>NC_082714.1:137332568-137657984 GCF_030144855.1 Hypanus sabinus
GAAGGTTGAAGGGTGATTTGATCGAGGTATTTAAAATTTTGAGAGGGATAGATAGAGTTGACATGAATAGGCTGTTTCCATTGAGAGTAGGGGAGATTCAAACGAGAGGACATGATTTGAGAGTTAGGGGGCAGAAGTTTAAGGGAAACACGAGGGGGTATTTCTTTACTCAGAGAGTGATAGCTGTGTGGAATGAGCTTCCTGTAGAAGTAGTAGAGGCCAGTTCAGTTGTGTCATTTAAGGTAAAATTGGATAGGTATATGGACAGGAAAGGAGTGGAGGGTTATGGGCTGAGTGCGGGTAGGTGGGACTAGGTGAGATTAAGAGCTCGGCACGGACTAGGAGGGCCGTGTTTCCGTGCTGTGATTGTTATATAGTTAAATTGAATTAGTATAGATCAAGATAATGATCAATATGGACATGATGTCTGAAGGGCCTGTTTCCATGTCTGAATGATTTTATTACTCTATCAAGAGTGAAGATTACCGTATTTTAACAAAATGCAGAAATTATTTGTCCCTCAGCTGAATTATAAGGGTATGAACTCATTAAGCTCTACTTTGATAGACTTGTTCATATGAATGTCAAAACATCTGATGGGAATGAATATAATAGAGAAAGCTGATGTAAATATTTTGAATTTAACCTAACAAGGATATTCCCTGATCACACTGCTCTGGCATTTTCAATCACCTGTAACTTAGCTGAATCTTGATTTTCCACTTGGGCAGAACAAGTTCCTAAGACCCCTGCTCTCACTCCATTCACCATCCTGTCTTTAAGTCCCACACTTTCTGTTGGTCCTCTGCTCTCAGGTGGCTGTAAATTGGTTTTATTTTGTTGACCACAAAGGAACTAAAGTCTGCAAAATGGCAAATGGGAAGGAATCAATGAGAGTGGAAGGAGACAAACTAGATGTCTGTGCTCTTGCCATGTAGTCAAAGGAATAAAAGCTGTCATCCCGAGAGACTGCTCTTGCGGCCACCATTTTGTAAACTGTGTTATGAAATAATCTTTGCTCAGGGAAGGCTTGAACAGAAAGTGGATGTGCTGAAGACCCTACCAATAATCTGCTAAACCAAAGATAGTTCCCAAAAAAGAAGTGGTTCATGAACTTTTATTTGGTAGATAGAAATGGAAGGATTATAAAAAAGAAGTCCAGCCTGCAATCCAAAGTAACCTAAATCCAGTGTTTTGCTGACCTGAATGAACTGTTGGGCTTGAACTGATCTGACTGCAGGAGAACAAAGAATGTGACATGAGGAACAACTGTGGTAGAAGAGAAAAATAATAATACCGCTCTTAACCTTGGACCAGAGCCACTGGGAGCCTGACATTGGCTGGTCCTAAGTTAATTGAAGCCCAACAGCTCAATATGATAAGAAACAGGATAAAATGAAGGTTAAAGGAGTAGATACAGCAAATACTCTGGAGACCAACCATCACAGAAGAAGGTGACCCCATGTCAGATGATGCGATGATCAAGAGGAAAGTCTGGCCATCATAGACGCCTACTTCTAGGTATTACCTTTCCTATTCTATGAGTATTTAAGGATTGCCAGAGAAACCTGATGGGTGGCCACACATACATTTAGTCTTGGATGAATTGTGTGCTTGTTTTTAACCAGATTGTATAAATTGCATGTTTGGTGTTAAGTGAAACAATAAAGGTAATTGTCAGTTAATGCACAAACAAAAGAGGTTCTGCAGCTGCTGGAAATTGAGAGTCATACACAAAATGTTGAAGGAACTCAGCAGGGAAGACAGAATCTATGGAAGGGAATAAGGAGCCGATATTTTGGGCAGAAACACTTGAAGGAAACCTAAGAGAACATTGAGAATGTTGCTCCTTGTGGGAAAATCTAGGGGGGAAAACTGACATACTTAAAATGAAGAGCAAAGAGCAGGCATTTCTCCTTTCAGAGGGGTGTGAAAATTCTAATTCTTCACCTCAGAGGTCTGGTGAGGTTTAGTTATTGAACATATTCATGGATGAGATGGTCAGAATTGGTAAACAGAAGAGTCATGAGAAATGCGGAAGAACCAGGGAAGGGTCACTCATCCAAGATCAAATAAGCAATGATATTATTGAAAGGACATTCAAGATGCTGTACAGCCTATTCAAGCCTATATTCTTTGTACAACATCTCAACCAACATGACGTGACACGGTAGTATAATGGTTCATTGGGCCCAATGATTCTGTTACATGCTGTATCTCCAAAAAAGATTTTAAAAAATGCGAGTGGCTGAATTTAAGAGCCCACACATCATTAAACGTAGAACTGTACAGGCCATTTGTCTCATAATGCTGGGTCAAACTTGAAGCAAATTAGTACTAAATGTCCTCATGTATCATTCATATCCTCCATTCTGTCTGTCCTATCTGTTCCTTTCATAAGTATTTGAATCATTTGTCAGGTCTCTCCTCAACCTCCCTTGCTTCAGGGAGAACAACTCAAGTTTGTCTGATCTTTCCTTATTGCTCATAGCTTGTAATCCAGACAGCGTCCTGGAAAACCTCTTCTGCACCCTCTTGACAGTGTCCACATCCTTTCTTTAACAGAAAGACCAAAACTGCACCTGATGTTTCAAATGTAGTCGATTAAAGTTGTATATAGCCTCAACATGATTTCCTTACTCTTATACTCAACACTCCTACCAGTGTTGTCTCACTGCTTGTCTGCATGCTACATATCTTCTTTACCACCTTATCCAGTTGTGTGTCCACTTATAGTGAACTTTAGACCTAGGTCCTAAGATCTCACTGTACCTCAATTTCATTAAGATGACTACCATTAAATGAGTACTTTCTCTTTTCATTTGACCTCTCAAATTGCAACACCTCACATTTGCTATGATTGAACTCCATCTGCCACTTCTCTGTCTGCATCTGTAAAGGATCCATATCTTGCTGTATTTTACGTTATTCCTTTACATTGTCCACAACTGCACCAATATTGGGGTTATCTACAAATCTGATAATCCACCAATCTACATTTTCATCCAAATCACTGAAGTTCCAGAAACAATCCTTGCAGAAAATCACTGGTAACAGATCTCCATCCAGAATAATAAGTTTCCACCACTACTCCCTACGTTCTACGGGCAAGCCAGTTCTGAATTTAAACTTGCAATTCTCCCTGGACCACATGCAATGTTAAACCAAGGCCTCCACCAATGCCTTGTACAATTTTAACATTGCATCCCTACTCCTATACTTAATGCTCTGATTTATAAAGGCCAGCATACCAAAAGCTTTCTTCACCATCCTATCCACATGAGATTCCACCTTCAGGGAACTATGCATCATCATTCCTAGATCATTCTGTTCTACCTTTTACATTTTGAATGAACCTAAATTTTCTATGAAATAAGGTAGGTGGACTATGCCTGTAAGAAAATGAAACTCAAGGTTGTATATGGTGACATATATGTACTTTTACAATAAATCTACTTTGAACTTTTTTGTACTTCGATGAACTAGTTAATGTCAAAATGTATCTATTGTCCAGCTCAATGCAACTAAATAACTATCAACTTGACCAATACCATCAGAATCAGCACTATGTTCTGAGAAGAGCTATTATTTTCCTTATCAGTGAGGCATCCTCCGACACACTGTCTTCTCTTTTCATTAAAAAAGAGCCAAACAATCTACTTGTCGGTGTATGAGAACTTATGTGTCACACGCACAATTTTGTTCACTGCTATACAAAAAAAAACATGCAATTAGAAGCAACAAAGGAATGATTCATGACATATAGGTGAAGAAGGTAAGGTAAGGTGAGTTTATATTCACTTCTCATACTCCATTGTGTGCAGTTTTGGTCACCTAATTACAGGAAGGATATTAATAAGGTTGAAAGAGTGCAGAGAAGGTTTACAAGGATGTTGCCGGGACTTGAGAAACTGAGTTACAGAGAAAGGTTGAATAGTTTAGGACTTTATTCCCAGGAGAGTAGAAGAATGGGGGGAGACTTGATAGATGTGTATAAAATTATGATGGATATAAATAGATTGAATGCAAACAGGCTTTTTAAACTGAGGCTAGGGGAGAAAAGAACCAGAGGACATGGGTTAGGGGTGAAAAGGGAAAAGTTTAAAGGGAACATTAGGGGGAGCTTCTTCACACAGAGAGTAGTGGGAGTATGGAATGAGCTGCCAGATGAAGTGGTAAATGCGGGCTCACATTTAACATTTAAGAAAAACTTGGACAGGTACATGGATGAGAGGTGTATGGAGGGATATGGTCCAGGTGCAGGTCAGTGGGACTGTTTCTGTGCTGTAGTGTTCTATGGTTCTGTGGTCCTGTAGTGAGATTTACCTGATCATAAATAGGACTGGATACACTTCTTCTGAAGGAAAAAAATATAATTCAGTCCCACCTTTTCCTGGCTAATATTTGTTGTTAATCTGTAAAATAGTTACATAGAACAATGAATACTGGGGAATAACAATCAGCTTTAGATATACATGTGTCTGTCAACACCACTGAATTACTTGCCTCAGTTATAGGAAAGGAACTGAAGGAAATGTCCAACTTTTACCCGTTCTCTACTTCAGTTACAGACATTCACATTTTTAATGGCAGCTGATAAGCTCCATTTCTCACCAGTTCAGCAACATTGAACTCCACACTTTTGTTAAGATCACTGGTCTTCCATAAGAAAGTCCTGGAGTACAGCATGCAGTTTTGGTCTCCTCACTTAAAGAAGGATTATACTAACTTTGGAAGCAGTGCAGAGGAAGTTCAATAGGTTGATTGCAGAGATGATGGGGTTAGACTATGAGAAGAGATTGAGTCACCTGGGACTGTTCTCTCTCAAATTCAGAAGATTGAGAGATCTCATAGAAACATATAAAATTATGAAAGGGATAGATAAAATAGAGGCAGGAAAGTTGTTTCTACTGGTAGGTGAGACTAGAGCTAGGGTGTATAACCTCAAGTTTCGGGGCAGTAGATTTAGGTCGGAGATGAGGAGGAACTGCTTTTCCCAGAGAGTGGTGAATCTATGGAATTCTCTGCCCAATGAAGCCATGGACATTACTTCAATAAATATATTTAAGACAAGGTTGGATAGATTTTTGTATAGTAGGGGAATTAAGGGTTACGGGGAAAAGGCAGGCAGGTAGAGATGAGTCCATGGCCAGATCAGCCATGATCTGATGGATCTTAACTGTTTCTATGATTTTTTAACTGTATAATTGAAAACCTTTATAAGTATTTTATTTGAAGTATTCTGTAAGAATACTTCCTATGCTGTTATCTCAGTTGGACATGTATTAATTAATAAGAAAATCAAATACTAACAAAGTCTTGTTTATAAGGGAATTTACATCCTCCTCCTCCCTCCAAGACAATCAAATCAATTAACTGAGCAATGATAATATCATCTTTATGATGATGCTGATGAATCATCCTCAATATTATTATTTTTTATAATGGCTTCAAGACTACGAGAGTAAACTAGCGATTAATATAAAAGCAGATAGTACATGTTTATACAGATAAATAAAAAGGAAGTTTCTCAGAGGATGAGAATTAATAATGGGAAATAGAGAAATAAAGGAGATTTTAACTAACTTCTTTGGCTTAATTGTCATGATAAAAATATTAAAACTAGCTAAATCATAATTGATACTCAGGGATATCAAGAACAGATGGAATGTAAAAGTAGGAAAGACTTTCCATAATAGCCCACCCATCTATGCTCCTTTACCATTCCAGAGGTTTCCATACCTTGTTGGTTCAAATGATCCAATAAATACTTTTTAGATGTTGTAAGAGTGCCTGCCTCCCCACCCCTTCAGGCAGTGCATTCCAGATTAGCATAATTAAACATAATTAATGAAATAAGTGATCTATAAAATCATTCCCTGGTTGTCTCTAACTCTCAACAAGACTAATCCACTGACTAATTAGAACAAAGAAAGCATACATGAGTATACTCATTTGCTTCTAACATGCTTCAATCCAAGTGACAAGTTACCATAATAATACACAACAAAAATACCATACAGGCAGACAAAAGATAGATACATGGGCCTTGCACTACTCTAAAACTTCCTATTATCTATCCTACCAACTGGATGTCCCTCGGAATTTTGTATACCTTAAGCAAGTCTCTTCCACCCCAGGGAAATGAAAATCAGTCTATACAATCTCTTTTCATGATGAAATGCTCTTCCTCAGCAACATCATTGCACATCTCCACTGAACCAAACTGCACTGCTCCAAAGAGCACTATATGAATTCATGCTTACCCTGGGCCATTAAGTTCTATAATGAGGCCACCTTTAGCTGGAGAAGTGACGATTCCCTTCAGTTAGACTGTTTGAGGTAACTTTTTTTTATTCTTTCTTACCTCTCTTCTAATATTTGTTTACTTGTATATCTGTGCACTTGTAATGCTACTGTGACAATGTACTTACCTTTGGGATCAATATAGTAGTTATCTATCTATCTATCACCCTCTCCAGTGCATCCACTTCCCTCCCATTGTCAAGTGACCACAAATGCATGGTACACCAGCTTAATAAAGTTGTGCCATAATATCCCTGTTCTTACACTGAAGACACATATCCTATGTGCCTTCTTCATTACCTTGCATAGCTGTATTGTCATTTCAGGAGTCCTTGGGTTTGTACACTAAAACTCCTTTGTTCCTAAATACTGAGTCCTACTATTCATTGTATATGACCTATCCTATCCGTATCCCAAAGTGCAACCCCCCACCCCAATCTGACACTTACTGGGATTAAGATCCATTTTCTATATATTTCTCTGCCCATCTTACTAACTGATTAATATCATCATAGACTATCTTTGTTAAAGCTATATAAGACCTTAGTTAGACCCCTCTTGGAGTACTGTGTTCAGTTCTGGTCACTGCAGGAAGGATGTGGATACTATAGAGAGAGTGCAGAGGAGATTTACAAGGGACTTGCCTGCATTGGAGTGCATGCTTTATGAGAATAGGTTGAGTGAACTTGGCCTTTTCTTCTTGGAGCAACGGAGGATGAGAGGTGATCTGACAGAGGTATAAGATTTTGAGAAGCATTGATCATGGACAGCCAGAAGCTTTTTCCCAGGGCTGAAATGCTAACACAAGGGTGCTTAGAAGTAGGTACAAGGGGGATATCAGAGTTAAGTTTTTCACACAGAGAGTGGTGGCTGCATGGAATTCATAAACTTCTGGACCAGTTTTACACATGAAGTCTTGTTAACAGCCTTACTGAAGTCCATGAATACAATATCATCAAGCCTTCATCAAGCATTTACTTGACAGTTTGAAAAGTTCATTTGAATTGGTCACACAGAATCTCCCCCTAACAAAGACATGCCAACTATTTTTGATTATTCCCTGCCTTTCCAAGAAGAGAATTTCTTTCCAAGAAGTCTGCCAGAATTCCTTCCAATAATTTCTTTACCCCTGACATTAGACTTCCAAGCCTGTAATTACCTGACTATTTCCTGCTGCCATTGTTTAACAAACATTTGTTGTCCTCCAGTCTTTGGGAACCTGACCAATGAAAGTTTAAATGTTTCTGTCATGGCTCCAGATGTCTCTACCCTTGACCCCACAGCAGCTTGGGATACATCTCATCAGGCCCTGGGGATGTATTGATCTTTTTACCCACTATAGTACCTTACACGTTTTAATGAAAAAGTGCTGAAATGTCACAATCCATCCTCATTGTATATTCCAATTCCAATGACCTTCTCCTTCATGAATCTAGCGTATATAGAAGCATTCATTACAGGCCTCACTTTGGCCTGCTGGCTTCAGGCACCTTTCCCTGCTTCTTTTCTTTTCCTTTTCTATTCTTTCGCTGGTTACCCTATTGTACAATTTGAAACACTTTGGGATTTTTCCTTAACTTTGGTCAGCAGTGACATTTCATTACACTGCACCTCAAGCACCGATCCCTCACACCCCTGCAATTGTATTTTTATATGCCTGCCTACAGTTCCTACACCCATGAAGGGCTTTCCTGTATTCAGTTCTCTTTACCTGTCAATCCTCACAAAGGCATGACGTGCAGGGTTTATTGATTTTGTTCTTTGTACATATCACCCTTATGAGAATATTTTGGCCCTGAATTCTCACTATTTCTCCTTCAAATGATACCCACTTGTCCAATTTACACATACTTGCAAGTAGTTGTTTATAGTCTACTTTTGCCAAATCTTGTCTTATGAATATGAAATCATCCTTCCCCCAATTTATGATTTTAATTTGCTAATTACATTATTTCCTTTTCTTGTACCACCTTCTATCTTACGGTGTTAGCTATCTTCTTGTTAGCTATGAGTAGTTTTAATACAGCATCCTAATGTTGAAATTCAGAGACAAATCAGTCAAATTTTCCTTCAGTATACTACCTTGAGACAAGTACTATTCTTGGAGGTAGATCAATTATTTGGGATCAATTATTTGTTTCTGATTGCTGTTGATGGGGAAACATATGATTTCATTGCAAGACATCCTTAATTGGATTTTCCTTCCTTCAACCCTCAGGATCCGTGAGCAGTCAAGAAAACAAGCTGAGATGTTTCAGTGCTAATTTTGTGTTGTAGTATCATAGTTCAACAAGTTATTTCAGTTTTTTGAATATTGTGGGTGTGAAGGTTTGGACAGAGCTACGTGCAAGATATTAAAGAGCTACTTGCAATATATTAATGGGGTGTGAGGTGATCATCAGTAAGCATGATTCTAATAGTCTCCATAGTAAATGACAATAATATTAATTTAAAATGTAAAATATATGTTCAACACAGACATGGTTAGGTGGTTGAATTCTTGTTCAGACCAAACATCAGTAGGGGGAAGAAGTGTGATCTAAGTGACTTTGACTGTGGAATGATAGTGTTGCCAGATGAGATGGTTTGAGTATCTCCAAAACTGCTGATTGCCTGGATTTTCATGCACAATAGTATTTAGAGTTTGCAGAAAGAGATACACAAAAAAAAAACAAACATCTAACGAGCAGCAGTTCTGTGAGTGAAAATGCTGAAAACCAAAGTTCTGTGAGCTTAGGCTGACAGGAAGGTGACAATAACCCTAATAAACACATGTTACAACAGCGGTGTGCAGAAGAGCATCTATGAATGCACAATATGTCAAACCTTAAAGTGGATGGACTATAGCAGTCAAGGCATACCTATTGAAGTGACCACTAAGTGTATTTATCAGCAGTACAAACTGAAAGTCATCAACAAATCTGGCAGTCTGAACTACAGAGCAAAATATGGCTTTTGAACAAGTCTAGGCTATTAGTTTATGACCGACCATTGTTATAATTATTAAATGCTAATCTATTCAAAATAAATAAATAAATCTGTAAAACAAGATTGCTACACGAACATGTTAAGCACTTGTAAAAAATATGATTTCAGTCTTAAGCTACTAATGATCATGTATCCTCATAATAATGAACCAGTTCTTATTTCAAACTAATTTATAAAACTGATGTAAGCTAGCTTATATTAAGCAGATCATGTGATCTTTGAAGGCTGTTCTTAATTATATTTTGAATGTAAGTCATATTAAATTACTAGTTATAAATTATATTAATATTCCACTCTGATTGACACTAAAAGCAGTGGTAATGAAGTCTAGATTTCATTTTATTTTCCAGCCTAAATCACTTTTCTGTTATTATTGTGAACAGCGGACTTTTTAGCCACAAGAAAGAAAGTAGGTCAAGAAGTGCATTAGGATAAGAACGTGCAAAGATTGATCAGCGGAGACTATAAATCGAGGTCTGGTGAATGAGAAGTTTTTAACAGTGAGACGGGGAGCGTGCTGGGCCGACACATTCCTGTTAGATTGAAGAACATGGCTATCCAGATTAGAGAACCCTAGCTGACAGGGGATATTGAAGGATTTTGTCAAGAAAAAGAAGATATATGTACATATGTCAGGCATAGGCAACTGGGACCAATCACATCCCTTAAATAGATTTAAGAAGAGCACTAAGGAGGCTAAAAAAAAGAGTACATGTATTATTCCTGGCAGCTAGTTAAAGAAATAACCTGAAAGAGTTTTTAAATGTAAGAGAAGGGTAACTAGAGAGTTGGAGTTTGTCCCTAAAGGCCAAGGAAATCAACAGATCTCATGTAAGTTTATCATGGAAATGGACAGGGAAATAAGTAAGATTAGAATCAGAATCAAAGTTAGGTTTATCATCACTGACATATCAAACATAGAACATAGAAATCTACATATATTACAGGCCTTTCGGCCCACACTGTTGTGTCCACCATGTAACCTACTCTAGAAACTGACTAGAGTTTCCCTACCACATAGCCCTCTATTTTTCTAAGCTTCATGTACCTATCTAAGAGTCTCTTAAAAGACCCTATTGTATCTCCCTCTACCACCATCACTGGCAATGCATTCCACACATTCACCACTCTCTATGTGAAAAACTTACCTCTGACATCCCCCTTGTACCTACTTTCAAGCACCTTAAAACTAAGCCCCCTTGTGTTAGCTATTTCAGCCTTGGGTAAAAGCCTCTGATTATCCACGCAATGAATGCCTCTCATCATTTTATACACTTCTATCAGGTCACCTCTCATCCTCCATCACTCCAAGGAGAAAAGGTCAAGTTAATTCAACTTGTTCTCTTAGGGCACACTCTCCAATTCAGGCAACAACCTTGCAAATCTCCTCTGCACTTGCTCTATAGTATCCACATCCTTCCTGTAGTAAGGTGACCAGAACTGAACACAGTACTCCAAATGGGTTCTAACTAAGGTCTTATATGCTGCAGCTTTAACATTACCTCATTGCTCTTGAACTCAATCTCATGATTGATGAAGGCCATTACACCATACGCCTTCTTAACAACACTGTCAAACTGCGCTGCAGTTTTGAGTGCCCTATGGACACAGACCCCAAGAACTTGCCAATCCTCCACACTGCCAAGAATCTTACCATTAATATTATATTCTGTCTTCAAATTTGACCTACAAAAATGAACCACTTCACACTTATCTAGGTTGAAATCCATTGGCCACTTCTCAGCCCAGTTCTGCTTTCTATCAATGTCCCGCTTATAACCTTTGACAACCCTCCACAACACCCCCAATCTTTGTGTCATCAGCAAACTTACTAACCCACCCAGGTTATTTATAAAAATCACAAAGAGGAGGGGTCCCAGAACAGATCCCTGTGGAACACCACTGGTCACCAATCTCCATGTAGAATATGAACCACTCTCTGCCTTCTGTAGGCAACCCATTTCTGGACCCACAAAGCAAAGTCCCCTTGGATCCCATGCTTCCTTACTTTCTGAATGAGCCTTGCATGGGGAACCTTTTCAAATGTTTACTGAAATCCATATACACTGCATCCACTGCTCTACCTTCATCAATGGTGTCAAGTTTGTTGCTTTGTAGCATTGTACAGTGCAAAACATTAAAAATTAATGATAAATTATTAAATAAGTGAATAATGCACAAAACATACAATGAGGTAATGTTCATTGTGTAGCTCCTGGATCTGGTGAGTCTCTCTTCCCTTTAGTTGCTGACTTTCCAGATGTTTGGGAAATTCTGCCTGTCAGAATTAAATTTCAAATGCTTGTTAATTTTATTCATTTAATTTAGTTTTATTTAGTGATACAAATTGGAGTAGGTTTTTCCGGCCCATCAAGCCACACCACCCCAGCATCACCCAACAAACACAACTAACGCTAACCTAACCACGAGACAATTTACAGTGACCAATTAACCTGCCAGATATGTATTTGGAATGTGGGAGGGAACTGGAGGAGTTGGAGAAAACCCCCACGCACCACAGGGAGGGCACACAGAGACTCTTTACAGAATGATGCTGGAATTGAATTCTGAACTCAGAACGACCTGAGCTGTAATAGCATCACGCCAACCGCTGTGCTACTGTGATGCCCAATTCTGAGGACAGCATCCTTGTTGACATTTTAACTGTCTAACCCACTACCCTGAATCCTGATTTGTTGCCCATGAAAGCCAAGCCTCCAGTTTTGCAATCTTCTACATTATTTTTATATTTTACAAACTCATGAGCTTTCAGGGTTCAAAAACCACTGTCATCCTCACCCATGCCTACTGTGTATTTCAGTAAGGATTCTTCAGTCTGATTGGCTAAAGAACTTCTGTATTTGTAATTTTGCCTGCTCTACCATGCCGCTAATCCCTGGAGAGGACCATATTGCAAAGGTTCATTCAAAATCAAAATCTGAAGTTCAAAAGTTCTCAAAAGTTGTAATGCACAGTGAGTGCCATTCTTCAAAGCTTATTGCAAAACTTGGCCTGTTCAATTTGGAAGTCATTTTATTACAGGGTTTTAATATTCCTGCAACCACTTAAAAATTAAAACTTTTGCTCAGCACCTGTTTATATTTAAAATTTACAGCAACTGCTGTTAACTGTGGTGTTAGATTCTGGGAGTTCATCTGTGGTAACAACCCATGTGCAAAAGCACTCATTAGTGAAATATTATTGAATGATATGTTCATTATTTGGACTCTGTTGCAGCTGAGCCCAATCACATTTAAATAACTGATGGATGCGTCTGCACATCCACAACTATCTCCTGATATTTTCATCAGTTTTAAAATACTCTGATCTAAAGTCCTAGGTCCAAACTGAATGCCCCTGTATTTACCTACACTGCAAGTCATTTGCCACAGTTTTGTCTATTCATTTGATCAATTTGCATTTATCCAAGTTAATACTTGCGTCCATACTGTTTATGATGCAACTGTTAGGTCTTTGACAAACTGGACATCATGACTCATTACCTCATCACCTTGACTCATTTAGAAATGCACCAAAGAGTTGCTGTCCCAGCACAGGTACCAGCTGGGCACCACTAGATACATCCTATCAATTTAACTAGTTGTCCATTTTCTGACACTAGTTAATTTCTTAGCCAAGTGTATAATTTGCTTCACTTTCCTTGAGTTTAAGAATTAGCATTTAGATCTTTCTGACAGACTTTTCAAATGCCTTCTGAAAATTCATGCACTCAGATGTTTGATAAATTGCAAAGGATGGCCTTTGATGCCAATGTGTGGAAGGGCATCAACCAGCAATGAAAACAGATAATCTACAAAACCTTTCTGCCAATCCTAATGCATGCAAAATGTAGATGGCGTGAAAGTACTATGATGCTTCTCCATGACCTTCTCATGGATTGTATGAAGAAATCAATGAAAATGAAGGGGTAATTTGGTCCCAGATACCAAAGTTATTGTATGGGCAAGCATTGTGTGGGTGACATAACAGATCAAGTCACTAAGAATTCAGATGACCAACTATCAAAGAAAAGTTACAAGATGGAAAGCAACCTCAGGATGGCCAGGAAAAAAAAATTCATAATCTCGCTCAAGTCATATTTGAATTGCTTCATCTTTGATTCCAAACTTTAAGAGGAATTTGCTTATGATTATTTCATTAACTATAGCCTCATGCATAATTTAGTGAGTGGGTGAGTAAGGCCTCCATTGGTAGGGGTCAAACATGGATGTCGCACCCTATATAAGCCTGGGCAGTACGATATGGAGAGCAAGCTGTCCCCCATGTAGCAAGCTCCCAGTCTCCAGCACAGCAGATGCTGTTGGGTACCAGCAGTGTTGCAGGAGTTGCCACTCAGCATTGATCTCCACATGGACCTGCCTGAGAGACTCCAGTTCCAGGCTTTCCCCTCGGTGTTTACTCCCAGAGCCTTCCTCATGGGTGGCTTCCATGAGGCAGCAGAGTTTTCCTTCTCCTGGATGAGCTGTCATCCACAGTTGATGAGCCCCATTTGTCTGAAGCGACTGGTTTTAAGGTGCTAGTAACTCACATTTGCCCCTTATCCTGTGAGTAGAAATGATTTCTCCAGGCTTAGTAGCTAAGCCACATGTGAGGCCGAGTTAGACTTAGCTTGTCCCCTTTATACATATACACATACACACACACATGCAGAAACATAGATCCTTAGCTATTTCAGAATTAACATCAAGTACTTGGTTTAAAATGTAATACTTCAGGATTTTATTTTCCTGTTTCTTTATCTTATGCCTTTGATCACTGGGAATCAAAAGCCTCAGCTGCAACATAGTGCTCAAACTTAAGTCTTTAACAACATTTTTTTCTGTATCTTGGTTCATGTATTAGCTTTGTAGTTATAATGCTATAGAATGATGCTAAATGGCGACTCCTCTGCTTGCATATTCGGAAGCCGCTCCACTTCTATCTTTGATATCTCTTTTTTTCCCTTGCCAAAGTTCTTTTGAAAACCCTGGCCTGGAGTTACACTCTGATTCTGATTCTTTGTGGTAATGGGACCCGCCCTCAGGGCCGCTTTTTGATATCTCAAGGACACGGCCTGGAAGGCGAGCACGCCTTCAGGGTTCCGGATATTTGTGGCTCTGGAGACGGGCTGATTCTAGGTGGGTGCCCCTGACTGAAGCGTCACCGGAGAGCAGGGAACATCGGGAGCAGCGGGTTAGGTACCAGGGATGGGTGGGTGGTCATTGCCTTGTTGCTGCCTGTGCGTGGGAGGGTAGAACTGGGGGGCTTTGGGGTTCTGATGTTTTAACTGTCATTCATTCTTTGGGGCACGCCTCTTTCGTGGAGGTTTGCGAAGAAAGAGGATTTCAGGATATATGTTGTATACATCTCTCTGACCTTAAATATAGCTCTTGAACCTACTGAAAATAGAACAGCACAGCACAGAAACAGGCTCTATGGCCCACAATATTGTGTTGAACTAATTAAATCAGTAATTAAATAGTTTAAATTAACTAAACTAATCCCTTCCTCCTACAAATGTCCATATCCCTTCCTTCTCTGCACATTCATTCACTTACTAAGAGGCAGTTGAATGCGTCAATTATATTTGCTTTTGCTACCAGTTGTGGCACTACATTCCAGGCACCCACTCTCTATTAAAAAAACTTACCCTACACTTCTACTTTGAACGTATCCCCTATGTCTTTAATTGGATGCCCTTTAGTATGTAGTGCTTTGACTCAGATAAAGCTAATGACTGTCTACTTTGCCTATGCCTTACTCTGTCTAAGACTGTCAAAGTCTTACAGGTTACTACCTGATCTTCCTTTGGTCTCCGCTGCTCGAGAGAAAACAATCCAACTTTGTTCAACCTCTCCTTATATCACTTGCCCTCTAATCCAGGCAACATTCCCATAACATCTGCAACATCTCCAAAACCTAAACATCCTGTGTATAATGGAGCAACCAAGATTGAATGCAAAACTACAGATGTGCCCTAGCCAGAGTTTTAGAGGTTGAATTGCTTTTAAGTTTCTGAAGGAGATACAATAAAGGAATATTCAGCATATATTAAAACAGTTAATTTATTCAAGCCCAGTGTAGGCTCATAGCTTATAGTCATAGAGTCATACAGCATGGAAACAGGCCTTAGGCCTACTGAGTCCACATCAACCATCAAGGATCTGTTGACAATAATCCCAGTTTATTCTCACATTCCCTTAACTCCTCTCAGAATCAACCAACTACTTACACATCAGTGACAATTAACCTAAAAACCTGCACTTCGCTCAAATGTGGGAGGGAACTAGAGTAGTTGGAGGGAGTCTACAAGATTTCAGGGTGAACTTTCAAATTCAACGCAGAGGGCACCAAATGTGGGGATTAAAACCATGTCACTGGGACTGTGAGTAGTAGCTTTACCAGCATGCAGACCCTTAAATGTTTTGACTGGAAGAGTGCTTCACAAACAAGATGTATTCTCTTTACTTCTATCATTTACCTCTAGTAGAAATGATGTGGAGGCCCAAAACACACATCAGAGACAGATTTGGTGTAGTGTGCATTATGTAGCTACTCTACATTTAAAAATAGAAACCATTTGTTGTTTTTTGTTTTGTGGCATTGCATGGTAACAGGCCCAAAGAGCATGTGCCCAATTATCCTACTTATCTCTGGAATGTGTAAAAAAAACCAGGGCACCTGGAGAAATTCCAGATATTTACAGGAAGAATGCACAAATTCCTTATGGACAGCAGTGGAGCTGAACCTGGATCACTGATGTTAGTCTAATATCATGATTCTAACTGATTGCTATTGTGTAAATATCCTATTTACTTCATACTTTTGGGGGCAGTGAGATAAAGAAAATGGTGGGCAGTAGTCGCGACATAATAGCCAGAAAAAAAATAACTGAATATACAGAATATGTATTTAATCAGTAAGTTAGATTCAGCAGGTATTGGAAATGTGGTGAACTACATATACCTGTCTGGACACGCACCCCCCTGCTGACTGCTCCTGTAGCTCCTCCCACGGACCCCGGTATGAAGGCGATTGGAGGCACAGACCCTTCCTCAGTCTCCAGGATGTTGTGTGGTGGTCACTTGCTGCTTGTGCTTTCTTCCAGCCAATAACCCACATCTCATAGTTATTGATGGTGCATCAGGAAGCCAGAAATAAAACTAGAGAGAGAAGCTGGAAAGACTCATTATGTTAGACAGCAGCTCTAGAGAAAGAAAAGAGGGATTAATGTCTGAAATCCCTTTAGAAAGATGTGAAAGATATATCTTTCTCACACATATTCTTAACATTGCTCATACTAATCTATATTATCATAGTGAATGTTATTTCCCTAAGTAATTATAATTGCATGACTAGCTGATAAAACTATAATGATGTGTTTAGATTCAGAGAGCTATACAGCAGGGAAATTGGCCCTTCGGCACAACTCTAATATGCCAACCAAGATGCCTGCCTAGGCTAGTCCCATTTGCCTGCATTTGGTCCACATCCATCTAAAGCAGTGGGTGAAGTGAGTTCCCAAAGTGGGCGATATGCCTCTGTACCCCTTGCAGGGGTAGTGGGAGTTTCTAAGGGTGTGGTGGGGCAAGGGAACTCAGTAGCAAGGGGGTCAGCTCAGGGCATACAGGCTTAATTTAAGAAATGAATTACTTATTATAAGCATTTGGTCCTCAGTGTCTCATAATTGATACAATAATCATGTAATCATCTCATCTCTTGCTAACCCACTGTTCCTTTAGACTTTAATTGAGGTGCATTATAGCTGTTGAAAACCATTGTGACCTTTCTGTACTTGACTTGTTATGAGAAATCTGGACTGAAGAAATTGCGATATTTCCAGGCGCAACTCGAACTTTATCGCCGATCACTACTGTAATACAAAGTTCAAAGTACATTTGTTATCAAGGTACATATACTGTATAAAACCTTGAGATCTGTCTCCTTGCAAACAGTCACAAAACAAAGAAATGCTATGGAACCCAATAAAAACACCACACAACAAAGACCATCAAACACCCACTGTGTGAAAAAAGAATAAGTCATGCAAAGTAATTTATAGACCTATTTCTTTTACAGCAATGACACCCCCCACCAGCGCTACATATTGATCAGTTGTCTGTGCATAATCTGTTCTCTGCACATGCTCATTGCTCTCTTTCTCTCGCTGCAATGTGAATACATCAGTTAAAGACATCTCCCGCATCCATGCTTTTATTTAATTGATATTTAACCATATAACCATATAACAATTACAGCACGGAAACAGGCCATCTCGGCCCTTCTAGTCTGTGCAGAACGCTTATACTCACCTAGTCCCACTGGCCCGCACTCAGCCCATAACCCTCCATTCCTTTCCTGTCCATATACCTAACCAATTTTACTTTAAATGACAATACCACACCTGCCTCTACTACTTCTACTGGAAGCTCGTTCCACACAGCTACCACTCTCTGAGTAAAGAAATTCCCCCTCGTGTTACCCTTAAACCTTTGCCCCCTAACTCTCAACTAACTCATGTCCTCTTGTTTGAATCTCCCCTACTCTCAATGGAAAAAACCTATCCACGTCAACTCTATCTATCCCCCTCATAATTTTAAATACCTCTATCAAGTCCCCCCTCAACCTTCTAAGCTCCAAAGAATAAAGACCTAACTTGTTCAACCTTTCCCTGTAACTTAGGTGCTGAAACCCAGGTAACATCCCAGTAAATCTTCTCTGTACTCTCTCTAATTTGTTGACATCTTTCCTATAATTCGGTGACCAGAACTGTACACAATACTCCAAATTTGGCCTCACCAATGCCTTGTACAATTTTAACATTACATTCCAACTCCTATACTCAATGCTCTGATTTATAAAGGCCAGCATACCAAAAGCTTTCTTCACCACCCTATCCACAGTAGTGATGTGCACAGATACAACAAACTAGCAATGAGTATGAACCTGACAGTCAGAAAATATCACAAACTGCACCAACAGTTACGGGACAAAACAGCGAGAGTTGAACTGCACGAGAGAGAAAGCCAAAGGAATGCGTGAGTAACAGTGGAAGATGCACAGAATTCAAAGTGAAAATAATGCGCCACTGGCTTCATTCAGGAAAGTTGACAAATTTGATAGCGCTAATGAAGGCTGGGAGTCATATATTGAGAGGGTTAAACTGAGTTGTAATGCATACAGTATGGAGAAGCAAAGTAAACCTGATGTACTTCTTAGCTTAATGAGCCCAAGAACATCTCTTGCACAACCTAGTAACCCCTGCAAAGCCAGCAAGCAAGAAGTTTGATGACATTGTACAATTTTACAAAATCACTTGAGCCCTAAACCACTGGATGAGAGATTTAGATTTTACAGAAGGAGCCAATCAAAGGATGAAAGCCTTTCTGAATACATTGCAGAACTGTGCAAACTTTTCCAGTACTGTAACTTTACCGATGGACTTTCTGATGCATTAAGTGCTCAAACAAAGCTAGTGACAGAAAGAGATCTAATGGTAGAATAGTCATTAAGCATTGCAGTATTGTTGGAGACTGCAGCAAAAGATGTAGCAGAACTACAGAAAAGGAGGTTAGAATGTATAATGCACACAATATCCTTGAATGGTGCAAAAAGCAAACATGTTATCGATGTGGCAGATCTTACCATGATACAAATGACTGTTAGTTCTAAGAAAAAGTCTGCAGGAAGTGTCACAGAGAAGGTCACAGAGAGAGTATGCAAGGCAGACAAAAAGCACCACCAAGTGAGAAGTCTCAAACACAAATTTAAGCAAATGCATAAGGTTTCTGAATGTGAAACAGAATCAGACAACATAGAGTCTGACAAAGATGAGCTGACATGCCAAGCAATGCACAGTATTATTGAAGCAGATCACAAAATTATATGACAAACAAGAGAAAATCTGCAGATGCTGGAAATCCAAGCAACACGTACAAAATGCTGGAGGAACTCTGCAGGCCAGGCAGCATTTATGCAAAAAAGTACTGTCGACGCTTCAGGCTAAGACCCTTTGGCAGAACTGAAAAATTATCTGGATCACAATAGATGTGTCTGATGTAAAACTGAAAATGGAGCTAGATACAGTTTGGTCCATAATTCCAGAGGCTGACTATAACAGACTGCTTTCTAACAAATCATTAGAGAACACCACCGCGATGTTAAAGACCTACACAGGTGAAAAGTGTCTCCCAAAGGCAAACTGAACGTAAATGTGACATATGGAGGCCAAACACAGCAGTTAGAGCTCCGTGTGTTGAAAAGTGGAGGGCCAGCACTTTTCAGATGTGAATGGTTGAGAGAATTCCAACCAGACTGGCACTCAGTCAAAGCTCTCAGTGTGGCATCAACAGGCAGCTGCAGTCGAAATGGCAGCAGTTGAACCAAAGGCTTTCAGAACTGCCTAATGCTAATCAGTTTGAGAAGGGAATAGAAAATAGATCAAAGACTTGGCCAAAGGCTGTTCAGGATGCCAAAAAGTTGTGAATGCACCCCCAACAGGCACCTGACACCCCACACCTGCAGGAGTGGCTGTCATCACCATGGCAAAGAGTGACTTTGCTCGGTCGTTCATGGACCCCATGTTTCTGATTGTTGTAGATGGTCATTCTAAATGGCCAAAGGTTATACCAATGAAGTTAACTGCGTTAGCAAAGGCTGTCTCCACCCTAAGGACTACCTTCACCAGAAACAGCTTACCAGAACGAATTATGAGTGACAACAGACCACAATACATGTCAGAAGAATTCCAACTGTTCGTGAAGGAAAATGACATCAGACATTTCAAGTCATCTCCTCACCACCCAGCAATGAATGAGTCAGCTGAAAGGTTTATCCGAACCTTCATTAAGTCCATTAAAGCAATGGACAAGGAGGACATTTTTGTACAGCACAAGGTGGTCAGCTTCCTTTTTGTGTATTGGAACTCTGTTTATGCACAAAAAAAATCAAACACCTGCAGTGCTGTTCATGAACAGGAATCTGAGATCTCACATAGACCTCCTGAAACCAGATCTATGGAGGGTATTGCAGAATAAACAGTTCAGCCTGTTACCAAGTGAAGCAGCATGGAATTTCAAGATTGGACAGGAGGTCCAGACGCATGATTACTGAAAAGATAAGTGGACACCTGGTACGATAGCTACAAGAACTAGACCACTGGCATACACAGTGGATGTTGGAGATCAGACATGAAGACATCATGTGGACCAGATACTGGATGCTCAACTGAAGACCACATCTGATTTGACAGTATCCAACATGACAGACACATTACAGGCTCCGGACTTGCCTCTCAGTGATGATCATGTCACTGACAGCAATGTGGCACTGAGAACTGAGTACGTTGTCTTAGACAAGACACCTACCAAAACCAATGCCACTCCACAGATCCAAAGGTCAAAGAAACAGAGCGACACCCAAAAGACTGAACCTTTAGAACTATGAAGTTCATTACGAACTGCTACTGTGATTTGAAATATGGGTTTATGAAATAGAAATTGAATGCTTTGCACATATACAGTTTATGTTGCATTAATCTAAAGGGGGAGGAAGTGTAATGTATGGAGCTATTTCTTTTACAGTAATGATCCTCCCCCCAGCACTATGTATTGATCTGTTGTCTGCACATGTACTGTTGTCTACACCCATAGTTGTTTTTTCCCTCACTCTCGCTGCAGTGTGAATATTCCAGTTAAAGCCATCTTCCATGTCCATGCTTTTATTCAATCGGTATGTAGTTGTGCACAGACACAGCACAAACAATAAAAAGTTAAAAAATATAACACAGAACATTAATTACCGAGTCCTCAAAACAGCCATGGAGCCAGATCAGCACTGAGGTGAGTGAAGCCAGTACAGGAGCCGGATTGCTGTAGGCCACAGCTGCAGAGTCAGTTCAGCGTTGAAGTGAATAAATCTTGCTGAGTAGTGAGCTGAACAGCAGTTCATTCTTTATGCTCGGCCTTGACGCCTTGATCAAATCACACAAATACTGTAACAAAGTGAACACGATTGCAGGATTGCTGCAAGTGAGTCCACAGCTGCTGTGCCCAATCAGTGCTGAGGACAGTGAAGCCTGTCCAGGAACCCACTGACTGCTCCTGAACTTGCCGGCATGGGACCCAAGACCCCTTCACCTCCTGCCCGATGGTAGTAGGGAGAAGAGTGGGAGACTGGACAAACATAGGCAGACAGAGCTGGATTTTCCCTTCTGGTCCTTGGTAATTTTAATCTTGCTTGACACTTCATTCGAAGTGAAGTAATGGGGTCAACCACAGGTTTGTCTTCTGCTATCAGGCCTCAACACAGTGTCCCCATTTGGCAATGGCCGCCCCAGCCATACTTGCACCTTGGGAGTCTCGTTCACCAAATCCCCTGGCAAAAGTGCAAAATCATTTACAGTATTCAGTTCCAAAGAAGATCGTTAAAGGAGGAATCATGTGTGTAGTTATCCCCTTTTGTTCAAGAGTCTAATGGTTGAGGGATAGTAACTGTTCTTGAACCTGGTGGTGTAAGTCCTGAGGCACTTGTACCTTCTGCCTGATGCAAGCAATGAGAAAAGAGCCTGGATGATGAGGACTGGCGTTCAATGGGGTAAATTTCAGAACCTATCCTTTCAAATAGTCTTCACAATGAAAGAGTGATGGCTTGTGCATTTCATACCACATTTCATTGTTCATTGCTAAATCTGGAAAACCCCAAACAATTGGAAAAAAACTGATTCTGCCAGTAACACACACAAAATACTGGAGGAACTCAGCAAGCCAGGCAGCACCTATGGAAAAAACATACAGTCAATATTTTGGGCTGAGACTATCCTGCCAAAGGGTCTCTGCCTGAAATGTCGACTGTATTTTTTTCCATAGATGCTGTCTAGCCTACAGAGTTCCTCTGGCATTTTGTGTGTGTTGATTGGACTTCCAACATCTGCAGATTTTCTTTTATTTGTGATTTGATTCTGCCAGCAGTAAGGGAATTTCTGAGTGCAACTTTGCATAAGTCACCAGACAAAATAATTAAAATGATTTTGCTTAGCAACAACTCTGTTCAAAGGTATTAAAGGAAATGTCTGAGGATGTGGAAGAATCATTGTACAACATACTTAAGACAACAGAATGTGTCGTGCAGTTGGATTAGTCAACTTTGTCAGGCAACAAATCTTTGCTTCTCAGTTACGTTCACTTCATAAAAGATATTTACCATTCACTGTGTAAATCACAGACAACATCGTGTCACAAAAACACCTAACTGATTGGCTGCACAAATCATAATATCTATTATCACAGTGGTAAATAAACTCATGTCCCATATTCACAATTCGCAACTATTTCAAGAGCTTTGTATTGAGAAAGACGAACAGCTTGAATGTTTGCTGTTGAACACAGAACTCAGATAGTTCTCAAAAGGAAACTGCTTCAGTTGCTTTTTTGTGATTTTTGAAACTGATACGATTTGCAGACTCAGGTGCTTCATTTAGTAATCAACTCAAGTCTATTAGACATAACATTGCTTATTTGTCAGAATTATTTGCAAAGTTTAATGAAATCTATCTTTAATTTCAAGGAAATTTTATGAAGCTTATCAATGCCATATCAGTTGTCGTGACATTTGTGCCCAAGTTAACTCTATTTAAGAGTAACATTGGCCATCACGACATTTTTCCATTTCAGAGCCTCTCTGAGTTGGAAAAGAAAGAAGGAATACTTGATCTTCAAGTACACTGGATGAGCTGCATAAAGATATATCAGAGAGATTTCAGGATCTCCTCTCAATCAAAATTCCAGATTGAGTAATAAGTCAATTCTTGAACACTTGTCATGAGGAATTAATGGGAATTATGGAGGAAGAACTGATCTTGCTACAAAGTGAATTTGAACTGAAGCCAAAGTTCAAAAAACCAAATCTTTGTATCACTTTCGTCATTCACCTTTCCATCTCTTAGCTTCATGCCACCACCTCCGGTCTTCTCCTATCATCTCGCATTTCCCCCTCCCCCCACTACTTTCAAATCTCTTACTATCTTTCCTTTCAGCTAGTCCTGACGAAGGGTCTCGGCCCGAAACGTTGACAGCGCTTCTCCCTATAGATGCTGCCTGCCCTGCTGCATTCCACCAGCATTTTGTGTGTGTTGTTCAAAAAACCGTATCAAGACTTGGCTGCAGAAAGAATTCTTTCAATGCTGTACTGCGCTGGGAAAAAGGTCAAGATGCTCTTTATTGCCTTTCCAACGTCATAGTTGCAGATTGCAAATGACTGAACGTGGAGTTCTGAGTGACATCAGCCTGATGTTATGACACCAAGCCCATCCATCTCATTGAAAGGCGAAGAAGTACTGAAGTACTGAATATTTGGATACTAATGCACATTCTAACGTTGTTGATGAAATTGTTTTTATTGTCATTAAATTAAGAAATAATTTTATTTGTAGTTTTAGATAGATTTGAATAAATTTTTGCAATTATTTGACACTGCTTTGAATTTGTCGTTCATATTTTCTTTCACTGTGTATCGTAAATCAACATTCTTTATAGCTTTCATATAATGGCCAGAAAGGGAGAGGCTGGGTGGGGTCCCTCTTATTTATAATGACATTATAGGCAAAAATCTTATGCTGTGCACATTCCCCCCAGTGAAACAACATGTAGCACTGGATAATTTCTTTCAATAAAAACAGTATAAATATGCCAGTTCTAAAATCTGCAGACAAATCATCGCAAATTCCATGTGTCAACACTGCTTGCATCAGAAACTGAAAAAGAAAATGTGTTTGTTCATGATCGTGAACTTTACCTAACATGTGAACAAGGTACCGGGTGACAACATATAGTATGCAGTTTAAATTCCTTTGTGCACTAGTCGCAAAAGATGCATGTGCATACATATGTGCACAACTTAGCGGAAAATTTGCTGGGGAAATGGTCTGGAAGACAAAGAAGGGATAACCCAAACATTTTGAGAACCACTATTCTAAAGTACTCTTATCCACATATATGTTCAGCTATACCGGCAAGTGCAATCCCTTCTGGCAACTTGTTCCACATACCCAGCAACGTATGAAAATCTAGACCCCCCCCCACCCACTTCCCTTTAAATCTTTCCCCTCTTACCTTTAAATTATGTAATCTATTTGCCACAGGGAAAAGAATATAACTATTTACACATGTATCAATGATGATGCCTCTTATAATACTGTAACCCCCTGGGTCGCCTCAGGCTGGCTCAGCTCATTTCGTCTAGGGGGAGCAGCCTTCGGCCCCGCCAAACTGGGTAATCAGCTGGTGTGGATGCTGTGTGATGTCCCCGCCTCGCCCAAAAACAGACAGTACACCATATGCGATTAAATGAGTACAATTTATAAAGGTTACTATAACTAAGTGATTAATAACGATACAGTATATATGAAGAGAAAATTAAAGAAAAGGCGCCAAACTTATCAAAGTCCAAACCACTTCATGCACAGCCGTTGGAGCTCAATTACTGAAGTCTTCTGGCCACCATTCGATCCCCTCCGAACTCCTCGACTCGCAGCTCAGGACCCTCCGAACTCCTCGACTCTCCAAACAGCTCAGGACCCTCTGAGTGGTCAACCAAGCACATCTAGCTTCATCCCCCCCCCTTGGAGAATCTCCCAGCCTCGGACCCCCCTTTGGGGTCCGATCCTCGCCCAGCTTAGAGCATTGCGTCCTCTCTCTCGACCCCCTCGCGCCGATCTGCCCAAAAGCCCGTCAACAAAAGCTTACAGACTCAGAAGAAAGAACATTAATCCCCATTTGGTTTACAAAGGAATACCATTCTCG
Source organism: Hypanus sabinus (assembly GCF_030144855.1). Taxonomy (NCBI): domain Eukaryota; kingdom Metazoa; phylum Chordata; class Chondrichthyes; order Myliobatiformes; family Dasyatidae; genus Hypanus; species Hypanus sabinus. Next base: position 137,357,660 of record NC_082714.1, read on the forward strand.
TTATCAGTAAATTAGCATTCCTGCTAGTTAACAAAAAGAAACCCTTTCCCAACAGTAACAAAGAAAAAAGAAGAAACCCCCTTTACAATACTATATGATTTTTTTCTATAAATTCATCCCGAAGTCCTTCACTCCAGGAAAGACAAACCGAGCTTATCCAATCTCTTGTTACAACACAAACCCTCCATTCCAGTAAAATTTCTTGTTACTTTGATGCATCCTCTCTTGCTTAATCAATCCTTCCTGCAACAATGAGAACTATTCTCAAGGCTCCAAGTGCAGCCTAAGGAATGCTTCATACAAACTCTTGTGTTCAATGCCACAGCAATGAAGGCAAGCATACCATATAGCTTCTTTGACATCCTGTCTACCTGTGTTGCAACTGCAGGAAACTATGCACATATGTCTCTAGGTCTCTCTGTTCAATAGTGTACCCAGGGCCTTGCCCTTTACTGTGTATGTCTTGTACTGGTTTAATTTTCTCATAGGTACCACTATGTATTTGTTTCAGTTAAATTCTAATATGTGAATTTCAGTTGATTAACAAACTTCAGACTGAAAAATACCATCACCACCGCTCTCTGAACAAAATGGCTTCAAAGTTCAAAGTTCAAGGTAAATTTATTATCAAACTATGTATATCTTACCATGTAGTATGTTGAGATTCATTTTCCTGAGGCATTTACAAGAAAAAAGAAATCCAAAAGAATTTAACAAGAAAACTCAACATAAACAAAGGTTGATGAACAACCAATGTGCAGAAGAAGACCAGCTGTGTAAATAGAAATAATACTGAGATTATGAGTTATAGTTGTTGAAACTGAGTCAGTAGATCATAAAATCAGAGAAGTGTTGAATGAAGTTATCCATGCCGTTTCAGGATCAAGATGGTTATTGGATAATAACTGTTCCTGAACCTGGTGGTGTGGGCCCTAAGGCTTCTGAGGCTCCTGCCTAATTGAAGTAGTGAGAAGGGAACATGGCCTGGATGCTGGAAGTCTTCTGATGATGAATGCTGCTTACTTGTAGCAGTACTCCATCTAACAGTTTTTCATTTGTGGAAAGGGCTTTACCTATGATGGACAGGGCTGTATCCACCACTTTCTGCAGTATTTTCCATTCCTGGGCAGTGCCATAATACAACCAGTTAGGACACCCTTTATTGTGCACTCTCTATTAATCAAAGCTTTAGATGACATGCTGAAGCTATGTAAACTTCTAAATAAGTAGAACGACTATAATGCCTTCTTTGTGATGACACTTATGTGCTGGTCCCAAGACAGATTCGCTGATACATTAGCACCAAGGAATTTAAAGCCACTGATCCCCTCCACCTCCATTCTCCTAAAATTGGATCATCCTGAAACAACAAGAATGAAAATCATGTTGCACAAATAACATGCATCTGCTGGTCCAACATGATACTGCCTCTCGATCGCTCTGTACATTTTATTTCCTTAATAAATGCTTCCTTTTCCTTGTTAAATCAAGAGTCATGCAGACTGATGATTTAGTATTTGCCAATCCATTTTTATGCCAATTTACCTCAAGTACCTCTTTACCAAACCAGTGTACGGGTGAGTATGAAAGGAAGACTCATAGAATTATATTAACTTTGTCACACAAAAGGAAGCTACTTAGCTATTCATACCCAGACAAAAAAGTGACACACAACTAATCCAGGTTAATTGCCAAATTAATTTCTCTGCAGATCACAGTTCTACAAGTACACATCTAAAAGAATTGATAAACTGGTTTATTACAGTCAAAAAAACTTTGTTTTGTTTGTCATCCATATAGGTCATTTCATCACATTTGTATGTTAAGGTAAGGGAAAAGCAATAATGGAATGCAGAAGAAAGTGAAGTAGATGCAAGGACAACAATAAGTTGCAATATCATCGTGAAGTAGATTGTAAGGTCAAGAGACTTACTTATCATACAAGGGAAGCTTTGAAGACTCTTTATAACAGCAGGCTAGAAGCTGCCCTTGACTGTTTAAATGGAATAAAGGTTCTGCTTCTCCCATTTCTTTTCTTCATCATTCTTCTAGTTCTTTTAACAATTGTGTTAAGTCTATTCCACTTTGGTTTCTCATCTTCTTTTTGTGAGTATGTAAGTCCTTATTTTTACTCTTTTGATGCCCTTAAAAAATTCTGTGGTGTTGTATTGAAATAGTAGTAAGGAAGTCACTAGTGGAGTATCCTCACCAAATGCTTTACAAACACAGATCTTTGTATCCTAGTGGATAAAGAATGTGTCTATGTGTCAGTAGATTCTAGAGTAGAGATTAAGAGAATAGAACAGTAATGACTGTTTAACTAAGTACCAGGACTGAATTACCAGCATTTGGGAACATTGCAGAAAGAAAGTAAATTACTTCACTTAATTTATTGCTGAGGAGTGATGGAGCACACTTACATCAATACAGACAGGTAGAACCATACACTCACATACACATAGCAGCAATTATTCTCCAAATGCCATTTGTCGCTTTTCATTGTTGTAGCTCTGCTAACAACTCACACACTCTTTCAGCAATTGCAGTGTGTTTTTGTCCTCATTATGCCATTTGGAAATTAACTTTGCCCAATGCTTTACAAGATATTGTGATCCACAGTAGGAATTGCCATAATGATCTGGAGAGAATCCTTCCAATTTCAACAACTCACTGGGCTTGAGGAGAAGAACTGATATGTCTCCAAGACATCTCCTTCCCTGACATCATGGGAATGTACTTTCTATGTAAGTCTGTATATCTGCTTGGCTCCCCTTCCTAAGAATATAATGCACTAAATATCTCAGTATCCTTCTAGCCTTCGTCATTTCAGAATCTCAGAAGCTACTGTGTAACCACACAACCATCCCTCAACATCTAATTCCCACCTTCTGGGAATGCCACTACCTAGAAGAGGAGGTAGAGAAAGATTGTTGTACTTACAGACACTATGCACAAACTTGAAGGAGGGTATTGCAAGGGTAAAATAGACCAGAGTAGAGGTGTAAGCTTCATATACGCAAACTACTCTGGTTTATTTTACAGGTGGACTACAGTTAAACCAAGGGGATAGAAAGGGGAATTTTCATCAGCTTGGGAGAGGTGGTACATCAGTGTCATCCTGTAAAACATAAATGGGGACAGTTTGAAGGCACATCTTCTATCTCATGCAAAGTTAATGTGGAGCCAGGAGTGCATCCTTTCCAATCTAGATGTGCCATATCAGTGGGCAATGCTCGGTGGAACAGATTCCTTCAACTACTGAGATACAGGTGGCCACCTGGTGGTGTAGTGGCATCAGCACCGGACTCCAGACTGAAGGCTTGCGAGTTCAAATCCAGCCGGTTCTCCTGGCACGCTTTCCATCGTGCTGGGTTGAGCATCAAGCTAGCAACTCGGCCTCGTAAGGAAAGGCTGCTACAGAAGCGCCCCGATGTCTCACTGTGAGTTATGGGCTTAAAAAAAAACAAATAAACTGAGATGCAAGGCAGAGACCATCAATGTATGACAGTCATCCCTATGGGTGGACCAATCAGAGCTCTGTTCATTGTCTCCCATGAACAGACACCTACTTTGCAAAAGCAGAGTTGCCATTTGGGAATAAGCAGCTGCCTCTGGGGTATAGATGCTAGAATCTGATGATTATTAATGATGATAACAGACAAAGTATCAAATGCAACTGCATAACATGGATGACATCAGATACACACTTTGTATGAAATGTAATAAATATTAGTTGCATAAAATATAATATAATAAAAATGTACTAAATGTAAATTCTTTCTACACTCTTGTGAGTTTGCTATAACAATGCTCACAGAGCCCAAAAACATGTGGGTTGGTAACTTATTTAGCCACTGAAAGCAGCCCCTCATGTGTAGGTTAATCTAGATTAAGTAGTGAATTAATAGGAATAGGAATAAAAGAAGATTGATGATGAATTAGAATAACTGAGTACCTGATGGTCATTTGTGACTCATTGGATAGAAGAGCTTTATGATTCCATGACTAAATAAATAAATTCATGCTATTGCTATTAAAGTCAAGATAGTATTTTCAATATCAGATTTCATCTTAAAGATTGGCTTTCATCCTGTTTTGGTACAACAAGTGAGCAGATGGTATCCTGTGCGTGACAGATTTAGACCAAATTCCATAGTTCTGCAGACTACTTAATCTTCAATTACTTTATACAGGAATGTTGAAGACCCACTTATGCATAGACAGTAAAATTATATATAAATAGTCAAGATCTATTTGAAATGTCCTCTGCTACAATGTTCAATGTTCTAAATGAGATTCTAAATTATTGGAATGCAAATAAATATCATAGGTGGAAGAAGGTTCATAGTGGAGAGGAGAAGTGAAGAGATCAGACAAAGAATAGAAAGGGGAAGAGGGCTAAGAGAAGACATTGGCATATGAATGTAAAGATGGAAAAGGGAACACAGGCAGCACTGAACAAAGAAAAACTTGAGACTGGAGGCAATTGCTGATACACCATTTAATGGGAGTTTTTATAATACCTGCTAATTAAGAGTTATACTGTAATAAATGTACATCAGATGGGCAGGAAAGAGATCTTTTCTTCTTTGACAAGGGATTAGCAGATTTTAAGTCCATTTCTCACCTTATTTTGTCACACACTCATGAGTTTAATATGTGCAGGGCTGCACGATTTTGGATTGTCTTTTATTCAATGAATTATTTCTTTGCATCTGTTTTTTTATGGGAGTTTACCTACTTATGTCTACAAGAACAGATCTTCTGTGCATGTGTATTTGTAGGACTGGCCAACATTTGGACGATAAGACACTAAGACCCTGCCTTCTCCCCATATCACTTCATATCATGACTAATCAAGAATTTATCAAGCTCTGGCATAAATATACCCATTGACTGGGCTTCACAGCCACCTGTGGCAAGGAATTCCACAAATTCAGCACTCTCTGGCTGAAGAAATTTCTCCTTATCTCCATTCTAAATGGACTGCTCTCTATTCTGAGGCTGTGTCCTCTGGTCTTAGACTCCTGCACAATGCTCCTCATATGATGAGAATTTCAATCCCAGAATCATATTTGCGAACCTCCTTTGAACCGTCTCCAATGTCAACAATTCCTTTCTTTGATAAGGGGCCTAAAACTGCTGACAATACTCCAGGATGAGGCTTCACCAGTGGCTTATAAAGCCTGAACATTACATACTTGCTTTTATATTTTAGTCCTCTTGAAATGAATGCAAATATCACATTTGCCTTCCTCACTACAGACTCAACCAACAGATTACCATTTAGGGAATCCTGCACAAGGAGTCCCAAATCCCTTTGCACCTCAGATTTTAGAATTTTCTTTCCATTTAGGAAATAGTCTATGTTTATATTTCTTCTCCTAAGTACATGACCGTACACTTCCCGACACTGTAACCCATCTGCCACTTCTTTGCCCGTTCTCCTAATCTGCCTAAATCCTTCCATAACCTCTCTGCTTCCTCAAAGCTACTTGCCCCTCCACCTATCTTTGTATTATCTGCAAACTTGGCACAAAGCCTTCAAATCTATCATCCACATAATTGAAATTGTAGCGTTAAAATAAACAGTATCAACACAGACCCTTGTGGAACATTACTAGTCTCTGGCAGCCAACCAGAAAGTCTCATTTTATTCCCATTTTTCCCCTCTGCCAACCAGCCATTGCTGTAACCATGTTAGTATCTTTCCTGTAATACCATTAACTTGTTAGGCAGCCTCATGTGTGACACTTTGTCAAAAGCCTTCTGACACAACATCCATCAATTCTTCTTTGTCTATCCTGCTCATTATTTCCTCAAAGAATTCCAGCAGATTTGTCAGGTAAGATATTCCCTTAAGGAAATCGTACTGACTGTGATCTATTTTAGTCTCTAACTACATTCTTAACAATCAATTCCAACATCTTCCCCACCACTGAGATCAGACTAATTGTGGTGAACTACATATACCTGTCTGGACACGCCCCCCCCCTTCTGACTGCTCCTGTGGCTCCTCCCACTGACCGTGGCTCCTCCCACAGACCCCGGTATAAAGGCGATCGGGGCCTGAGCCCTGCCCTCAGTCTCCAGGATGTAGTATGGTGGTCAATTGCTGCTTGTTCTTTCTTCCAGACAATAATAGCCGATATCTCACCTCACATCTCAAAGAGTTATTGATGGTCCATCAATAATAGGCCTACAATTCCCTTTCTTCTGCCTCTCTTCCTTCTTGAAGAGTGGAGTGACATTTCTCCAGTCCTCTGGAATCATGCCAAAATTCATTGATTCTTGAAGGATCCTTACTAATGCCCTCACAATCTCTTCAGTCACCACTTTTAGAACCCTAGGGTATACACCATCCAGGTCCAGGGACTTATCCACCGTCAGACCTTCAGGCCTTTCAGTTTCCCAAGCTCCTTCTCCCTAGTAATGGCAACTTCACACACTTCTGGCCCCTCACACTCTCGAACTTCTGGCATCCTTCTAGTGTTTTCCATAGAGAAGATTGATGCACAGTACTTATTGGGTTCATCTGCCATTTTCTTATCCCTCATTACTACCTCTCCAGCATCATTTTACAGCAGTCCAATATTTACTCTCACTCCTCATTTGCACTTGATATGTCTGAAGAAATGTTTTGTATCCTCTATTGTTATTGGCTAGCTTTTGTATTTCATATTTTCCTTCTTTATGAATCCCCTCTTTTGGTTTTTAAAAGCTTCGCAATCCTCTAATCTATGATATGCCTTCCCTTTGGCTTTCATGTTGACTTTGACTTCTCCTGTCAGCCATGGTTGAACGGCTGATCCCGAGTGGGCTCAACCATGAGCTGCTCTAAAAAGCCATCCCATAGACATTCTACAAAGTCGCTCGTTGGGGATCCAGCACCAACATGATTTCCCAACATGCGAAAAAACGGCGTTGATGGTGGAAAAAAGGAAATCCCTTTCTTTGAAAAAGGAGGACATCTCCTTTGTTCTCAAATGAAAAGCCTCATCCTGAGAGCAGATGCGATGGAGAAGGAGGAATTGAGAGAAGTGCTTTTACAAGTAATGGGGTGGGACGAGGTATCATTCAGCTAGCTGTGAGAGTCCATGGTTTTATCATAGACCATCGATGGATAAGCTGTCTACAGAGATGGAAGCAGGGAGATCAAGAAAAAGGAGGGAGGTGCTGGAAATGGGCCAGGTGAATTTGACAGCAGGGTTGAAGTTGGAGGCAAAGTGGACGAAGACGACGAGTTCAGCGTGGGTGCAGGAAGCACCACCAATGCAGTCATCAATGTAGTGTAGGGAAAGTGTGGGATGGTCACCAGTGCAGGCTTGGAGCATTTCCAGCATCTGCAGATTTTCTCTTGTCTGTGAGTTGAGAATATAGCTCAGCACATCATGAAAGCCATAAATTCTGTTTACATTTCTCAATGCCTTGGTAAAGCACCACCCTGAGAATCAAAATCAGGTTTATTATCACTGGCATAAGTCATGAAATTTCTTAACTTTACAACAGCAATACAACAAAATACATGATAAATAAATGTAGAGAACAAAAAAAGCTGAGTTACATTAAATTTATATTAAATAGTTAAGTTAAAATAAGCAGTGCAAAAACAACAGAAATAAAAAGAAGAAGGTAGTATTCATGGGTTCAATGTCCATTTAGAAATTGGATGGCGAAGGGGAAAAAGATGTTTCTGAATCACTAGGTGTGTGCCTTCAAGCTTCTGTACCTGCTTCTTGATAGAGATGGCGTGAATAGGGCATGTCCTGGGCGATGGGGATCCTTAGTGATGGACACTGTCTTCCTAAGGCACTGCTCCTTGAAGACGTCTTGAATACTATGGAATCTAGTACAAGTTCCTGCAACTTACTTCAATCTTGTGCAGTGGCCTCCCATACCCAACAGTGATGCAGCCAATCAGAATGCTCTGAACGGTACATTTGTAGAAGTTTTCTAGTGTTCTAGTTGATAAACCAAATCTCTTCAAACTCCTAATCAACTTAATCAAGAACCTCACCCACTTCAAACATTCTCTTCTTTCTTCCCTCCACATCCCAGAAAGCAACAAATGCAAAAGCATGAAAGCATATACTATCATATTTATCTGTATGGAAGGCTGTACCTTGGTGACTGTGACAATAATAAACCAATTTAACATTTACAATATGATGTGTTGTTTCCCTGCAATGGTAAACAAATAGGAGTGAAAAAAATGAAGTCAACAATTTATGATATTTGGTTCCAATTTGAATTACAAATAGATTTGTAATAGATCCATTTTGAATAGCTTCTTAATGTTTTCAGCAACTGAATTCATTACTAGTTTACAAAACAAATCACTATTACAGATTACAATATTTACCAGTACAATTTCAATCTTTAAAATTTACTGTTGCATTTTATTACAGCTTACCTCAGGAGCAAAGAAATCATTATAAAATTAAAAGTTAAGGAAACCTTTTGAATAGGAATTTATATTAACCTTGCTGGCAATATCCATGTCCTTTGATTCAATATCAAAAAAGTCCATTTGGTTATTATTACTCACAGAATCACAAAAAGAAGCCATTTATCACGCTAAGAAACACCAACCTTCTGTTTGTCTATTTCCATTTTACTTTTGTAAATTCACTAAATCATAGCATTTGTAATTAATTTAAGGTTCCTCACTCTCTTTAATTTATATTTTAGGTATGCATCTGTTAATTTTTTCAATGTTTCTGCAATTCAAATCAATTCTGCCATTGTCAATATTCATTAAACTCTTCTAATTTAGAGCCCAACATATTCTGTACAGAATGTAATGCAGCTGCCATATCATCATACTCAATGAAATTAGATAAACAACTGCAAATTTTGAGACAATTTTTAGCATCTTGGCATGATACGTTTTGTTTATTGCTCCCTTTATAACAAGGATATTTATTGATACCTTAAAACAAACAAACTGGCCTTTATGCTGTCTCTTCATTTATTTTGAGTTGTCATTGTTCTTTGGAAGCATATATACCAGGAAGTTATAATTCACAGTCAGTTCTATTTAAACAGGTATACACATTTGACTATCAGAATTTGAAATCCAAGCCAGCAAATCTTTTCAGGGGAAAAGATAATACAAATGCAATGTTTCCACACACTACACCCATGCCAAGTGCTTGTGAAGCTGCAGCAGTGTGTTGCTTAGGGAAAAGAAATAGACAGCTGCAATTACAATAATCTCACATAACCTGTTGTTCAAGAGCAGCAGCTGGTTCACCCAGCAGTGCTATTGTTCTGATACGTTGCCTTCTAACAGCAGGACAACACTGCACAGTGTTTCAGAAATGGAAATAATGAAAAATAACTGTGTTGCACAGGGTGAAGTGGGCCTATAACTATTCCTGACAGTGTAAACATTAATGCAAATTTGATTCTAATTCAACTCTACAATTTTGAATGGATTACAAATAATAGAATGATATTTTTATGCAATATCTGCTAAGAAATCCAAGATAAGAGATCATTGAAAAGATGAAGCTGCTTGCTGATTATTTTAAATTAAAGATATATACTAGAATATGTACATTCTATATTCCTCAGAATTAACCTTCCCTAAATCCAGAGCACAGATATTTCTGGCAACAAAGGTTTGCATAATTGGTGACTTGGATGTGCTTGACATGAAGTTTCTATGTTAGCCTTTGACCTTGTTTCTTCTTATTTCTCTGCCTACTATCAAAACTGTCAAGGCTTTTCAATGGAATTTTTCATCCCTCGTAGTCAGTAACATTTAAAAATTATGAAATGAATTAACTTCAAATGAAAATAAAATAACTGCTTCTAAGTAAACAAAAAAGAGAAATCACATCACACCTTTTTCTTGTCTGTCTTATTTGGAGAAATGCAATCTGCGTTCAAAAGAATAAGCTTGTGGATCACTGAATGAATTCCCCAGAGTGAATGTTGGTAAATGCCAGCAAATACCTCTGCCATCAGACTTCATACAAACCCTTCAGTAGAGCTGGGGCAGCGTGTTACTCTCTAGTTCTATCAAGAGCCAGAAAGGACAGGTCCCCCTGGAAATTATAGAGCTATGATTTGCACTGACAATATTTCAAGCAAGGATCTTAATGTTGCCTTCCTCTTCCTTCTCTGTTTCCTCTACTGCTGTCTCTTTTGCTGCTGTGCAATTAGTAAAGTCAATCCACTAACCTTAGTAAGTTACACTTAGCTCTGTGTCCACTGTTCTGTTGCACTTTACTATGTTATAGTAGGTAGAATTGCACTGTCTAATATATGGTAGCAAGTAGGCATAGAAATAGACAAAAGTAATAAGAAAAATATGGCTGCTGAGTTAATTTGCAAATGTAGGACATCTCATGACAAATAGGAGAGTTTTATTTCTATATGTACTTGGATCGATTAAGAGATGCCATTATGGTGTGTGGTAATGAGAAGTTAGCAAGATATGGTTTTTTTTCTGGAGTCCTCTCATAAAATATTAGAAGGTTTTCTAGCCTTGCACAGAATTCTGTTAAACAGGATCAGGTATAAAGTGAGACTTTCAATGTAATAAAAAAGGACCCAATGCACCCATAACAGCGCCCTTTGCTACACAAGGCAATACAGTCAACCTTGATACTTCTGATTCCTAGAAAGACCCAATCAAACAGAAAGAGCATGAAGGCTAAATGCTTTCATTGCAGTGTCTATCCAGAAGTGTAGATGGAGTCTAAGTTGTTCTTATCTGTTGGTGTTGAAATGTACAAGTTGAAAAAAGCCTGGCAGAGTCCAACCAATCCAGGAGATAAGACATTTCATACAATCATAGACTCCTACAGCATAGAAACTGGCCTTACTTATCCATGTCAATAATGATGCTCATCTCAGCTAGTCCCACCCGCCTTTCTTTGGCCCATTTCCTATCCATATAGCAGTCAAAATGCCTTTTAAAATTGTTATTGTAACTGCATCAGCTAATTCTGTATACACAGAACTCTTTGCTTGAAGAAGACTCCCCAACCCACCACTCACTACCTCGTCCCACTCACCTTAAACCCTGTACTTTTTGATTCCATAAGCCAGAGGAAAAAAACTGTATACACTCACAATATCTATATCCCTCATTAGTTTGTACACATATATAAGGTCACCCCTCAGTCTCCTATATTCCAATAAATAAAGTTCTAGTCTGCCCAAGCTCACCCAATAACTTGGGCACTCAATTCCAGGCAGTATACTCGTAAACATTTTTTGCAGTCTTTCTAGCTTAATTATGTTTTTCTGATAACAGCGCACCAAAGCACTACACAATACTTCGGGTATGGGTTCATCAATATTTTGTACAACCACAACTTAACCACAATCAATATTCTGGGGAAAGCATTGCAGAACACTGCAAATATGGTACATGTTTGGAGGAAGTATTACTGGGTCATATTGTTTGTGAATCAAAGAGTGTCACTCAATGAAGATCTCACTTACAAAATACTGAGCAATTTTGAACCTTGTACCTTGAAGAGGAAGTTCCCCGTATGTTGTTTAGGATGCTCAGGTTTTGGGTGATGAGCTGGAAATGAGTGGCAAGTGACTCCTGTTAGCTGTGCGGTGATTGGGAGGTGCCTGCCTGTGCAGGCCTGACATATTCCTTTAATAGGAGGATATTTTTTCAGCCAGAGTATGGTACATTTGTAGAGCTCAATGCCACAGAGTGTTGTGCAGGCCAAGGCATTCGGAGTACTTAAGGGAGAGATTAATATGTTCTTGACTTGTAAAGGGGTTAAGGGTTAAAGGGAGCAGAGCGGAGAATCGGGTTGAATGAAAGTCAGTCACAATTTAATGGTGATCAGTCTCAATAGGCCAAATGGCCTACTTATGCTCCTACATTTTATGATCGAAAGGTTGGTATTACCCAGACAATGGAGGTGTCATAAGTAAGTCATAAGTAAGCATACATGACTTACAAACATTGCCCTGTAAAGGCTTTAACTGTTACCAGAATGGTGACTAGCTCCATGGCACTTTCAAGCAAGTGAAAGAAGTTTTTTTATCAGGGCACGTGTATCAGTGTTACGGGACACAATATTAAGTTAATTGATACTGAGTGCAAGCTCAAATATTCCATTAGCTGTAATTCTATGGTCAAGAGACTCTTGTCAATGCTTTGCTGGAATGCATGTCATGACTATAACCAACTCAAGCAACCAAAAACACGAACCTCACTGGAAAGAAAGGTAAAGGTTATTGTACATGAAAATTAAATGAAGAAGGTGTGAGCTAAATTAATTTTACAGATGATTTATGCTAAATCAAGAGTCTACTCAACCTTTTCACATGTAGGTACATGCTGAAGGTTAAAAAACTACTGATGGATCTTGACACGCTTGCTGCAGTGCTTATGAAGTGTGACGAGGAATGTGCGTGACGATGGTCAGGCGGTGTAATGAAGGGCAATATATCATCGACATTGCTTCATACCCACAGCAGAGAAAGAATAAAAGGGATATAATTTCTGAAGGCTATGTAAAAAGCAGCTATGAGGAAAATCTCCTTTTTGCTGACAATTTAATAAGTCAGGACCGGTTCTCAAAGATACCAAAAATTGGTTAAGAATTCAAAGCCATGTGTAAGTGCTGTTTCTATTCATGGTACTTATGAAGAGTCCAAAAATGTATTGTGATAAACTTGTAAGAATTTAAGATATGGATGCCTAGACACTTGAAGGAGAACGCTACACTCAGTTCTTCTAAGCATGAGCTAAAAATATTTTGTAGGAAGCAGATATCATTGAACCAGCTGAGTTTTCTGCTGGGGCTACTTCAATAGTTCTTGGCGTGAAGCCAATGGAAACATTAATATCTGTGGAGATTATTAACTAACCACAACAGAAAAAGTAAAGTTGAGCATATACAGAAGTCTCTGATTCAGAGTGCTGATTGCTTAGCTCAGCAGGTGGAGGAAAGATCTTCAAAACTCCTGTTATAAGACCATATGATATAGAAGCAGCATTAGGCCATATGGTCCATAAAGTCTGCTCCGCCATTTCATCGTGGCTGATCCAGTTTTCCTCTCAGCCCCAGTCTCCCGCCTTCTCCCCATATTCCTTCAAGCCCCGACCAATCATGAATCTATCAGCCTCTGCCTTAAATATGCATAAAGACTTGGCTTCCACAAAGAATTCCACAGATTCTCCCTCTGGCTAAAGAAATTCCTCCTCATCTCCGTTCTAAAAGGACACCCTGTTGTTCTGAGGCTGTGTCCTCTGGTCTTAAACTCTCTCACTATAGGAAACATCCTCTCCACAACCACTCTATCAAGGCCTTTCATCATTTGATAATTTCAATGAGGTTATCCTGAATTCTAGTGAATACAGGCTCAGAGACATCAAATGCTCTTCATATGACAAGCCATTCAATCCTGGAATCATTTTCGTGAACTTCCTTTGAGCCTTCTCTAGTTTCAGCAGGCCCTCTCTAAGATAAGGAGCGCGAACCTGCTCACAATACTCCAAGTGAGGCCTCACCAGTGCTTTATAAAGTTTCAACATTACATCCTTGCTTTTATATCCTAGTCCTCTCAAAATAAATGCTAACATTGCATTTGCCTTCCTCACCACTGACTCAATGCTGACGCAGGGTTTTCGAGTAGGACAAATGTTCAAAGAAATACACAAATTGTACTCATCTTGGCCAATTCCAATATAAAAGGCTTGCATCCAGGACGGTGTCTGCTCCGGATATTTTCGAGAGAACGGTAGATAGTTTAACCCAAAGTTTACCAGTGTTTTGAGGCTATCTGCATACTATCTTGGAGATTGGAAAGTGAGTTCAGACACATCATGAAAATATGGAAGTGTGCTACAACTCCAAAAACCAGTGTTGTATTTGGACAGGAAAAGGTGTATGTTTGTTATGTCAGGGGTTGTCCATCTTGGCTATTAAATAAATGCTTAAGGATTCTACCCAGTTTGTTTTTATTATTCATTTACGGGATGAGGGAGTCACCAGCTAAGCCAGCATTTATTGCCCATCCCTAGTTGCCCTTGAGAAGGTGCTGATAAGCTGCCTTCTTGAACCAATACAGTCCCTGAGATGTAGATACACTCACAGTGCCGTTAGAGAGGGAATTCCATGAATTTGATGCAGCAACAAGGAACAGTGGTATGTTTCCAAGTCAGGATGGTGAGTGGCTTGGAGGTGAATTTCCAAGTGATGGTGTTTCCAGGTATCTGTTATTCTCGCCCTTGTAGATGGTAGTAGTCGTGGGTCTGGAAGGTGCTGCCTTAGCAACTTAGATGTGTTGTTACAGTGCATCTTGTAGATAGTACACACTGCTGCATCTTGTAGATAGTACACGGTGCTGCATCTTGTAGATAGTACACAGTGCTGCATCTTGTACATACTACACAGTGCTGCATCTTGTAGATAGTACACACTGCTGCATCTTGTAGATAGTACACGGTGCTGCATCTTGTAGATAGTACACAGTGCTGCATCTTGTACATACTACACAGTGCTGCATCTTGTAGATAGTACACACTGCTGCATCTTGTAGATAGTACACAGTGCTGCATCTTGTAGATAGTACACAGTGCTGCAACTGTTCGTCGATAGTGGATGGATTGAATGCTAAAACTCCATTTTAGTTAAGATCCAATCAATGTTGGAATAACCTAGTACAACCAGTTATACAGAGTTGATAATCTACTTAGGATTCTGCAACCACAATATATAATTTTTGCCATCTTTAAATTGGGATAAGTACTTGAATTGTGATTTACAATATAACATGGAAGTTGTTAAGAAAACAAGGATCTGCATTTTGAAAGTCAAAGAAGTTGTTATTGAGTTCACAGCTTCTTCATCATTATTATTATTATTGTAATTCTGCAAAGCCTTTACTGATACCCTGTGATACGTCACCTCACAGCTGACATGTATATCTGTCACACTGTGTGGAGAATAGAGATGAGCAAATGATTAATTATCCCAAGGCCTCTGTCCAAGGCCAAGTTTGACGTTACTTGCAACAAGACAAAAAAGATATAATTATCAACTTTAGAGTGAAAATTTTACTTAACTACCTGTATATCGAAAACTGTTCAATTATCATTGAGCATGAACTTGGTGAATCCGGGGAACACCTCTGATGACATCAGGTAGCTTGCTAATTGGATATTCGCTCTTTCAGCATATAATTACATTCTGAAGTACAAGAGAGGACAGTATAATCAAAATGTGAATGCAAGGGCTTGACTGCCAGTTGATGCATCATCATGTAAAAGAGTGATGTTAGGCAGGATTGTGCCTTTGCTGGAATAAGCAGGCAGTTTGCCAGTCATTGCATACCATGTGATCATGGCGAAGTATGTCACCACCAATCCAAGGTTGTATAATCACATCCAACATAAATGAATAGGAAAATGTCATTGTCACCATTTTTCAATAAATGTATCAAAGTCCCATAAAGCTGAGGTTCTTTGGGGGTCAGTGTGGTTATTCCTTCACAAGTAAGAGCAGATTTTCTGAAGCAATTGTATGAAAGGCATGTGTAAAACAATATTCCAAAAGTATGCACTGATGGTCTAGAAATAACCAAGAGCTGATGGACACTAAGTGTCAGAAATGTCAAGAACACTACCAGAATCCACCAGCAGGACCTCCCAGCTCATGTTGCTGGGTGAACAAATTGTGGTCAAGACAGTCTGTGAATTTTGCACATCTATTTATGGTGAAAATTATTGTAATACAGTAGATGCATATTGCAAGTAAATAGAATTATATACTCTGAATATACAGCTCAAGCAAGAATTGAAATGTTCTAATGATTCTCACCACATACAGTCTTCTAGAATTGATACTGGCAGAAAATAGAAGCAAATTTAAGGAGCTGAATTTGCCAAGTTTTCAACTGTAATGGAATCAGGCACCCAGCCTGAGCCAGGTTGGTGGGAAGAAGAATTCCACCTGTGAAAATTAGACTGAGAAATGTTGATAAAAGGCAAAATTGAATCAAAAGCTAGATTCAACAGCAGCATAAGTAACTACTGTGATAATGATGGACAGACTTGTCAGAATGTATTTGACAACCTGCTTAAAGCAGGTTACACAGAAGGAACAGCATAAAATATAAAACTAGAGAATTGGTTATCACTTCAGAGTAGTGGTCCTATACTTGTACAAGATTTCACTTATGGAAACTGGTAATCAAAACACATTATTGATTGAATTGAATATGGCCTTTATAGGTTTGAGTGGATAATGGTTGCATATTGAAGCATCATCAAAGCTATCTAATTTAACATACAATGCAGTAACCAGCTACTCAACTAGGTAAATATCTGTTGGAATCAGAGGTTTTCTCACTTCCTACTGCACCAAGCACAGCAAAGGACACCCCTTGAGAGGAGATGCTACCCTCTAGTGGTGATTTTCCAATGCACTGCATTATTCTCAATGGGTGAAGAGAACTGCTTGGTAGATTAAATTCATGAATAGGAGAAACTTTCATTATGAAAGACATAATAATCTCCATTGAATGATAATGACAGTCCCACCTCGCAGCTACAATTGTTGTTTTCTATAGAGACTCAGGAGGCTGTGGATGTTGGAACCTGTAGCAACAATCATTCTGCTGGAGGAGCTCAGTGGGTCAAGCAACAACTGCGAGAGGAAAAGAATTATCAATTTTTTGGATGAAACCCATGTAAGTTTTAACACAAAACATCAAAAATTAATTTCCTTTCATTAACGCTGCTTGACATGCTTTCTTTTTCTCTATAGTTCTGTTGACAAAATATGCTTATGCAAAAACAGAAAAACATTGGAGCAAGAAGGGCCTTCAGCCCTTAATCCCTGTCCTCCATTCAATACCATATTTTAGCTCTCTCCCCACACCAACTGAAACTTTTTTCACCTGGGAATTAATTGAAATCCTTCTTGAATATATTCAGCAACTTGGTCCTCCTAGTCTTCTATGGTAGAGAACTCGCCCGGTTTATCACCTTCTGAGTGAATATCTTTCACAGCCATACCTTTTTCTCCCCATGCCTTGAGACTGTTGCCCCTGGCTTTAGACTTTCATCCAGAGAAAACATTCTCCCTGTATACAGCCAGTCAATCCTTGTCACAGTTCAGTACATCTCAATGGCATGCAAGCTCATTCTTCTAAACATTATTGAATACAGGTCATGTCAACCAGTCCCACCATTTCAGGAATCAGCCTGGTCAATCTGCTGGAACATGCTTTTCAGTTTTGATATCTTCTGTTTGATGGGAGATGAGAGAAGAGGGAATGTCTAGGGCGGGTGGAGTCTTTGATTGTGATGGCTGCTTTACAGAATTGTAGACAAAGTCCACGTAGGGGAGGTTGGTTTCCATGATGTGCTTATCTGTGTCCACAATTCTCTGTAGTTTCTTGTGGCCACCCGCAAAGCAACCTCTAGTTGTGTTAAAGCCATGATTGCAATTGTGCACTCCAACACAAGATGGAGTGGAGGGCCAAGGTAGAGGAGATAGCAATTAACAGAAAGAGCAATCTGAAGTATTACAAGCATAGGCTTGAGCATCAGTGAGAAAGCGTCAAGAAATTTGCCTGATCCACGGTGATGCTCAGGACTGCAATTTGACATCCTTTGAACTCTCAGGAAGCTTACAATACTGACTCTTTCTTGTCAGGCAGAAAACACTCATGAGGTCCTGAAAGCAGCAGTCGACCGCATTCTGGTAAATGTGTCTCACAGGTCTGGTGATCACTTATTAAAACAATCAAGGTGACTGTCACCTCCATCTCTGTAGTCAGAGCAGTTCATGTACAAAGCCATAACTGGAACATTACTGCGGCAGGGTGGCAGATGTGTATCACCACTAAGTCTGGAAAACTTAGCTTCTTTTTGCATCACACCCCAGAGATCTGAAAGTGGGTTTGGAATGGGATAAGCAACAGCTGAAGTCTAACATGACTTCAGCGCAAACCGAGATTCATAACCCAACTTCAACCGACAGACCCCAGTCCCATTGAAGGAAGTGATCTCTGTACAAACTGAACTTTCTGTTTGACAATAGTATGATAGTATCCATTGGTTAGGGTTGACCATGCATGTTGCGTCTTGGCTGTTGAAGCTGATATGCAAACCAGTATGCAAGCCAGGGCAGAACAATATGGAGAGAAAGCTGTTGCCCATTCAGCAGGCTCCCCCTGGGAGCTGATGAATCCAAAGGAATGGCAAAGATTGATAGAGCTTGGCACCAGTGACACTGCATTTGTTGCTAGTTAGCATTGAACTCAAAGTAAGACTGCCTTAGGAATTCCAGCTCTAGATGTTTCCTCAGGGTTTACACTCGAAACCTTCCCCTTGAGTGGGTATAGCCACAAGGCAGTGGAGGTTTGAGATCACAGTTTTCCTTCTCCAAGATGAGCTGCCAACCAAAGCTGATGAGTCCCATCTGCCAGAAGTGACTGTTTTTAAGATGCCAGTAACCCACCTTTGCCCTTTCTCCTATCAGTAGAAATGGTTCTACTGGGCTTAGTAGTTCCAAGGAGCTTGCATTGGTTGTCAGAGGCTTTTTGAGATGCATTTAGTAGGTAGTGAGAGCTTACCCCATTACCACCAGCTCCCCACCCCCTCCCGCCCCTGGATATTGCAAGCATAAGGAACTCAACATTATGAAGAATTAAACAATCTAACAAAGTTTCACATGTTTGTTTTATTTTATAATTTATAGTAATGTTGTGTCTTTCACCGTACTGTTGCTGCAAAATAACAAACTGCATGTTATATAAGACAGTGATAATAAACCTGATTCTGATTCTCCTTCCCCAGCATACGTGCTTCTTAATTCTAATGGTCACTCCAAACTATTTCTGGAAGCTTTTATGAAAAATGGTGCAGATAATCACCTTACCCAATGCGTAGAGTTTTCAATCTTAAAGTAATGATATACTTTTTACCAGACTACATATTCAACAAACCTGGATGATATTTCTTATAACAATGGAGTTACAGGGATGTGGCTGCTGCAGAAATCTGCTGCCTGCTTTGTTGTCAACACTGTGTCCTAAGAAATCTATGAATCAGTGTTACTGGTGAGTCACCAATTTTTCACTGTATGTGGATTAACAACACCCTTAGCGGCTTGTGTACGCCTTCTATGAACAACCTAACATGAGCACAATTTGTTCTCAGTCAATTTTTGCTTTGGAAAACAATTGCATACAGATTAAACTGAACAAGGACCACGTCCATTTTCTTTAAGAAGCTTCAGACTGTTTGACTTCAGTGGAGAAAGTGAACATCTGTTTTTCATACATATGTCATCTCTGTTATGTGACAGTTTTTCAGTTCTAAAATGCCTAATTTTATTTGAGCAATTACTTACAAAAGTACTTTCATTTTTCTACTATAATATGCTTCATAATTTTACATTGAACAATAACTTTGTATAGACATATAGTATGCAAGTTGAACAACTTAAGACTTATTTTACTGATGTAGAAGTATATTTTTGCAATCAATTTTACATCTGGAGTTATATTTACAGCCCCAAAATGTCTGTTTTTAACATCTGTTTTTTTTTTTCTGAATAAGAGTCATTTCTTTTCTAAAGAGCACATCTAATTAACCAAAGCATAAAAACAAATCAGAGTGAATGCATTTAGCAAGCAGTGAGAAAAGGAAGTGAATTGCAAGAAAATTGCTCCAAACTCTTAGATTTGCTACGTAATTGATGTGAAAGCTTTTCAATATTTTCAATTGTACTAATTACTAGCTAAAAAAATCACGGAGTCAGTGGGGTAAATTGGTAAAATTCATAAAGAAACATACAAAGAGCTGGGGCAGGACAAGGACGATTCAGCCAGAAGTCTTAAATGGATGATTCAACTTACCCTGAAGTTTCGGAGCAAAAAGAGAGCGAAGGCAGTTTTTGCTACTCAGAGTAAAAGAAAGGCAGGACTTTGCAGGCGTGTGACATCAGCCCGTAGAGTGCAAAAGAATTAAAAAGAAGACCACAATATCTAGTGGGCAGCAGAGTGAGAGACAGCGGAGTGATAGGGCTTTGGTTCAATGAGCTTAGGCAGTAATGGGATGAGGCGAGGAAGGTTTACCTGTGTTAACTGTGGAAAGGAGGAAGTGTGTGTGTGAGGCCAGTTTTCTGTGCTGAGTGTCAGATGTGGGGGGTCCTGGAGTCTCACAGCCTCCCGGAAGGCCATATCTGCACCTGGTACGTCGAGCTGCAGCTCCTAAGGGACAGAGTTTGGGAACTGGAGATGCAGCTCGATGACCTTCGCCTAGTCAGGGAGAGTGAGGAGATGATAGAGAGGAGTTATAGGCAAGTGGTCACACTGGGACCACGGAAGACAGACAAGTGGGTCACAGTCAGGAGGGGGAGGGGGTAAGAGTCAGGTACTAGACAGTACCCCTGTGGCTGTACCCCTTGACAATAAGTACTCCTGTTTGAGTACTGTTGGTGGGGTGCAGCCTACCTGTGGGAAGCAACAGTTGCTGTGCCTCTGCCACAGAGTCTGGCCCTGTGGCTCAGAAGGGTAGGGAAAGGAAGAGGAAGGCAGTAGTGATAGGGGACTCAATAGTTAGGGGGTCAGACAGGCGATTCTGTTGACCCAGGAAAGAAACTCGGATGGTAGTTTGCCTCCCAGGTGCCAGTGTCTGTGATGTTTCAGACTGCATCCAAGATATCCTGCAGTGGGAGGGAGAACAGCCAGAGGTCGTGGTACATATTGGTACCAATGACATAGGTAGAAAAAGGGAAGAGGTCTTGAAAAAAGATTACAGGGAGTTAGGAAGGAAGTTAAGAAGCAGGACCACCAAGTTAGTAATCTCGGGATTACTGCCTATGCCATGCAACTGTGAGAGCAGGAACAGAATGAGGTGGAGGATAAATGCGTGGCTGAGGGATTGGAGCAGGGGGCATGGATTCAGATTTCTGGGTCATTGGTGCCTCTTTTGGGACAGGTGTGACCTGTACAAAAAGGACAAATTGTACTTGAATCCCAGGGGGACCAACATCCTGGCGGGGAGGTTTGCTAAGGCTACAGGGGAGAGTTTAAACTAGCATCATTGGGGGGTGGGAACCAAACTGAAGAGACTGAGGAAGAGGCAGCTGATTCACAAACACAGAAAGCTGTGTGGGGGAGGACAGGCAGGTTATACAGAAGGGACACGCTCCAACCGAAGGCTTGAGATGTGTCTATTTTAATGCAAAGAGTGTTGTGAACAAAGCGGATGAGCTTAGAGCGTGGATCAGCACTTGGGGATATGATGTGGTGGCCATTACGGAGACTTGGATAACTCAGGGACGGGAATGATTATGTCAAGTGCCAGGTTTTAGATGTTTCAAAAAGGACAGGGAGGGAGGCAAAAGAGATGGGGGCATGGTACTGTTGATCAGAGATAGTGCCAAGTCTGCAGAAAAGTTGGATGCCATGGAGAAATTGTCTCCGGAGTATCTGTGGGTGGAGGTTAGGAAGGGGTCAATAACTTCAGTGGGTGCTTTTTATAGGCCACCCAATAGTAACAGGGATATTGAGGAGCAGGGAAACAGATTCTGGTAAGGTGTAATAATAACAGAGTTGTCGTGATGGGAGATTTTAATTTCCCAAATATCGATTGGCATCTCCCTAGAGCAAGGAGTATAGATGGGGTGGAGTTTGTTAGGTGTGTTCAGAAAGGTTTCTTGACACAGGATGTAGATAAGCCTACAAGACGAGAGGCTGTACTTGATTTGGCATTGGGAAATGAACCTGGCCAGGAGTCAGATCTTTCAGTGGAAAAGCATTTTGGAGATAGTGATCATAATTCTATCTCCTTTACAACAGCATTGGAGAGAGATCGGAACAGACAAGTTAGAAAAGCATTTAATTGGAGTAAGAAGAATTATGAGGCTATCAGGCAGGAAATTGGAGGCTTAAATTGGAAACAGATGTTCTCAGGGAAAAGTACGGAAGAAATGTGGCAAATATTCAGGGGAGATTTCTGAAGAGTTCTGTATAGGTACGCTCCAATGAGACAGGGAAGTTATGGTAGGGTACAGGAACCGTGGTGTACAAAGGCTGTAATAAATCTAGTCAAGAAGGAAAGAAAAGCTTACAAAAGGTTCAGAGAGCTAGGTAATATTAGAGGTCTAAACGATTATAAGGCTAACAGGAAGGAGCTTAAGAAGGAAAATAGGAGAGCCAGAAGGGGCCATGAGAAGGCCTTGGTGGGCAGAATTAAGGAAAATCCCAATGCATTCTACGAGTACGTGAAGAGCAAGTGGATAAGATGTGAAAGAATAGGACCTATCAAGTGTGGCAGTGGAAAAGTGGAGGAAATAGCAGAGGTACTTAATGAATACTTTACTTCAGTATTCACTATGGAAAAGGATCTTGGTGATTGTAGTGATGACTTGCAGCGGACTGAAAAGCTTGAGCATGTAGATATTAAGAAAGTGGACATGCTGGAGCTTTTGGAAAGCATCAAGTTGGATAAGTCGCCAGGACCGGATGGGATGTACCCCAGGCTACCGTGGGAGGCAAGAGAGGAGATTGCTGAGCCTCTGATGATAATCTTTGCTTCATCAGTGGGGACAGAAGAGGTTCCGAAGGATTGGAAGGTTGCAAATGTTGTTCCTTGATTCAAGAAAGGGAGTAGAGATAGCCCAGTTAATTATAGACCATTGAGTCTTACTCAGTGGTTGGTAAGCTGATGAAGGAGATCCTGAGAGGCAGGATTGATGAATATTTGGAGAGGTATAATATGATTAGGAATAGTCAGCATGGCTTTGTCAAGGGCAGGTTTGCCTTATAAGCCTGATTGAATTTCTGAGGATGTGACTAAACACACTGATGAAGGAAGAACAGTAGTTATAGTGTATATAGCATTCAGCAAGGCATTTGATAAGGTACCCCATGCAAGGCTTTATTGAGAAAGTAAGGAGGCATGGGATCCAAGAGGACATTGCACTGTGGATCCAGAACTGGCTTACCCACAGAAGGCAAAAAGTGGTTGCAGACGGGTCATAATCTGCATGGAGGTCAGTCACCAGTGGAGTGCCTCAGGGATCTGTTCTGGGACCTTACTCTTTGTGATTTTTATTAATGACCTGGATGTGGAGGGATGGGTTAGTAAGTCTGCTGATGACACAAAGGTTGGAGGAGTTATGGATAGTTGGAGGGCTGTCAGATGTTACAGTGGGACACTGATAGGATGCAAAACTGTGCTGAGAAGTGGCAGATGGAGTTGAACCCAGCTAAGTGTGAAATGGTTCATTTTAGTAGGCCCATTATGATGGCAGAATATAGTTTTAATGGTAAGACTCTTGGCAGTGTGGAGGATCAGAGGGATCTTGGGGTCTGAGTACGTAGGACACTCAAAGCAGCTACGCAGGTTGACTCTGTGGTTAAGAAGGCGTATGGTGTATTGGCCTTCATCAATCATGGAATTGAACTTAGGAGCCAAGAGGTAATGTTGCAGCTACA
Organism: Hypanus sabinus; assembly: GCF_030144855.1. Classification (NCBI taxonomy): domain Eukaryota; kingdom Metazoa; phylum Chordata; class Chondrichthyes; order Myliobatiformes; family Dasyatidae; genus Hypanus; species Hypanus sabinus. The sequence goes on from NC_082714.1 coordinate 137,381,111, forward strand.
TAGGACCCTGGTCAGACTCCACTCAGAGTACTGTGCTTAGCTCTGGTCACCTCACTACAGGAAGGATGTGGAAGCCATAGAAAGGGTGCAATGGTGACTTACGAGGATGTTGCCTGGATTGGGGAACATGCCTTATGAGAAAAGGTTGAGTGAACTCAGCCTTGGCTCCTTGAAGGGACAGAAGATGAGAGGTGACCTGATAGAGGTGTATAAGATGATGAGAGGCATTGATCGTGTAGATAGTCAGAGTCTTTTTCCCAGGGCTGAAATGGTTGCCACAAGAGGACACAGGTTTAAGGTGCTGGGGAGTAGGTAGAGAGGAGATGTCAGAGGTAAGTTTTTTTACTCAGAGAGTGGTGAGTGCGTGGAATGGGCTGCCAGCAACAGTGGTGGAGGTGGATAGATAGGGTCTTTTAAGAGGCTTTTAGATAGGTACATGGAGCTTAGTAAAATAGAGGTCTATAGGTAAGCCCAGTAATTTCTAAGATAGGGACGTGTTCGGCACAACTTTGTAAGCTGAAGGGCCTGTATTGTGCTGTAGGTTTTCTGTGTCTCTATATTTTTTCGATCAAAGAATTAATGCATCAGTGCATCACTTGACTGTTTACTATCTAGGAATCAATGTAAAATTGAAGCCAATTAAGAAAAAAGTAAGAGAATACGCTCTATTGTTAGTGACCTGTGGTATGAAAGGAAATATTTGCAATCATTGTTAGTCAATTTATGTCAGCCACTATTCATGGCTTCAGGAGTTCCCTAGAGCAGTGTTCTTGGTCCAACCGTCTTCATCAAGGACCTCTGCTCCATCCTAATACCAGTATGTTGGATGCTTGCTGCTGGCACCAGTACACAACATTTCCTTGAATGGCATCTTCCAGATAGTCTATCATTTCAGCTTTTCTTCATCTTCTACTTACTCTATTTCTCTTAATTTTGTTTTTGAAAATGTTGGAGCCTGAGACTTACAGTCTGGTGTTTGTTCTAGTGAGCTAAAGGCCACAATCATACTAGACACTAGAACACCACTGCACAGTACAGGCCCTTCGGCCCTCGATGTTGTGCCGACCCATATATCCTTAAAAAATAGTACTAAACCCGCACTACACGTAACCCTCTATTTTTCTTTCATCCATGTGCCTATCCAAGAGCCTTTTAAATACCCCTAATGTTTTAGCCTCCACCACCATCCCTGGCAAGTCATTCCAGGCACCCACAACCCTCCGTGTAAAAAAACGTACCCCTGATGTCTCCCCTAAACTTCCTTCCCTTAACTTTGTACATATGCCCTCTGGTGTATGCTATTGGTGTCCTGGGAACCAGATACTGGCTATCCACCCTATCTATGTCTCTCATAATCTTGTAGATCTCTGTCAAGTCCCCTCTCATCCTTCTACCAGTGCCTAAGAAGAATAAGGTGGGCTGCCTTAATGACTATCGCCCAGTAGCACTCACATCGACAGTGATATCAACACATCAACAGCCTTAAGAGGTTGGGCATGACTCCTGCCTCAGCAAGGGCCAGGATCCATTGCAATTTGCCTATTGCCACAATAGGTCAATGGCAGACGCAATCTCAATGGCTCTTCACTCAGCTTTAGACCACCTGGACAACACAATCAACTACGCCAGATTGCTGTTCATCGAATATAGCTCAGCATTTAATACCATCATTCCCACAATCCTGATTGAGAAGTTGCTGAACCTGGGCCTCTGTACCTCCCTCTGCAATTGGATCCTTAACTTCCTAACTGGAAGACCACAGTCTGTGCGGATTGGTGATCCTCGCTGATGATCAACACTGATGCACCCCAGGGGTGTGTGCTTATCCCATTGCTCTACTATCTGTATACACATGACTGTGTGGCTAGGCATAGCTCAAATACTATCTACAAATTTGCTGACGATACAGCCATTGTTGGTAGAATCTCAGGAGTTGACGAGAGGACGTACAGGAGAGAGATATGCCAACTAGTGGAGTGGTGCCGCAGCAACAACCTGGAACTCAATGTCAGTAAGATGAAAGAGCTGATTGTGGACTTCAGGAAGGGTAAGATGAAGGAACACATACCAATCCTCATAGAGGGATCAGAAGTGAAGAGAGTGAGCAGCTTCAAGTTCCTGGGTGTCAAGATCTCTGAGGGTCTAACCTGGTCACAACATATTGATGTAGTTATAAAGAAGGCAAGACAGCTGCTGTACTTTATTAGGAGTTTGAAGAGATTTGGCATCTCAACAAATACACTCAAAAACTTCTATAGTTGTACCATGGAGAGCATTCTGACAGGCTGACTCACTGTCTGGTATGGGGGGGGGGGGGCGGGGGGGGGCAACTGCACAGGACTGAAAGATGCTGCAAAAGATTGTAAATCTAGTCAGCTCCATCTTAGGTACTAGCCTACAAAGTGCCCAGGACATCTTCAGGGAGCGGTGTCTCAGAAAAGCAGTGTCCATTATTAAGGACCTCCAGCACCCAGGGCGTGCCCTTTTCTCACGGTTACCATCAGGAAGGAGGTACAGAAGCTTGAAGGCACAAACTCAGCGATTCAGGAACAGCTTCTTCCCCTCTGCCATCTGATTCATAAATGAATGTTGAAGCTTTGGACACCTCCTCACTTTTTTAACATACAGTATTTCTGTTTGTGCACATTTTTAAAAATCTGTTTAATATATGTAATTGATTTACTTGTTTATTTGGTATTGTTTTATTTTATTTATTATTTTTTTCACTTACCTAGATTATGCATTGCATTGAACTGCTGCTGCTAAGTTAACAAATTTCATGTTAAACACGAGGAAATCTGCAGATGCTGTTAAATTCAAACAACACACACAAAATGCTGGTGGAACACAGCAGGCCAGGCAGCATCTATAAGGAGAAGCACTGTCGACATTTCGGGCTGAGACCCTTCGTCAGGACCCATGTCTCTTGCCGGTGATAATAAACCTGATTCTGATTCTGAAGAGAGAAATGCGAGCACGAGCAATTGTTTTGTGCAGGGAGGGGGGATTGATGTCTTTCAACTGCTTATATGGTTTTCTGGAATCTCTCGCTATCTGGAGAAGACAAATTTCTGAGTTGTATTCTGCATACATACTTTGATATTAAAATTGCCTTTGATAATGGTAGGATGTACAAATTAAGCGAGCAAGAGTCTATCACCTTCTCGCATGCTGCTGCTGGGGAAGAGAGTCTGTATGTGACAGTCTCTCTCTCCCTCTCACTTGTTGCTCCCAAGGGAAGTTCCTTGCATTGAGTGATCTCTCTGTCCCTCAATGCTGTTGGTGGAGGATACCAGAGCAAGGCTTTAACGATGTGATTTGCAGATTGGACTCTAGATCACGTTTATGATGTGTTCTAGTTTCTGATGAGTGGTTATTATTTTGTTCCTGTATCTTGAGTGATAGCAAACACTAAACTGAAATACGGCTTTTGATTTTGTGTTTTATATTCTGTGTTCTTGCCCTTTTTTCTTGCCATTTGAGCACTTTTTTTTGCATGTGGTGGATTTCATGTTTCTCTTTGAATGTGTTCCATGGTTCATCTTTGTTTTGTGGCTGTCTGTGGAGAAGACACATCTCAGGATTGTACATTGCATACATACTTTGATAATAAATATAATTTGAATCCTTTGAATTCCTCAGTAAGTAAAGCAGAGAATACTTGCATGTAGCAAGAAGTTCAAGAACTTGTTCCTTTCCAGTCTTGATTCTACCCAGCTGCCCCCTCTAATAATTGGTTTTAAAGGCTCATTTCTGGGATGTGGGACTCAATGTAAAGGCCTTTATTATTTTTATCCATAATCCTTCATAAATTCAAGTTGTCCTGCCACTGGAAGTTCTGAAGTTTCTAAAGTAATTTTCTGGCAGGTCTCGACTAAATAAAGCTGCGTGATAAATAGATTATCTTGTAAAACCAGTCTCCTGCTCGCTCAGTTAATGTCTTGACACGTCACAGAGAGATTAGAGTGCATGCTATTAATTTTGCTACTAAGCAAAAACACATGCTTGAACATAGCAATATCTAGAACAATGTTAGTCTTTGACTTGAGTATTCAAATAAATTAAATGTTTTAAAACTACAGGATTCAGAATAATTTCACTATTTATTATATTATGACCAAAATTATAACATAAAATAGCTACTGATAAAGAAAGAATTAAAATTATAGAATCTGTGTAAAAAGAAATAAGGTTATACACAACTGCTTTTTTCACAACACTTGCAGAATTTGTTCAACGTACCATTTGATGATATCCCTTTAATGCAGTTACAAGATTAATTATTATTTGATAGCAATATTAAGGATGAGGAGCATATTATATTACTTGCCTAATGATCTTTGAATTTACTGACCTTAAACATTAACTAAATTCAATGACATTTATTAACAATGAATTTGCTGGAAGCAAAGGTGTTGTGAAAATTAAATATTGCAGGCAATAGTCAGAATAACTTACATATAAATAGATGGCAATGAAGTTTCTGGAAATTTTACATAATTAAATGTGTTGTTTTGCAACAGCAGTACAGAGCAATACATAAAATTTACTGTAAGATACAAAATAAATATATAGTGCAAAAGATAAATAATGAGATAGTATCCAGGGACACCTGATGGTGGAGGGGAAGGAATTGTTCTTAAAACATTGAGTGTAAGTCTTCAAACTCCTCTACCTCCTCCACAACAGCAGTAACACAAAGAAGGTATGTCCCAGATTGTGAGGGTCTTTAATAATAGATGTACCTTCAATGACTTTTCAATGTGAAACTGTAATAGATTACCATGGCTACCTTATAGTGAACTAACAGGGACTTTACTGGCTAAGTAAGTTACATACCATTGTAGTATTTTGTCATTTTAATTAATTCATATAAATGTAGCTTACATTTCAAATCATGCACAAATGCTAATCAAAATCATTGTTACCCATATGAAACTATATAGCTTTTCCTTTGAATAATTTGTCTACTTCTATTTTTCTTTTCCTAATGAACCCGTTAAAAGGCCATTCTGTGCTGAATATTTCATCAATCTTTTTCCATAGCTGTTAGTAGCAGTCAAAGATCCTGATTCAGATATAAAGAAGACACAAATCTGATCAGCTAAGTAAGTGCACAGAAATGTCATAAATAACCATTGCAGTGAGTGAACTTCAGAGCATTGTAAGGGCATTATTCTAACAATGGCTAAAAAATAATTCTTATTCATGAAAGCATATTTGAAAAACCAATTTTCAACAGCTCTTAAATGTGATGATATAATTGCCACTATTGCTCTAATTGTATTACATTTTGCTCTTTAATACATTTTGATAAAAAAGTTAAAGTGAAGGGCAATTGAAAATTCTGCTCTAACGGTGCCGTTGTATACTATATTAGGACTCTACAATTCATGTTCTTAATATTCATTTATACTTAATCTGCATTTGCACAGTTTGTCTTCATTTGCACATTGGTTGCTTGACAATATTTGTGTGTAGTTTTTTATTGATTCTATTGAACTTCTTCATTCTACTGTGAATGCCTGCAACAAAATAAATCTCAGGGTAGAACACAGAGATATATACATACTTTGATAATAAATTTACTTTGCGCTTCAAAACCTGTTGAAAATGACCACAGCCAACATAGATCTTGGAGGACAAAATGCAAACAGATAACAGAGTTCTTACATCCTCTTCCATTTCCACTGCTTGAAAATTTGCTGATCTCTGTAAGAACTATGAAGTTAAAGAGTGTTACAAAGAACTTACATGCCAGACAATTTCTCTCTTTTACATTTTCCTTAATAAGGAACATACAAAATAGGGTCAAGGAATTGTACAGCATAGAAACAGGGCCTTATGTTCAACTCTTCTATGCCGATAATGATGCATGTCGATGTTAATCCCATTTCCTCTCCTAAAAGACACTGAAACCTGCCAAGTCTCTCCTACATTTTCTGTTTTCATTTGCAAGCAAAAAATTATGCTATAATGTTGTACCAATTTACTCTACATTTGTTGATCAATGTGTAAGGATATTGAGGATAAAAATATTACATCAAGACTTCCAAAGGTCTCTGATGAATTACTATAAAAAACTGAAATGGGAAATAGGGACATTTGATATTAAATGTGCAGTCATATATAGAACAAGTGATACATAGATAATTTCCTAGCTATAGGAACATGAGGCACTTAGGGTTAGTATTGGTAGTATTTTCTCATTTTATATTTCTCATTTCATCACATCGACAATGATGAAATTCTTTGAGAGTTTGGTCAAGACTGGTCTGAACTCCTGCCTCAGCAAGGACCTGGACCCATTGCAATCTGCCTGTTGCCACAATAGATCGATGGTAGGTGCAATCTCAATGGCTTTAGACAACCTGTACAACACAAACACCTATGTTAGGATTCTGTTCATTGACTATATCTCAGCATTTAATACCATCATTCCCACAATCCCGGTTGAGAATTTGCAGAACCTAGACCTCTTTATCTCCCTCTGCAATTGGATCCTTGACATCCTAACCGGAAGACCACAACCTGTGCGGATTGGTGATAAAATATCTTCCTCGCTGATGATAAAACTGGCGCACCTCAGGGGTGTGTGCTTAGCCCACTGCTATACTCTCTGTATACACATGACTGTGTGACTAGGGTAGCTCAAATACCATCTACAAATTTGATGAAGATACAAACCATTGTTAGTAGAATCTCAGATGGTGATGAGAGGGTGTACATGAGTGAGATATGCCAGCTAATGGAGTGGTGCCACAGCAACAACCTGGCACTCAATGTCAGTAAGATGAAAGAGCTGATTGTGGACTTCAGGAAAGGTAAGATGAAGGAACACATACCAATCCTCACAGAGGGATCAGAAGTGGAGAGAGTGAGCAGCTTCATGTTCCTGGCTGTCAAGATCTCTGAGGACCTAACCTGGTCCCAACATATCGTCATAGCTATAAGGAAGGCAAGACAGTGGCCGTACTTTATTAGGAGTTTGAAGAGATTTGGCATGTCAACAAATACACTCAAAAACTTCTATAGTTGTACTGTGGAGAGCATTCTGTCAGGCTGCATCACTGTCTGGTATAGAGCGGCTATTAGAAACATAGAAAATAGGTGCAGGAGTAGGCCATTCAGCCCTTCGAGCCTGCAACACCATTCAGTATGATCATGGCTGATCATCCAACTCAGAACCCTGTACCTGCCTTCTCTCCATACCCCCTGATCCCTTTAGCCACAAGGGCCATATCTAACTCCCTCTTAAATATAGCCAATGAACTGGCCTCAACTGTTTCCTGTGGCAGAGAATTCCATAGATTCACTACTCTCTGTGTGAAGAAGTTTTTCCTCATCTCAGTCCTACAAGGCTTCCCCTTTATCCTTAAACTGTGACCCCTCATTCTGGACTTCCCCAACATTGGGAACAACCTTCCTGCATCTAGACTGTCCAATCCCTTTAGAATTTTATACGTTTCAATAAGATCCCCCCTCAATCTTCTAAATTCCAGGGAGTATAAGACCAGTCGATCCAGTCTTTCTTCATATGAAAGTCCTGCCATCCCAGGAATCAATCTGGTGAACCTTCTTTGTACTCCCTCTATGTCAAGAATGGCTTTCGTCAGATTAGGGGACCAAAACTGCACACAATACTCTAGGTCCGGTCTCACCAAGGCCTTGTACAACTGCAGTAGAACTTTTCTGCTCCTGTACTCGAATCTTCTTGCTATGAATGCCAACATACCATTGGCCTTTTTCACCGCCTGCTGTACCTGCATATCCACCTTCAATGACTGGTGTACAATGACACCCAGGTCTCGTTGCACCTCCCCTTTTCCTAATCGGCCACCATTCAGATAATAATCTGTTTTCCTGTTCTTGCCACCAAAGTGGATAACCTCACATTTATCCACATTAAATTGCATCTGCCATGAATTTGCCCACTCACCTAACCTATCCAAGTCACCCTGCATTCTCTCAGCATCTTCCTCACAGCTAACACTGCTGTCCAGCTTCATGTCATCCGCAAACTTGGAGATGCTGCATTTAATTCCCTCGTCTAAATCATTAATATATATTGTAAACAACTGGGGTCCCAGCACTGAGCCTTGCAGTACCCCACTAGTCACTGTCTGCCATTCTGAAAAGGTCCCGTTTATTCCCACTCTTTGCTTCCTGTCTGCCAACCAATTCTCTATCCACATCAATACCATACCCCCAAAACCATGTGCTTTAAGTTTGCACACTAATCTCCTGTGTGGGACCTTGTCAAAAGCCTTTTGAAAATCCAAATATACCACATCCACTGGTTCTCCCCCATCCACTCTACTAGTTACATCCTCAAAAAATTCTATAAGATTCGTCAGACATGATTTTCCTTTCACAAATCCATGCTGACTTTGTCCAATGATTTCACCGCTTTCCAAATGTGCTGTTATCACATCTTTGATAACTGACTCTAGCATTTTTCCCGCCACTGATGTCAGGCTAACCGGTCTATAATTCCCCGGTTTCTCTCTCTCTCCTTTTTTAAAAAGTGGGGTTACATTAGCCACCCTCCAATCTCAGCAGCTAATCCAGAATCTAAGGAGTTTTGAAAAATTCTCACTAATGCATCCACTATTTCTTGTGCTACTTCCTTAGGCACTCTGGGATGCACAGGACTGAAAGAAGCTGCAGAAGGTTGTAGATCCAGTCAGCTCCATCTTGGGTACTAGTCTACAAAGTACCCAGGACATCTTCAGGAAGCAGTGTCTCAGAAATCAGCGTCCATTATTAAGGACCACCAGCACCCATGGCATGCTCTTTTCTCACTGTTACCATCAGGTAGGAGATACAGAAGCTTGAAGGTACACACTCCGCGATTCCGCAACAGCTTCTTCCCCTCTGCCATCCAATTCCTAAATGGACATTGAATCTTTAGCCACTACCTCACTTTTTTTTAATATACAGTATTTTTGTATAGTTTTTTTAATCTATTCAATATACACAATTGATTTATTTGTTTATTTATTATTATTTTTTATTTTATGAATTATTATCTTTTTTCTCTGTTAGATTAAGTATTGCATTGAACTGCTGCTGCTAGGTCAACAAATTTCCCATCACAGTCCGGTGATAATAAACCTGATTCTGATTCTATTATGTGGATTCACATGCTAATATATTGAGAGTTGGATGAACAGACAGATACAGCAGTACTTATTCACACACCTTTGAAGATTATACAATTTTAAGACTATAAAACACAGGAACAGAATTAGGCCATTCGGTCCATTGAGTCTGTTCTGCCATTAGATCATGGGTGATCTACTTTCCCCTCAATGCCATTCTCCTGTCCTCTTCCTGTAATCTTTGACATCTTTACTAATCAAGGATCTATCAACCTCCACTAAATGTAACCAATGAATTGCACTCCACAAATATCTGTGGCAATGAGTTCACAAATTCACCACTATCTGGCTAAATAGTTTCTTTCTCATTTCTGCTCTAAAGAGGTGTCCTTCTCTTCCAGTTCTCCACTCTCCCACTACTCTTCCCATCCACTACATCTGGGCAATACAATGTTCAGTTGGTTTCAGTGAAATCCCCCATGGCTTCTAAACTTCAGTGAGTATACCCCCAGAACCATCAAATCCTTTCATTCTGGGAATATTCTCATAACCCTCCTCTAAAGGAACACACAAAAAATGCTGGAGGTACTCAGAAGATCAGGCAGCATCTATGGAATTGAATAAATAGTTGATGTTTCAGGTTGAGACCCGTCATCGGAACTGAAAATAAGGGTGAAGATGGTAAAAGTAAAAGGTGGTGGGAGGGGAGTGAGGATAGCTAGAAGTTGATAGGTGAACCAGGTGGGTAGGAAAGTTAAAGGGCCGGAGAAGACAGAATCTGATGGGAGAGCGAAGTCGACCTTGGGAGAAATGGAAGAAACAGAGGCACCGGGGGAGCTGATGGGCAGGTGAGTTGAAGAGGTAATAGGTCAGAGTAGTCAACAGAAGCAGAGGAAAGGGGGAGGGAAAGAATAAAAAGAGAAAAGAATACCAGAAGGAGAGAATAATGTTCATTCCATTAGGTTAGAAGCTACTTAGGCAGAATACAAGGTGTTACACTTCCACCCTGGGCTTGGCTTCATCATGGCAAAAAAGGAAGTCATAGACCAGGAATAAGGATAGGAATTAAAACAGTTATCTGGCAGAGAATGAAACATTGGAGAGATCTATGTCAGGTGAAGGAGAAAGAGGCTCATAACTGTGGCAGAGACTGTGACAGGGCCCACAGGTATCTCTACATAACAGAAAGGGTGGTGCATAGAATTGAGAGGGAGAAGTGGTGGGAAAGTAGTCAATCGAACGCGGTCAGCTGGGATCCTCGGTGGGTCCAAACTGAGAGCCTTGAAAAAAGCGCTGACAGCCATGCAGAAGAAGGCAGCAGCTTAGACTAGTTCCCAGGAAGGATCCATGGCTGTGGTAGTGAGTCTAGGTGAGCACATGGCTGAAGAGTTGGAGGCAAGCAAAGATCACAGAGGGGTGCAGTGAGAGAGGGACTGTGAACATCCAAACAGAAGATATAAACTTCTTCAGGGGAGGCATCCCTCAGAGAGACTTTGCAGTGGAGCAGCAAGTAATAAACACGAGAGATTCTACGGATGCTGGAAATCCAGAGCAGCACAAAACACTGGAGGAATTCTGCAGGTCAGACAGTATCTATGGAAGTGAATAACTGGTCAACATTTCAGCCTGAGACCCTTCATCAGGACTAGAAAGGGAGGGGGAAGATGTCAGAATAACAAAGTGGGGAAAAGGGAAGATGGACTAGTTAGAAAGTGATAGGTGAAGCCAGGTGGGTGGGAAAGGTAAAGGGCTGGAGAAAAACAAATATGATAGGAAATGAGAGTGGACCAAGGGAGAAAGGGAAGAAGGGGAAATTGATAGGAATGTGAGAAGATGAAGAGGCCAGAGTGTGGAATAGAAGAAGAGGGAAGGGGGAGGGGAAAAGAAAGAAAAATATTGGAATGAGAGTCGGTGTTCATTCTATCATGTTGAAGGCTACATTGATAGAAACCCTTTCTAATGCCCATATGTCCTTCCCTAGATATTTGTCCGAAAACTGTTTATAATACTTCTAATGTGATTTGACTAATGCCTTATAAAACTTTGCATAACATCCTTGCTTTTATATTCTAGTCCTCTTGAAATGAATGTTACCATTGCATTTGCCTTCCTTACTGCCTATTCAAGTTGAAAGTTAACCTTTAGGGAATCCTACATGAGGACTTCTAAGTCCCTTTGCACCTCCACATTCTGAATTTTTGCCCTGTTTAAAAAATAGTCTTTGTTTCATTTCTTCTAAAGTACATAACTATGGGCAAAAAAGTGGCAGATGGAATACAGTGTTTGGAAATGCATGATAATGTATTTTGGTAAAAGGAACTATTGTTTATTGAGCAGATTTTTATCTAAATGGGAGAAAATTCAAATATCAGTGGTGCAAAAGGACTTGGGAATCCTTGGGCAAGATTTCCAGAAGGTTAATTCACAGATTGAGTCTGTGGTAAAGAAGGTAATTGCAATTTTAGCATTTATTTCAAGGGGAATAAAATATAAAAACAAGGAGATAATGCTGATGCTTTATATGACACTAATCAGATAACACTTGGAGTATTGGCAACAGTTTTGTGCCCCTTATCTCAGAAAGGATGTATTGTCATTGGAGAGAGTCCAGAGGAGGTTCATGAGGATGGTTCTGGGAATGAAGGGGTTAATGTATGAGGAGCATTTGGCATTTTTGGGCCTGTACTCACTGGAATTTAGAAGAATGTGTGCGTATCTCAATGAAACCTAGCGAATGTTGAAAGGACTTGATTAGGCGGATGTGGAAAGGATGTCCCTCTGGTGGGGGTATCCAGAACTCAAAGTTGAGGGGCAACCTTTCAGAACAGAAGTAAGCAGGATTTTTTCATGAAAGAGTGGTGAATCTGTGGAATGCTCTGCCACAGTCTGTGGTGAAGGCCAGGTCCGTGTGTATGTTTATATCTAAAGTTGATAGGCTCCTGATTGGTTGGGGCATCAACGGATATGTTGTGAGGGCAGGTGTATGAGGTTGAATGGGATTCGGGATCAGGCATGATGAAATGGCAGAGCAGACTTGATGGGCTGAATGGCCTAATTCTGCTCTTACTGTATGTCTTATGGCCTTATGGTCTAAGATTATAAAAAGATAACAAAATTAATATCTCAGGTCAATTATATTTCAAAATCTGCTAAGTACTTGCAGCCTTTTCTGCTTTCACTGTCTGTCACTTTTAGATGAATTAAGAAGAATGCTATTTTCAACATGAACAGACTTATCAAGCAGCTAGGTTTGAAAATCCAATTCAGACGTTATGCTGCTCCTCATCCATTTAGTTTGCCCTTAAATGTAGCTAATCTAAAATGGCAAATGTGTTTCTTAAATATCAAAAACGGATATGTGTCCTACTAGCATAGACGGCTTTGATCAATTCCTCATCAAAACAAAATGTTGAAAATTTGTCTCAAAAGCATTCTTGCTGAAGATAGCCACAAATTCCATTAGTTTAAGAAATGAAGAAATGTTTTGTGCTTTTAACATTAATTCTGAAGTTAACATTAAAATAACTGAAAAAATCAATTGTAAATGTGATTTTACATTTATTATAGTGATTTTTCCAATTGTTTTGATGATAGGATATCTTACAAATGTGTCGCGTATCCTTTTCTAATATATTGCCAGCTTCTCTGTTATGTTCTAATTACACACCACTGTGACATTCAAAACAAGGTACACTGTTCCCAAGGATAATGAAGCATCGTTCTCATTAGTTTCAAATGTTCAATATGCTATAAAATGGTCTCAATTCACACTTCTTTAGTAAAATGAGGGGAAAATTAGAATCAACTTATTTCCGAGGATACAATTTTGTTTCTTAGACTATGCTTAGCTACATTGTTGGATTTATTCAGTTAGCAAACTAGACTGTAATGGAAAAGAAAAAAATTATTGTAAAATCTGTTCCTTATCAATTTTCTTTCATAATTATTTGGTATTTAATCTTTTTACTGTGCATCATATCTACTATTACTGTTTGGGGTGTGTATACAACTCCTTAACACTGATGGGAGTTGTATACAGACCCCCCCCCCAAACAATAGTAAGGATGGCACCTACAAATTATAATGGAAGGTAGAAAACGTATGCCAAAAGGGCAACGGTACAATAGTCATTGGGGACTTCAATATGCAGGTAGATTGGGAAAATCAGTTGTTCGATTCCAGAAGGCAGCATTTCTAGAACACCAACAAGATGTTTTTTTTTAAAGCAGTTCATGGTTGAGCCCACTAGGATGCCAGCTGTTCTGGATTGGCTGTAGTGCGAAGAACCAGAAATGATTAGAAATGATCAGAAATGATAAAAGAACCCTTTGGGGTAGAGTGATCTTAGTATGATCAAAGTCATCCTGAAATTTGAGAAGGGGAAGCTAAAGTCAGATGTATCAGTATTACAGTGGAGTAAAGGGAATTAGCGGCATGAGAGAAGAGTTGGGCAGAATTGATGGGAAAACACGGGCAGTGATGACAGAAGAGCAGCAATGGTTGGAATTTCTGAAGGCAATTTGGAAGGCACAGGATATACGTCCCAAAGAGGAAGAAGATTTCTAAAGGAAAGATGTCATAACCGAGGTTAACAAGAGAAGTCAAAGCCAACAGGAATGCCTAGGAGAGAATATATAATCAAGCAAACATTAGTGGGAAGTTAAAGGACTGGGAAGCTTTTAAAAACCAACAGAAGGCAACTAAAGAAGTCATTAAGGAGGAACATATGGAATACGAAAGTAAGCTAGCGAATTATATTAAAGAGGGTACCAAAAGCTTCTTCAGATAAATAAAGTGTAAAAGAGAGGTGAGAGTGGATATCAGACTGCTGGAAAATGATGCTGGAGAGGTAGTAATGGGGGACAACAAAATGATGGACAAACTGAATAAGGATTTTGCACAAGCCTTCACTGTGAAAGACAGTAGCGATATGGTTGAAGTTCCAGGTGTCAGGGGTCATGAAATGTGTGAAGCTACCTTAACTAGAGAGAAGGATCTTGGGAAACCTAAAGGACCAAAGGTAGTTAAGTCACCTGGACCAGATGGTGTACACCGCAGGGTTCTGAAAGAGGTGGCTGAAGATATCTTGGAAGCATTAGAAATGATCTTTCAAGAATCACTAGATTCCGGAATTGTTCTGGAAGACTGGAAAAAGTTACTCCACTCTTCCAAAAGGGAGAGAGGCAGAAGAATGGGAACTATAGGTCAGTTAGTCTAACCTCACTGGTAAGGAAGATGTTGGAGCCAATTATTAAGGATGAGGTCTCAAGGTACTTGGAGGCATTGATGCACCATCAATATCTCACTCTGAGACGTAAGGCGAGATATTGGCTTTTATTGACTGGAAGAAGGAACAAGCAGTGAGTGACCACCATACTACATCCTGGAGACTGAGAGGCCGGGCTCAGGCCTTGATCGCCTTTATACAGGGGTCTGTGGGAGGAGCCAAAGGAGCAGTCAGCAGGGGGCATGTCCAGACAGGTATATGTAGTTCACCACAGGCATGTGATAAAATTGGCCGTAGTTGGAGGCACATGAGGAAAAATAGGCCATAGTCAGCATAGTTTCCTCAAGGGAAAATCATGCCTGACAAATCTGTTGAAATCGAGGAAATAACAAACAGGATAGACAAAGGAGATTCAGGTGATGTTGTGTACTTGGATTTTCAGAAGTTGGTTGACAGGGCGCCACACATGAAGCTGCTTGACAAGCCACAAACCCATGGCATTACAGGAAGGATTCTAGCATGGATAAAGCAGTAGCTGATTAGCTGGAAGCAAAGAGTGGGAATAAAGGCAGCCTTTTTCTGGTTGGCTGCCAATGACTGGTGATGTTCCACAGCGGTCTGTGTTGGGATCAATTCTTTTTATGTTATATATCAATGATTTAGATGATGTACTTGGTGGCTTTGTTTCAAAGTTTGCAGATGATATGAAGATTGGTGGAGGGGCAGGTAGCTTTGAGGAAATAGAGAGGCTGCAGAAGGACTTAGAGTAGAAGAATGGGCAAAGAAATGGCAGCTGGAATACAGCATCGGGCAGCGTATGGCCATGTGTTTTGGTAGAAGAAATGAAAGGGTTGACTATTTTCTAAATCAAAAGAAAATTCAAAAATTTGAGGCACAGTATAATTTGAGAGTGCTTGTACAAGGTTCCCTAAAGATTAATTTACAGGTTGAGTCTGTGGTGAGGAAGGCAAATTTGATGTTAGCATTAATTTCAAGAGGACTAGAATATAAAAGCAAGAACGTAATGTTGAGACTTTATAAAGCACTGGTGAGGCCTTAGTTGATGTATTTCAAGCACTTTTGCATTCTTTATCTTAGAAAGGGTGTGCTGAAACTGGAGAATGTTCAAAAGAGGTTCACGAAAACAATTATAGGACTGAATGGCATGTCATTTGAAGAGCTTTTGATGGCTCTGGGTTTGTATTCACTAGAATTCAGAGAAAATGAAGGGTGACCTCATTGAAACCTATCAAATGCTAAAACGCCATGATAGAGTGGATGTGGAGAGGATGTTTCCTTTGGTAGGACCAGAGAACACAGCCTCAGAATAGAGGGATATCCTTTTAGAACAGAGATGAGAACAAATTTCTTCAGCCACAGAATGGTGAAATCTATGGAATTCTTTGGTACAGGCAGCTGCGGAGCCCAGGTCTTTATGAATGTTTAAGGCAGAGTTTGATAGATTCTTGATTGGCCAGGTTGTACAGGAAGAAGGCTGGAGATTGGGGCTGAGTGGAAAATTAGATCAGCCTTGATGAAATTGTGGAGCAGACCTGATGGGCCAAATGTCCAAATTCTCCTCCTATATCTGATGGTCTTATAATCTAAAGGCATCAATGGATGGACCAATTTGGAATAAATAAGAGAGCTTTTATCTTTGCCTTTAGGTTTATTTTTTACCTCAATATTTTACAATTATTAATATTGTTTAAAAATCAAATGTGATCAATTATTATCATAATTCAAAATATTTAATCTTATACATTCAAAGTCATAATCAAGTTACATTTTATGTTGCTTTTATTGCCTGTTTTGCAGCAACCTTTTTCTTTTATGATAGTACTGCTAAAAATTACACTATTCATATAAATGAAATATACAGTATTCATGAATATAAGAAGTTATGTTAAAGTAAGATGTCCACAGTTAAGATTCAGAAAATCTTAGTGTATTTTAGTGTATCATAGTATGCCTTGTAAATAAAATATTTATGCTCTTTCTTTCTAGTCATTGATGATATGAATCTGCCAGGAAGAATGTTCCACTTTTATATTAATTATAAATCCAATTAAAAACATTGACTACTTCTGGCCAATGTGCACGTTGACTTTTACAGCATTCTGATACAGTAACATTGGACCACAAATGTTTTCAAAAGCATTGATTCCAAGGAATTTGGCTGTGCTTATAATGAACCACTTGGAGCTGAATGCAAACATAATTTCAGACTTCTTGTCTCGCATAGGAATTTGGAGAAATAAGAAATTACCTTTTATTGAATATAATGCATGTCATTGTATAGTAGTGCTGATAGTTTGCAATAATTAACTAAACTAAAAATGTCTTTTTGATGATTTTCATTTGTATTCAGTGCCTGAGACTTCTTGTTGAATTGTCCAACAATAATCAAGCAGCATTGATGGATTCCAGTTACCCTTATAGCATTTCTCCATGACCGCAAAGTCCTGGTTAAACCATTCACCATGCTTGTCACAGACAGCGCAAAGATTTGTGAGGAAGAAAACATAGAAACATAGAAAACATAGAAAATAGGTGCAGGAGTAGGCCATTCGGCCCTTTGACCCTGCACCGCCATTCAGTATAATCATGGCTGATCATCCAACTCAGAACCCTGTACCTACTTTCTCTCTATACCCCTTGATCCCTTTAGCCCCAAGGGCCATATCTAACTTACTCTTAAGTATAGCCATCGAACCGGCCTCAACTGTTTCCTGTGGCAGAAAATTCCACAGATTCACCACTCTCTGTGTGAAGAAGTTTTTCCTCATTTCGGTCCTAATAGGCTTCCCCTTTATCCTTAAACTGTGACCCCCCTCGTTCTGGACTTCCCCAACATCAGAAACAATCTTCCTGCATCTAGTCTGTCCAGTCCCTTTAGAATTTTATACATTTCGGTAAGATCCCCCCTCAATCTTCTAAATTCAAGTGAGTATAAGCCTAGTCGATACAAACTTTCTTCATATGAAAGTCCTGCCATCCCAGGAGTCAATCTGGTAAACCTGAAATCTAACAGGGGATGCAGAAAATAAATCTTTAGTGACATGTTGTACTTCATGGCTTGCTTGAAGCATGATGTCAACCAGCTGCACATAGATTGCCGTTCTGTAGTTGCCAAGAAAACTTTCAATAACATGCCTGAATGTCTTCCATGTGATTTTCTCCAGTTTCACTCGAAGTTCTTCAAATTGCTAGTCATTGATGACCTGTCGATTTATGGACTAACAAAAATGCTTTTCTTAATCTTGGCATCAATTATTCTGGGAAGCATCTGTCTCAACTATTGAAATCTTTCACAGAAATGTATACACTGGTCTTTCTAAAATCTGTCCTGTCATGCAGCTTCCACCTTGCCTAAGCATGCCCAGGCATACCTGGACAAGATAGGAAACATTTCAGCTTACATTGAGGGCAACATTTTAATTGACTTGAATTATGAATCAAAATCACAAATATAGGTGATTCCAATAAAAAAACAGTGTGTGACAGGGAAATTCCATGGTGATTTTCATGATCAGCAGCCCAAAATCCATAAGGTACCCACAAAAGTGTTCAGGAAGCAAAATCTTATTTATCCAGTGTAATTTGCTCATTAACCCAAACAAATTGTCCTCATGAATCTTGTCCAAGCATCAAGCTCTTATGTGCTGTTTGATTAACAGGGAACAGAAAAAAAGTTGAACAATTTTTGATAACTTTCACAAAAGTTAAGTAGTTGGAGTTTAACATAACAAAATCCTGAGCCCTTAGCTTCAAACCATCTTCAAATTTATGTTGAAATTTCTTTTATTTCTTAGCTGAAGCATAGTGGTATCCTGATAAAGATGGGCTGCACCAATCAGAGAAAGCTTCTTTTCTATCAAAAGAAAACCCAAAATAAAACATAACTTCTTTGTTCAGAACCGATCAGCTATTCATCTTGCTCCAGAGATTTCATTTAGCGGAAATATTTTATTGATCACTTGTGTTCAATTAGAGTTAACAGCTTCTCTTAAAGGTAAACAATGAGACACTACAACTGATGGGATCATGTCCAATGATAAACCCTCTTCTGCAATAAACTGTTTTAGCTTCCATGAATTTTAGATGAAGTACTAGAAAGAGTGATGAAATTTAAAAGAAGCAGAGTTAAGTCCAGTACGGCCACAAATGGCAGAGGTTTCATCTGCATATTCATTTAAAATTAGGTAAAGTAAGATCCGTGCCATAGAATAATCAGGCTGAAATGACCAACCCAGCACTCTATACAGCTTCTTACCAAGTAGAAATAATGCAAAGCCTGCCGCTTTACAACGATTGACACTGTCTCATCCTCTCTCTCCCTCTCTCTTGCCTGCAAATTCTACCTTTCCGTATTTATGAATTTACCAACATGCTTTATCAATTGTATTATGAACCTTCACAAAGAGAACGCCACTCTATGGTTTTAAAACTCAAAAACTTGTTTTGTTAATTCCATGATCTCTCAGGTGCTGGGACTGATGAAGATTGAAAAAAAAGTTTTGAATACAACAATGGTTTCAAGAATGGCTTCTGTTTTGTTCAGAATAACTAATCAAATCTTCCAAGGGAGCTGATAGTCCTTTTTTTTTGCTCCAGAACATGCCACATAGATTTATTTTATTCACCTCTAGTAGGTCTGCAGATTACTAATTTCTGAATCCACTTACCCTACTAAACCATAGACTGTATGCTATCTTCAAAATTAATGATAAGCATGAAGCAAACTTTTGTTCATCACATCTCCCTGTTTAAGAGGTAAATGTCATTAGGTGCTGTTGGCAATTGGAATAGAGACCTGGGTCAAAGATAGGTAAACATCCTGCCATCATTTCATTAAGTGTCATTGGCATGTCATACCCCAGAATAATAAACAGTCTGAAAATAGATGTTGTAGGCACACTTTAGTTAAAAAATAGGCAGGTATTTTTTTTAGATATCTTTTGCATCTATCACTATCTTGTAGGTGTTAATAGCTTTGTCAAGTTGATGATCTTTCTACAGACACATCACAACCCACTCTCTATGATTCTGAATATTTAGATTTTGTGCTACAATTTCAAGTTTCCAAATGCTGCATGATTTTGTTATGTAAACTGTTCTTTATAGCTCTGACTGGAGATCACCAAAACAACTGCTACAGCGTATGGAAACCAGCTGAGGGTGAGCTCTGTCTGGAATAGTTGTCCTCGCAAGGGGATCCCATTCCTAGATCCAAATTCACAACAACAACCAAGATTACTGACCAGAAATGTTCCTACCAGAAATTCCCTAATTTAATATTCACTTAGAATCTGCCATAGACTTGTCTAATCCATGGACGAGCGGAGGCATTTCCTTGAGAGGGTCAATTTCTGAACAGATGAGCAAAGTCACGACATCCTTTTTCCAGTTAACAAAATAGTCCCTGATTCTCAAATAATGATCAAACTCACTGAGAGAGCAAGGAGAGGTGTAACAGCAATAAGACCACACCTTCTCCAAGGATATCCAGTTCCTGGTATCTTCAGTGGGATAACACTGGAGCTGCATCCTAAACTTCCAGAAATTCACCCTGCAGAACCCTTGACCTTGCATCAGTCATTGCAGAATCCCAGAGTGGGCATACTCCTTCATTTGGGTCAGCTTGCATTCCCTGCAGAACTTCAGGGTCCTTCTACCTCCAGAGGAAAATGTCCTTTGTAATAGCTACAAAATGACACAGACACATCTATGTGTTAGTGAACAGAGCTTTTCACAACTAATCCTGTATCCAATTGTACATAGTATCCATAAGACTGATGAATTTTATGCCATAGAGCCAGAGAGCACTACAGCAGAAGAACAGGACCATTCATGTACTTACCTAAGCTTCTCTTAAATATTGAAATAAAACCCACTGCCTCCACTGTCAGCTAGTTCCATGCTCGCGCCATCCTCTGGGTGTAAAGTTTCCCCTTAAATATTTCATCTTTCACGCTTAACCTTTGACCTCTAGTTCTAGTTTCAGTCAACCTCTTTGCTAAAAGCCTACTTGGATTTACTGTTACCCCTCAGAATTTTGCATACTTCTATCAAGTCTCTCCTCATTATCCTGTACTGCAGGGAATAAACTTCTAACCTATTCAACTTTTCCTTATAACTCATGTCCTCAAGTTCCAGCACCCTCCTTGTAAATTTTGTCTGTACTCTTTCAATCTTATTGATAACTTTCTTGTAGGTCAGTGACCAGAACTGCACACGCTACTCTAAATTAGGCCTGACAAATGTCTTATACAACTTCAACATAACATCCCAACTCCTGTACTCAATGCCAAATTTATGAAGCCCAATGTACAAATCACTATGTTTATGACCCTGTCTACCTTTGCTACTACTTTCAAGGAATTATGGATCTGTATTCCCTGGTCCCTTTGTTCTAGCACACATATCAGTGGCCTACCAAGCACTGTGTAAGTCATATCCTGGTTTGTCCTTCCAATGTGCAACATCTCAAACTTGCCTGCATTAAATTTCATCTACCATTTGCACCTTATTTTTCCAGCCGGTACAGATCCTGCTGCAAGCTTTTATAGTTTTCCTTGCAGTTCACTACACCCCAATCTTCATGTCATCAGCAAATTTAATGATCCAGTCTACCACATCATTATTCAAATTATTAATAGAGATGACAAATAAGATGGACACATCACCGAATCCTGCGGCACACCATTAGTCAAAGGTCTTCAGTCAGAGAGGTAACCATCTACTACTGTTCTCTGGGTTCTCCAGCAAAGCCTATGTTGAATCAAATCTCCTACTTCTTCCTGAATGCCAAGCAAATGAACCTTCAGACCAGCCTCCTGTTTGGGACTATGGCAATTTGGGACAAGCTAAATTCCATGTATACAACATCCACCACCTTTCCTTCATCAATTTCCTGGTAACATCCTTCAAAAACCTGCATCAGATTGGTTAGACATGATTTACATGCACAAAGCCATGTTAACTATCCTTAACCAAGCTCTGCCTTTCCAGTTACTTATATATCCTGTCCCTTAGAATACCTTCCAATAATTTACACACTACTAACTTCAGGCTCCATGGCCTATAATTCCTCATCTTATTCTTAGAGCTTTCTTGAACAATGGAACAATATTAGCTATCGGCTAGTCCACCAGCACCTCACTTGTGGTTAAAGGTCTTTTAAATACTTTACTTCCTCTAGGGCCCCTGCAGTTTCTGCACTAGCCATTCACAAGGTCTAAGGAGACACTCTGTCATGTCTTGGGACTTATCCACCCTAATATGCCTCAAGACAGCAAGCACTTCCTCACTTGTAATCTGGATGTGATCCATGGCCTCACTACTGTTTTTTGGCTCAGCACTATTTATTCTGTGGTCGTCTCTCAAGTAAATACAGAGACAAAAAAAAAAAGAAGCAATGACGTCATTCTGACAGATTAGTGAAGGAGAATCCCAAGGACGTGTGTATGTATAGATACACACACACACTCCCTTCTGGCATCTGCGTGGGATGACAAGTTTATTGGGACCCTGAGGACTTGTGGAAATTGTGAGGTGGTTTCTTTCAAACCTATATTCTTTTAACATCTTTGGATTATTTTTACTGTGCCCATGGTCTTTTTTTTATCAATCATGGTATTAACTGCACTGTTGTAACTATATGTTAACTGTAACTATATGGTTTTGTGTAGGGCTTGTAGCTTTAGTTTTAGGTTTGTTGGGTGGTAGAGTTGGTCTCTTGACTTGGTGTGTCTGGGTAGTCTTGTTTTGACTGGTGGGTTTGAAGCTCCTTTCAGGGGAACGTACTAAGATTGTAGTGTGATATTAATACGCAGCAGCCTCTCCGGACTCTGGATTGGGGATTAGCAAACGTTATGTGGATTTTCTGGTGTAGTCTGTTTTATCGTGTGCTTTTGTGATATCATTCTGGAGGAACATTGTCTCATTTTTTAACTGAATTGCATTTGTGGTTTCTAAATGACAATGAACTGAAACTGAACTGAACTGAACTTTGGAAACAGCTCTATTTCTATCTTTGATATTTCTTTTTTTCCTTTTCAAGGTTCTTTTGAAGACCTGACCTGGAGTTACAATCTGATGTTGGTTATTTGTATGAATGGGACCCGCTCTCAGGGCCTCATAAGTGGCCATTTTTTCACATCCCAATAACTACTATTTGATCATGGCTAATTTATTATCCCTGCCAACTCTAGTGTCCTGCCTTTTCCCCATAAGCTTCAACATCCTGACAATCAAGAAACCATCAGCCTCTGCTTTAAATATACCCAATGACTTGACCTCCACAGCTATCTGTGGCAATGAGTTTCACCACTCTCATCTTCCTCATCTTTGGTCTAAATCAGTGTTTCTCAACTCTTTTTAGCCCAACATTCCCCACCCCCCCCCCCACAAAGCACCTTAATACTCACTAATGCCCCTCTTCGATACAATATATTTTCTGGTGCCCTCATAACGTAAAATCATGTCTACCATATGCTAACATGAGAAAAAAATTATCTGCATTTGAGTTTTTATTTGTCTTTAAACCTAGCTTACACAGTATCTGTGCACTGTACAGCAGCTTCAACATCAATGTGATCCTTGAGCTTGATGGTATTTATTGAGTTGAAATACCTGGTTCAAGTTGGGACAGCAAAAGCCGTAAGTCCCGACATGTAACAATATTCAAGCAGTTTCTATTATTTGGTGAGTATGTGGTTCACTGTACTGAAGCCTCTTTCAACAAGGTAGGAGGGTGGAAATGCAAGGAAGAGTAGATTGGTTCTTCTCCAAAGACATGGAAACTTTATATGACAGTGCAGCCGACATTTTTGAAAAGCATCTTTGCTTTTTCATCATTTTGAATTTTGGTAAATTTCTTCTTCCAAGCTCTTTTCCTGTGCTTCCACCTTGCAAAGAAATGAGTTATGAAATGAGTTCGGAGTTTACAGATCACTCAAATCCTTGAACTGATTCTGAAAACCCTTCTTGAGTGACTGCAGGTGTTAGCAGTTCTCTTGCAGATACTCTTGCAGTCTGTGAAAGAGAATGTCATACTTTCCATGCAGGGAAAATATGAGAACATTCTTCTCCCAACGTTTTTCTTATATATTTCTAGTTTTACAATAAAAGTGGACACGGCACTTTTAGTCTGAATTAAATTGAAGTTCTCACCCTGCAGTTTCATATTCAGAATGTTCATTTTGCCATACCGATTGGCCAGGCGTGCCACGTCTCCACATAAAAGTTCAATCTTCTTTCCCAAGCTCTTGTTGACTTTGAGCAAAAATTCAACTTTAGTGTCAAAAAGATCAAAGGAATGTTTTATACAGCAGCCTTTTGATAGCCAATGCACTTCAGTGTGAAGAAGCAAGTGTTCGAACTCTTCCATCATTCTCTCGTTATAACAGGCGAAATATTCTGCCAGAGCTTTAATTTTGTTGATAGCAGATATTACAAGAGTCAGGCTTGAAGAAAGCCACTGATTGAAGCTTTTGGTTGTGAAATGTTGATGATGAATTACACAATGGATTGCAAACAGACTTGGAATTTCTTTTTTCATAAATGCCACTAAACCAGCATTGCAACCTTTCATACATGGTGCTCCATCTGTTGCAGAAGAAACCATGTTCCTAATTGAAATACTTTTATCCTCAGATACATTTTGAATTCATCACAGATTGATTGTCCATTGATAATTGATTTTAACGTTTTACAAAAGAGAATCTCTTCATAAACTTTCATATTTTTGATAAACCATTCATATGCAATTAGCAATGCTTCATTGTCTCGCAGAGTTGACTCATCTAGTTGTATCCCAAATTTTGTGTTTAGTACTTTTCTATATTGTTGATATTGTCTTCACTCATTTTATCTATACGACGAGCTACAGAGTTATTACTCAGAGCAATTGATTTTAAAATACTGGTATCCATTTTGGGAACAGTGGTGAACACCTCTGATACAGCAGACATGATTTATCTTTCACTAATTGTATGAGATTCTCCACACTTTGCTATCGCTTTGGAATTGTTATAAGAAGCAATGAGACCACTGTCAAGGTCATTTTTAGCTTTCCTGGCAAATGACTGGAGGGTGCAACCCTTTTCAAATGCTTCTTTCATCTTCTGGAACTGAGTAATACCATAACTAGCCTTTTCAGGGTGTCTTTTATGCAAGTGTTCCTGCTGTCTTAATGGATTAATGGCCTCATTAGAGAGTACCGTATTACAAATAAGACACATGGTGTGTTTCTGATCTAATGGAAACAGAATAAAATCCATACTCCAGGTATGTAACATTGTATTGACACACTTAGGTAATTTCTGCTTCTCAGCAGTATTAGAATTCAAGGCTTCACTGCCTTCAGACTCAGAGATTTATTTATCGTATTTTATTTATCGTATTGTACGTATTTATCCTTCATTAATGGGACTAAATTAAAATAAAAAATTAACACAAACTGGGAATGCTTATCAAATGATGGCTGCGAGTTGACACGGATGGATTGATGGTAAAAGAGAGGCAAAGCAATAATGAAGACAATCACCACAGTGCAAATTATGTTGGCAAGATTCAGATTGGAATCTGTTAGTCAGGATAGAGCTGATGTTCGGCAAGCTACCATTATACTATTCCAGTTAGCACAATTGACCAATCACATAAGGCCTCACAATCCCAAAGATGGTTCTTGACCATACATATGAAGCCAAGATTGCTTTGAACACCTCAAGAGGAGTCCTCAGGGTCGGCAGGTTCACTGATTGACTCTATTTCACCGTTTGGTTCCAGCCAGCGCTGTATCATTGTGTGACCTGTTTTCCATAGATCTGTGGTGAAAGCTGAGAGGGTGTATTTGACTTATCAACTGTTAAATTGCATGAACTCGTTTGGTGCTGTGAGTCAAGAGGAACTGGCGGGCACCCTGCTTGCGAATTTATGCATCCCCAATAATGTCTGCTTGGTTGGTAAGTTCGGATGAGATTGCTGTCTTCAATACATTGTTGCGAAAAGTGCTCACCACCAGCAGAACTATGGCTCTTCCTGTGTTCCAATGCCTCATCATTTTTTCTGGAAATGCCTGCTCTACTTACAGTTGTTCAGGTCTAGTGTTTCAAGTTAGGGAGCTACTTACTGCCCCCAGGAATCTTGAATGCACCCCTTCTATTTTCCCTAATGTCCCCGTTTGGGAATCACTGGTCGAAAGGAATGTCCTTGTATTCTGAGGCTATGCCTTCTGGTCTGAGACTCTCCCACTACTGGAATATTCTCTCCATATCCACTTAATCTAGGCCTTTCAATATTTGATAGATTTTAATGAGATTCCCCCCTCATTCTTCTGAGCTCCTGTGAGTACAGGCCCAGAGCCATCAAACATGCCTATAGATTAATCCTTTAATTCCCAAGATAATTTTATGAACATTTTATGAATGCTCTCTAAAGCTAGCACAATTTCTTAGACAAGGGACCCAGAATTGTTCAAATTACTCCCAAATGCAGTCTGACCAATGGCCTTGTAAAGCTTCAGTGTTATATCCTTGCCTTTATGTTCTATTCAACTTGAAATGAACTCTAACATCATATTTGCCTTTCACACTACTTACTGTAGGACTCCCAAATCCCTCTGATTTCTGACTTTGCTCCCTATTTAGACAATAGTCTATACCTTTATTCCTTCTGGCAAAGTGATTGACCATATCTTACACTGTATTCCACCTGTCACCTCTTTGCCCATTCCCCTATTCTGTCTAAGTCCTGCAGTTTCTTTGCTTCCTTAACACTGGCTGCCTCTCCATCTATTTATGTGCTGTCTGTAAACTTGGCTACAAAGCCATCAATACTGTTATTCAGATCATTGACATATAACATGATAAGAAGCAATCCCAACAGTGACTCACTCCAACCAGAAAAGGCCCTCTTTATTCTTTTACTTTGCCTCCAGGCAATCTTCTGAGCATACTAATAATTTCATGCTTTTTGCCTCCAACCCTTCTGAAAAGTAGTGGATGTGTCTTTGGCAAAATCTCTCATGGGAGTTTCGTCCAGAAGATTCTGTCACTTGGCATTCAGGATGTAATAGTAAATTGGATTCAACATTGGCTTAATAGAAGTTAGAGAGTGGTAGTAGATGATTGCCACTGACTGGAATACTCTGAGTAGTGGTGTGCCTTAAGGATTAGTGCTGGATCCATTGTCCTTTGTCATCTATATTAATGGTTAGGATGATAATGTGGTAAACTGGATCAGCAAATTTGTGGATGACATAAGATTGGAAGGATAGGGGACAGTGAAGAAGGCTAACAGAGCATGCTATGGGATCTGGACCAGCTGGGAAAATGGCAGACAGAATTTCATGAAGACCAGTTTGAAGTGATATACCTTGGGAGGACCAACCAAGGTAGAACACGAGAAGTGTGATAGATCAAAGCAATTTGAAAATTCATATCCATGTTTCCTTGAAAGAGGAGGCAGAGGTAGGTAGGGTCATAAAGGGAGCTATTAGCGTATTGGCCTTCATAAATCAAAGTACAAGGTACAGTACTTGAGATGTTATGATGAAGTTGTACAAGACATTGGTGAGGCCTAATGTGGAGTAGTACTGGTCACCCACCTACAGGAAAGGTATTGAGAAGACTGAAAGACTACAGAGACAATTTACAAGGATGTTGATGGAACTTGACCTGAGTTATAGGGAAAGGTTAAAAATGAAAGGACTTTATCCCTGGAGCAAAGGAGAATGAGGAAAGTTTTGAAAGAGGTATATAAAAATTGAGGGGTATGGAAAGGGCAAATGCAAGCAGGCTGTTTCCACTGAGATTGAGTGACACTAGAACTAGAGGTCTAGGTGAGAGGTGAAATATTTAAGAGGAAACTGAGGGGAAACTTCTTCACTCGGAGGGTGTTGTGAGTGTGAAACAAGCTGGCAACAGAGTTCCAGACTCCAATGGCTTGTGCTGTAATAGTATTGCACTAACTGCTGCACTACTGAAGCTCCTCTGCTGTGCTACCAGAGAGAACTAATGTTAGCCTTTAAGTGGTTTGAGTGATGTTCAAGAAAATTGAAGCATTAGGAACCATAAGGGTCCAGTGTATAAAATAACTTGTGAGATCAATTACCAGAGACATCTTTTGGAGCAAATACCAAAAATCAATTTAAGAAGCAATTAAATGTGTTTCAAGGGAGAGAAAGGATACAGGAATCTGATGATAAGATGGCTGAATAGCATACAGCTATCAAACAGGCAACTAATATCTTCTAATAAGTGGACAGTATGTGAAAATCATTGGCAATCTTTAGTAATAAATTTAAACTATAAAGTTGCAAACTGAGTAACAAAATTAGAATGCTATCCTTCCATCTTAGAAACTGAGGCTAAATGATGAAAGTTTAAGTCACATCCCAAAGGAGGAACTAAAGCCACAAAAGATTTGCCTAGCTTAGAAGATTAATATTTATTTCAAACTCGTTAGGATGGAAGGTTATGTTCTGCACTGTATCTCTAAATAAAATAAAATTACATTTAAAAACATTTTATGATTTAAAAACTTTTGCAACAGAAGATAAAAGTAATTTCCAGATGCCCATAACTTACATTTACATGGTCATATATTTAGAATTGAATTTTAAAATCCACAAATATTTGTAATATTGAAAGGATGTTTTGACTGAATAAATCTGATAAGATCCTGAGGCTTGCATTCCAACCAATTCTCTACTTATAAATTTGGTTACTTGAAGAAATACTTCAGATTTGATTGGTTACTTACATGTATTTATGAATGTGTGTATGACAGTTGTGTTATGTTATAATATTGCTATATAAATAGCAGAAGGATAGTGAGGGATGAATTTGGTCCCTTAGAGAATCAGAGTGGACAGCTATGTGCAGAGCCAAAAGAGATGGGGGAGATTTTGAACAATTTATTTTCTTCAGTATTCACTATAAAGAAGGATATTGAATTGTGTAAGGTAAGGGAAACAAGTAGAGTAGTTATGGAAACAATGAGATTAAAGAAGAGGAAGTACTGGTGCTGTTAAATAAAAAAGTGGATAAATCTCGGAACTCTGACAGGATATTCCCAAGGACCTTGAGGAAAGTTAGTGTAGAAATAGCAGGGGCTCTGACAGAAATATTTCAAATGCCATTAGAGATGGGGATGGTGCCAGAGGATTGGCATATTGCTCATGTGGTTCCATTGTTTAAAAAAGGTTCTAAGAGTAAATCTAGTAATTATAGGCCTGTAAGTTTGACATCAGTGTTGGGTAAATAAATGGAAAGTATTCTTAGATATGGTATATATAATTATCTGGATAGACCGTCTGATTAGGAACAGTCAACATTGATTTGTGCGTGGAAGGCCATGTTTGACAAATCTTATTGAATATTTTGAAGAGGTTACTAGGAAAGTTGACGAGGGTAAAGCAGTGGATGTTATCTATATGGACTTCAGTAAGGCCTTTGACAAGGTTCTGCATGGAAGGTTAGTTAGGAAGGCTCAATCGTTAGGTGTTAATATTGAAGTAGTAAAATGGATTCAACAGTGGCTGGATGGGAGATGCCAGAGAGTAGTGGTGGATAACTGTTTGTCAGGTTGGAGGCCAGTGACTAGTGGTGTGCCTCAGGGATTTGTACTGGGTCCAATATTGTTTGTCATATACTTTAATGATCTGGATGATGGGGTGGTAAATTGTATTAGTAAGTATGCAGATGATACTAAGATAGGAGGCATTGTGGATAATGAAGTAGGTTTTCAAAGCTTGCAGAGAGATGTAGGCCAGTTAGAAGAGTGGGCTGAAAGATGGCAGATGGAGTTTAATGCTGATAAGTGTGAGGTGCTACATTTTGGTAGGACTAATCAAAATAGGGCATACATGGTAAGTGGCAGGACATTGAGGAATGCAGTAGAACAGAGTGATCTAGGAATAATGGTGCATAGTTCCCTGAAGGTGGAATCTCATGTTCATTGGGTGGTGAAGAAAGCTTTTGGTATGCTGGCCTTTATAAATCAGAGTATTGAGTTTAGGAATTAGAATATAATGATAAAATTGTTCAAGGCATTGGTGAGGCCAAATTTGGAGTATTGTGTACAGTTCTGGTCACTGAATTATAGGAAAGATGTCAACAAAATAGAGAGAGTACAGAGAAGATTTACTGGGATGTTACCTGGGTTTCAGCACCTAAGTTACAGGGAAAGGTTGAACAAGTTAGGTCTTTATTCTTTGGAGCATAGAAGGTTGAGGGGCGACTTGATAGAGGTATTTAAAATTATGAGTGGGATGGATAGAGTTGACGTGGATAGGCTTTTTCCATTGAGAGTAGGGGAAATTCAAACAAGAGGACATGAGTTGAGAGTTAAGGTGCAAAAGTTTAGGGGTAACACAAGGGGGTACTTCTTTACTCAGAGAGTGGTAGCTGTGTGGAATGAACTTCCAGTAGAAGTGGTAGAGACAGGTTCAATTTTGTCATTTAAAAAATTGGATAGGTATATGGACAGGAAAGGAACAGAGGGTTATGGGATGAGTGTAGGTAGGTGGTACTAGGTGAGTGTAAGCACTCGGCACAGACTAGAAGGGCCGAGATGGCCTGTTTCCGTGCTGTAATGGTTATATGGTTATTGTCAAACAAATTTTAATATTGTAATACAAAATATGAAAACTTACTTTCATGTTTGTTTTTGAACTAATCTGTTTTATGAATGATAAAGTCATCAGATTCATATGACAACAGCACACTGAGAAATTACTTATTTACTCTTTCTATGATATTCTGATTGCATTAGCAGTTTCAAGTTACTGGTATATTTGCACAGATTACTAAGCTGCAGTTTCAGTTTTCTGCCAGAGGGCGGCAATCTTTTGTCATTTTGAATACTATTTAAAATCCTTTGAAGGCAATATTTGCTATATGGCTGAATTAATGGTTGATTTCTTTGAATTGCATTTTAGTTAACTTTAGAAAAGTTTTCTAATGCTATAATTGGATTAATAAAACCTCAAAAGATACTATTGTTCTCTTAAGGTTACCTACCAAATTACATTGCTACAGAAGCACTTTTCACCTATTATCTTTCAGCTTGTTACTTCGTCACGCCCTCTCACCCACCTGGCTTCACCTACCACCTCTATCTTGTCCTCCTTCCCCACCTTCTGATCCTGATATCTTCCTCCTTCCTTTCCAGTTCTGCAGGGTCTTTGCCCAGAACATTGACTGTTTATTCACTTCTATAGATATTGCCTGACCTGCTGAGTTCCTCCAGCACTTTGTGTGTTGCTCTGGATTTCCAGTATCTGCAGAATCTCATGTCCTGAAATGATAGATAATGATATGTCATAAGGGAGGCACTGGGAGCAGACCCAAATGCGAGACACAGACACTGAAGTACTAGGAACTGGACTGGACTAGAGTTAGGGATGGGACAGGAACACAGACCTGGGCTAGGAAAGCAGGACCAGGACAAGGAACTGGGAACTAGGAGCCTGGGCTTGGACTCTGAGCCAGAGACTGGAGAAGGACCCAGAACCTGGGTCCTGACTCGGGCTCAGCCCCTGGAACTAGGAAAGGACATGACGTGGCTACAGGACTGGACAAGGCTTGGGTTCTTCGAGGCTTCAGTATGGACTCCGAGCCAGGCTGGATAAGGACCCAGAACCTGGGTCTTGACTCAGGCTCAGACCCCAGCACTAGGTGAAAACATGTCCTGGCTACAGGAATGGATGCACTCCTGGGCAGGACAAGGCTCTCCTTCCTAGAGCACAGGACTGGGCCCCTTCCTTGGACACCAGGCCAGAATAACTGCCAAGGTAAACAGCCAAGGAAACTGTCAGGGATTCAGATGGGGAGGGGAAGGGAACAGTCCAGCCTCAGGGTAACAGCAAAGACAGCCTGGCTTACCCAATAGGGGCAAGGACAGGAAGGGACAGATCCAACCACAGGGTAACAGCAGGAACAGCCTGATTTACCCCACAGAGGCAAGGACAGGAAGGGGCAGATCCAACTGCAGGGTAACAGCAAGGACAGGAAGGGAGCTCAATCCTGGGTGGCTCCAAGTTTTGGGCAGCCAGCAACCTTGGCTGGCTACAGAAACGGCCGAATCTATACCCCGATGACTACTCCGACTAGAGCCAACAAGGCTCCATGAAGCAGTGGTCCTCCAACCAGGCCTAGAGATCACAAAGGGTTGCCCTAGCCTTCCACCACCAGGTTGCTCCAAGGAGATACTGACAAGACAAACCAACACCCACGCTCAACCCCAGGGCCACTTATATTCCCAGCCTCAAGACAAGCATCAGGTGCTTATGATTAAACCCAATTGAAACAACAGTCAGACGGAAGACTCGGAGTCCGGAGTACATGGACCGGACCGTGAACCGGAACGCGGGCTTCACAGACTGGACCGTGATGCTATAAGTAAATGTTAGAGGAAAGAATAAATCTTATATATTTGGTAAAAATAGGCTATTTATTTAAAAGCTTTCTAAAATTTGGATTGCAAGTTAGCACTGTGCTAATAGACATCTCATCACATGTCTCTGGTAAAGGTAAATAGTGAAGGGAAAAGCAAAAGTTAAGAAGGAAGGTTTAAAGTAGCATACAATATGTTAAAGTTTGAAATGAGAAATATCAAAATTTGCAATTCCCTTTAAATTGTTAACAATAGAGTTGCAATACAAATTTGAAACACTGTTTAACAATGTTTTAATTTTTCACTTTATTCTATTTTGAAAATAGATAATTCTCAGTCCTTGCTTTGAAATTCCTATTTCTAAAGAGAAGAAAAGGGAACTAAAGAGTAACTGCAGGAGATGTTCAGCAACACTGCCAATGTTTGCGGTAAAGGAATAGATCTTACCTTTCAGATCAATGAAATTCCATCAGAACTTCTGCAGTCATATTTCCAGAAAACCTTGTTAATATTCTCCTACTTTTTATATTTTCCAAGAAGCAACTAATACCCTGTCCCTTGATCAGAAATACTCAAATGTAAAATTAAGCTGTTTTGACACACCAGAGCTGATTGGTCAGGAGATAAAATTCATTGGGGACTAAATGCTGATGATGGAAGTCATATATGGGTTATAATGTGCAATTAATCACATCTTTATGACTCAGTACAGGATGCAAAAATAATTTTTGCTTCCACTTCCTTAATACAAGTTCAGCATTCATGCAGTTTCTGGCCTTTGTGCATACACAAAGCCCTAGTTTTGCAAGAAGTTAACATCAGCTAGAGCTAGCAGATCAAAGCCACATTTGTACTTCTTAAAGGGGAAATTCCTTGCATTTGTAACTGATAACAAAATTTTTTCTTCCACTAGTAATCAGTGAAAATATGGTTTTGAGCTGTAGTCACTGAGGAGAACAGAAAGATCACCTTCCATGGAAGGTAACAAGGCTCCATAGAGAGACAGCAGCAGGTGGTAGTCAAACCAAGAACAAAGGCCCAAGTAGATGAATTCAGGTTGCAAGGGGTTTAATGACCTCACACAAATAGCTAAAGCGAATGAAACAAATCAGATTCAGTCCCATAAAGGTAGCACCAGCCTAACACACCTCTCCATGCAAGTCAATTACTCACTAAACATCAGTCTCCAACAATCACGGCTGGATCCTAACAATCACGCAAACAATGTAATTCTAGGCCTTGCATTCATATTTCCACACTTAGCTATTCAACTATAGTGTACACATCCTTCTGTCATAATGTAGAACACTCTCAAACACATCAGATCAATGCAGATGAAAGAAATATAAGCAAAAGTCTGACACCTGTAGTGTAGAACAGACACATCACCAACTACAAAGTAACAGCATTTGTCATGGAAAATGTCTGGTACCTGGGTTACTTCAGTGGCTGCTTCCAATACAACACAGACCGATCCAATACAGAGGCTGCAGATGCTGTAGTCTGATGCAGAAACATACAAAGGGCTAGAAGAACTCAGGGGGTCAGGTGGCATCAGTGGAGACAGAGAAGCAATCGGTGTTTCAGGCTGAGTCCTCGTATCAAGATCTGGAGTATAAAGGGGAAATAGCTAGAATAAAAATGTAAGAGGGAGGGATGAGGCAGGGGCTGGCAGGTGATTGATGGAATCAGATGGAGGGTGAGATGAGGGGCTGATAGGACCAGTTGGAGAAAGAGAAGGGGTGAAGTTGGAAGACTGTGTTTGTGGGTTAGGAGTAGAAAGGGACAAGGAGAGAAACAGGAAAAGCGGTTAGGGCAATGGAGCCAGCTGGGGACAGATGGGTAGTGAACCCAGAGACAGTGACTAGGTGACAAGTGGACAAAAGAGGCTGCAGCTGTTGGAGTCCGATAGATGGAACCAGATAAGGGAAAAATAAAGTCGTCAAATTTATTTATAAAGCACACTTAAAAACAACCCATGTTGACCACAGTACTGCACAAACCATAACAGGTAGCTAAAATCACAAATAAAAAAAAACACAGATATAAACAACAAGGCAAACAGCTCATAGGCACAAAATCAACAACACATGAGCATAGGCACAAGCCAACAATCAGCCACGTTAGGAAGATTCAAAAACTAGAGAATAAAGGTAGGATTTGAGTCTGAACTTAAAAGAGTCAGTGGAGGGGTCAGATCTGATAGGGAGGGGAATGCTGTTCCACAGTCTAGGGGCTGCAACAGCAAAGGCACGGTCACCCCTGAACTTTAGTTTGCAGGACAACCAGGAGCTGACCTGAGGGACCTGGAAGTAGAATAAGGGGCTAGAAAGTCTGTGATATAGGAGGATGCCAGCCCATTTAGGGCTTTATAAACAAACAGGAGAAACTTAAAATCAATTCTGAACTGTACCGCAGGCAGTGGAGGGAGGCCGGGATAGGAGTAATATGGTCCCTCTTCCGGGCATCTGTCAGGAGCCTGGCTGCGGCGTTCTGGACCAGTTGCAGGTGGGACAGGGATGACTGACTAATCCCAGTATACAGGGAGCTGGAGGAGTCCAAGCAGGAGGATATAAGGGTGTGGATGACTTTCTCCGGATCTTTGAAAGAGAGAAACAGCTTGATTTTGGCAATAGTACAAAGCTGGAAAAAACTGGCTTTTATTAGTGCATTAACTTGCTTGTCAAACTTAAAGGCGGAACCAAATATCACACCAAGGTTTTTGACATGGGGTTTGACAAGGGTGGACAGGTTACCAAGACTGTTGGTACTCACTTTGATGGAGTCAGGTGGACCAAATAGGACAACTTCAGACTTGCCTTCATTCAGCTGTAGGAAGTTTGCTGTCATCTGACACTTTATGTCCTCAAGGCAGTTCATGAGGTTGACTAGATTTGACTGATCATTTGGTTTCAAGGGGAGATAAACCTGTGTGTCGTCAGCATAACAGTGGAAGGAAATGTCGTGTTTTTGAATGATTTGCCCAAGGGGAAGCATGCGTATAGAGAAGGGTGGATGAAACCAGAGGATAGGGACAGGTTAAGTGTGTGGGTGATGTGCATATCCATTTTTTCCTCTAGCAGTGTGTTTTTTGACAATACGGAATTTGATTTCAAGTAAGCGGGCATATTCTCTACAATCTGGCAATGACACACACTCATCTAATGTCAGCAAATGGAGAAGAGGACACAGGGGGAGTTTCAAAGAATGACAGTGGACAAAGAGAAGATGACACTGAAAGCATTTTCCAGTCATACCCTTGGAAACCCTAAGCTTCACTTTGCTCTCCCAATAAAGGGAAGTTTGAATTCATTCATTACCCACAAGATCACTAGGACAGAAAATGTTGCCCATTTTTTTGAAGAAGGACTGCAGGGGTAAGCCAGGTAACTACAGACTAGTGTATCTTACAGGGGTCATATTCTGCATGGAGGTCGGTCACCAGTGGTGTGCCTCAGGGATCTGTTCTGGGACCCCTTCTCTTCGTGATTTTATAAATGACCTGGATAAGGAAGTGAAGGGATGCGTTAGTAAATTTGCTGATGACACAAAGGTAGGAGGTGTTGTGGATACTGTGGAGGGCTGTCAGAGGTTACAGCGGGACACTAATAGGATGCAAAACTGGGCTGAGAAGTGGCAGATGGAGTTCAACCGAGATAAGTGTGAGGTGATTCATTTTGGTAGGTCAGATGTGATGGCAGAATATAGTATTAATGGTAAGACTCTTGGCAGTGTTGAGGATCAGAGGGATCTTGGGGTCCGAGTCCATAGTGATGCACCATCAATAACTCTGAGACATAGGTTAAGGTAGGCTTTTATTGGCCGGAAGAAAGCACAAGCAGCAAGTGACCATCATACAACATCCTGGAGACTGAGGAATGGTCTGTAGCTCCAATCGCCTTTATACCAGGGTCTGTGGGAGGAGCCACAGGAGCAGTCAGCGGAGGGGGGGCATGTCCAGACAGTTACATGTAGTTCACCACATTCACCCGCCCCCCCCCCCCCCCGTTTCAAAAGAGAGTCCCCATGGGGCGAAGTTTCTTACAAGTATATTACAAGTATATTTACAGGTTAAGTCTATCAGGTGGTCGAATCTGTCGCTGTAATCTACGTAGCACCGGCTGTGATTGCACAGGAGCCGGTGGTGATTGCACCGGAGACGGTGGTTGTGCTGGGTCCAGCCTGACTGGAGATGTCAGCCCCTAGGCGTCAGTGATCCCTCATGCACGTGTGAGGCGCCTGGTATATGCGTGTGCGAGGCGCCCGGTATGGGAGTGTCGTGAGGAGTCTGTGTAGGGCTTGGTGTGCGCGGTGTCACCTCGGGTACAGGGTTCATAGTTACCGTGGAGTGTTTGGGGTAGTGGTTTGCTGCTGCTGCGGGTGCCAGGTCGCGGATGGAGACCGTGTCCTCCCATTCATCAGGTAAGAACACGTAGGCATACTGGGGGTTCGCATGTAGTAGGTGAACCCTCTCGACCAATGGGTCGACCAAGGGGAGTATTTATTGCTCCTCGCATGTTTCCGGAGCAGCACTGGCCCTGGGGACATCAGCCAATCCCAGTGGTCCCAGTGGCAGACTTCCTGGGAAAAGAAAAGAGTTGCTCATGGGGGGTGGCATTGGTGGACATGCATAACAGGGAGCGGATAGAGTGAAGCACCTCACGGAGGACCTCCTGCCGTCGAGAGACCGGCAATCCTTTTGACTTAAGGGCTAAAAGTGTGGCCTTCCACACTGTGGCATTCTCCCTCTCCACCTGTCCATTCCCCCGGGGATTATAGCTCGTGGTCCTACTAGTAGCAATACCCCTAGCCAGCAGGTACTGGCGCAGCTCGTCACTCATAAAGGAGGACCCTCTATCACAGTGGATATAGCAGGGGTATCTGAACAGAGTGAAGAGCTGGCGCAGGGCTTTTATGACGGACGTGGTAGTGGTGTCGGGGCAGGGGTTGGCAAAGGGGAACCGTGAGTACTCGTCGATAATGTTGAGAAAGTAGGCATTGCGGTCAGTGGAGGGAAGGGGGCCCTTAAAGTCAATACTCAGCCGCTCAAAGAGGCAGGTGGCCTTGATAAGTTGCGCCTTTTCAGGACGGTAGAAGTGCAGTTTGCAGTCAGCGCAGACTTGGCAGTCCCTGGTCATCGTCCTGATGTCCTCAAGGGAGTAAGGCAGGTTCCAGGCTTTCAGGAAATGGTAAAATTGGGTGACCCCCGGGTGGCAAAGATCTGCATGGAGGGCGTATAGCCGGTTGAGCTGCACGCTGGCACACGTTCCCCGGGATAGGGCATCAGGGGTCTCATTGAGCATTCCAGGCTGGTACAGGATATCATAGTTGTAGGTGGAGAGTTCCATTCTCCACCACAAAATTTTATCATTTTTGATTTTGCCCCGCTGTTGGTTGCTGAACATGAACGCAACTGAGCGCTGGTCGGTCAGCAAGGTGAACCTTTTGCTGGCGAGATAGTACCTCCAGTGCCTAATAGCTTCACTATGGCCTAGGCTTCGTTCTCCACCACGGAGTGCTGAATTTCAGGGCCTTGAAGTGTACGAGAAAAGAACGTTACTGGCCTGCCTGCCTGATTGAGGGTAGCAGCCAGCGCGAAATCGGAGGTGCCACTCTGTACTTGGAAGGGAATGGTCTCACCCAGCACATGCATCGTTGCTTTGGCAATGTCCCCTTTAATGCGACTGAAGGCCGCGCAGGCCTCAGCAGAGAGAGGAAAAGTGGTAGACTTGATCGGGGGCGGGCCTTGTCTGCGTAATGAGGGACCCATTGGGCGTAATAGGAAAAGAAGCCCAGACACCGTTTGAGGGCTCTGAGGGTGGTGGGAAGAGGGAGTTCTAACAGGGGGCGCATACGGTCGGGATCAGGGCCAATGACCCTGTTCTCCACGACATACCCAAGGATAGCAAGGCGGGTGGTTCCGAACACACACTTGTCCCTATTATAAGTAAGGTTCAGGGCTTTGGCCACTTGGAAAAATCGTTGGAGGTTGGTGTTGTGATCCGGCCAGTCGTGACCGCAGATGGTGATGTTATCCAGGTAGGGAAATGCGGCCTTCAGTTGGCATTGGTCCACCATCTGGTCCATTTCCCTCTGGAAGACAGAGACACCATTCGTGACACTGAAAGGGACGCACAGGAAGTGATAGAGCCTGCCGCCTGCCTCGAAGGCGGTGTAGGGGCGGTCCTCCGGGCAGATGGGGAGCTGATGGTAAGCGGATTTCAAGTCTATGGTCGAGTACACCTTGTACTGAGCTATCTGGTTGACCATATCCGCAATGCGGAATAGGGGATATGCGTCAAGCTGCGTGAACCTATTGATGGTCTGGCTGTAGTCTACGACCATCCTATTTTTCTGCCCGGTCCGAACAACAACCACCTGGGCCCTCCAAGGACTTGTGCTTGGCTCAATGATCCCCTCCCTGAGCAGCCGCTGCACCTCCGACTTAATGAAGGCCCTGTCCCCCGCGCTGTACCTCCTGCTTTTAGTTGCCGCAGGTTTACAGTCAGGGGTCAGGTTGGCGAACAGCAGTGGGAGAGGGATCTTGAGGGTGGAGAGGCTGCAAGTGGTGTCAGTAGCACAGCTGTCGGCATGGTGCTGGGTGGGATGTGTTGGTCGGTGTGTGTGCATGGTCAGTAGCGGGGTATATGACAAAGTCCCACAAAACTGAGGGTTCCTGACAGTGAGTTGTGGGAGGGGCCCGTCATATGCCATAGTCACACTATTTAGGTGGCTCTGGAAGTCGAGCCCCAATAGCACAGGCGCGCACAGTTGAGGCATAACCAGTCGCGCAAAGTCTCGATACTCTGTGCCCTGCACCACCAATGTCGCTACACAACCCCCCCGGATGTCTGTGGAATGCGATCCAGAAGCCATGGTGACCCTCTGGCTTACCGGCTGTGTCACGAGTCCGCAGCGTTGCACCATGTCCGGGTGAATAAAACTCTCAGTGCTGCCCATGTCAAACAGGCAGTGAGTCCTGTGCCCCTCCACCAGGATATCCATCATTGACCTTGCAAGCTGGTGTGGGGCGATTTGGTCAAGGGTTGCGGAGGCCAGAGTTGAACTGCCGTCTTGGTGCCCAGTAAACACCCATGGGTCGAAGGTGGGATGAGGTGCCGACAAAGATGGCCAGCCCCATGCCTCGCACGCGGCGCTGCTCGACCCCGCTCGTGGTTTGGACTTACAGGCCTTGGCGAAGTGGCCCTTCTTTCCGCAGCTGGAGCAGGTCGCTTCTCGGGCCGAGCAGCGTTTTCGGGGGTGCTTTTCGAGTCCGCAGAAGCAACACTGCGCGGACTTGTGACTGGCAGCAGCTGTGGTTGGTTTCGGGGAGTTCGTGGACTCGCGACTGACAGCAGCGGCGGTGGATTTGCTCGCCGGTGGCAGGGTCTGCAGCGTCCAGGGAACTGGTGGGGTATCACGCAGCTGGACAGTGTCAGCGTTGTGCAGAGCAGCCTCCAGCGTGTCGGCCGTCTTGATCGCCGAGCGTTAGGTAAGATCAGCATTTTCCAGCAGCCGCTGGCGCACATACACTGACCTGATCCCTGTAACGAAGGCGTCTCGTACTAGCAGCTCCACATGTTGTTTCACCATCAGTCCCTTGCAGTCACAGGCCCGCATGAGTGTCTGTAGGGCTCGGAGAAATTCCCCGCTCAACTCGCCGGTTTGCTGCTGCCATGTCGATAAGCGATGTCTTGCGTAGACGGTGTTCACCGGCCGCAGGTACTGTCTTTTGAGGGCGTCCAGTGCCCCTTGGTAGGTCGGCAGATCCCTGATAAGTGAGTAAACTTTGGGGCTGACCCTCGACAGGAGGATTCTGTGCATAATAGCGGGCTCAGTCACATGAACCTCCTCCAAGTATGATTGGAAGCATGCAAGCCAGAGTTCAAAGGCAAGAGCTGCTTCTGAGTCTTGAGGGTCAATGTCCAATTTTTCCGGATGTAAAATGCTTTCCTTGTTTTTAAACTTCCAGCCAATAAAATTGATGCACCATCAATAACTGAGACGTGGGTTAAGGTAGGCTTTTATTGGCTGGAAGAAAGCACAAGCAGCAAGTGACCACCACACAACATCCTGGAGACTGAGGAAGGGTCTGTGGCTCCAATCACCTTCATACCGGGGTCCGTGGGAGGAGCCACAGGAGCAGTCAGCAGGGGGGGCATGTCCTGATAGCTATATGTAGTTCACCACACATAGGACACTCAAAGCTGCCGCACAGGTTGACTCTGTGGTTAAGAAAGCATATGGTGCATTGGCCTTCATCAATTGTGGAATTTAGTTTATGATCGGAGAAGTAATGTTGCAGCTATATCGGACCCTGGTCAGACCCCTCTTGGAGTACTGTACTCAGTTCTGGTCGACTCACTATAGGAAGGATGTGGAAACCATAGAAACAGTGCAGAAAAGATTTACAAGGATGTTCCCTGGATTGGGGAGCATGCCTTATGAGAACAGGTTGGGTGAACTCAGCCATTTTTCCTTGGAGCAACAGAGGATGAGAGGTGTATAAGATGACATTGATCATGTGGATAGTCAGAGGCTTTTCCCCAGGGTTGAAATGGCTAACACTAAAGGACACAGTTTTAAGGTGTTTGGAAGTAGGTACAGAGGCGATGTCAGGGATAGATGTTTTTACGCAGAGTGGTCAGTGCATGGAATGGGCTGCCGACGACGGTGGTAGAGGTGAATACGTTAAGATCTTTTAAGAGACTCCTGGATAGGTACATGGAGCTCAGAAGAATAGAGGGCTATGGGTAACCCTAGGTAATTTCTAAAGTAAGGACATGATTGGCACAGCTTTGTGGGCTGAAGGGCCTGTATTGTGCTGTCAGGTTTTCTATGTTTCTGCATGAATGTAAGAGAAATTATTGGAAAATATTCAGAGAGACAGGATTAATCTGCATTTTGCTATGCAGTGATAGTCAATAATGTAGTTGTAAGTGGTCTACATGGTGCTCAGAAAGACCTTTCATAGGATCCCACATAGAAGACACTTTTTGGACCAGGGCCAAAAAGTGGCAATTTATCCAGAGTTGGCTTAGTGATGGGAGTCTGTCTGGGAAGGTGAAAGGGTGTTTTCGCAATTGCTGTATCACAGTTTGATGCCAGAAAACTTACTGTTATATACTCAAGGAGCTACTTTATTAAGTACACCTGTACACTTGTGCATTAATGCAAAAATCAATTCAACCAATCATGTAGCATTATGTCAATGCATAAAACAATGCGGACATGGTCAAGAGGTTCAGTTGTTCAGACCAAACATCAGAATGGGGGAGAAGTGTGATCTCAGTGACTTTGACCATGGAATGATTGTTGGTATCAGATGGGATGGCTTGAGTATCTCATAAACTACTGGGATTTCTTTCACACAACAGTCTTTAGAGTTTACTGGGAATAGTGCAAAAATTTTATATATATCTCCAGTAAGTGGAAGTTCTGTAGGCAAAATTGCCTTGTTAATGAGAGAGAGTTCAAAGGAGAATGTCCAGACTGGTTTAGGCTGACAGGAAGGTGACAGTAAGTCAAATAATCACACTTTGCAAAAGTGGTGTGCAGATGAGCAGCTCTAAACACACAACACATTGAACCTTGAAGCGGATTGGCTACAGCAGCAGAAGACCACAAACACGCACTTAGTGACCACTTTATTAGCTACAATAAGTTCCTAATAAGTAGCAAATGAGTGTAAGTGGAAGTGAATGATTAATAAGTTTATAGATAGCAGGAAGATTGTTGCTTTTGTTGATAGTGAGGAGTGAATTCTTGAATTGCAGAACAATATTGATCATTTGGTAGAATGGATAGAGAAATAGAAACGTAGAAAACCTACAACACAATACAGGCCCTTCGGCCCACAATGCTGTGCCGATCATGTACTTACTTTAGAAATTACCTAGGTTACCCATAGTCCTCTATTTTTCTAAGCTCCATGTACCTATCCAGGAGTCTCTTAAAGACCCTATTGTATCCGCCTCCACCACCGTCACCAGCAGCCCATTCCACACACTCACTACTCTCTGTGTAAAAAGCTTACCCCTGACATCTCTGTACCTTCTTCCAAGCACATTAAAACTGTGCCCTCTCATCGTAGCCATTTCAGCCCTGGGAAAAAGCCTCTGACTATCCACATGGTCAATGCCTCTCATCGCCTTATACACCTCTATCAGGTCACCTCTCATCCTCCGTCGCTCCAAGGAGAAAAGGCCAAGTTCACTCAACCTATTCTCATAAGGCATGCTCCCCAGTCCAGGCAACATCCTCGTAAATCTCCTCTGTACCCTTTCTATTGTTTCCACATCCTTCTTGCAGTGAGGTGACCAGATCTGAGCACAGTACTCCAAGTGGGGTCTGACCAGGGTCCTACAGAGTTGTAACATTACCTCTCAGCTTGTGAGCTCAATCCCATGGTTGATGAATGCCAATATGTATATCTCTTAGTATGCCTAAGAGACACAGTCAACCTGTGCAATGGCAGATGAAATTTAATCTAAAGGATGTGAGATGAAGAATTTGTGGAGGATGGTACACACAGCTGCTATAGTGCTCTTTTGATTGAAAAAATGATCAAACAAACCCTCGGAGGTACTGAGGAACTTCATGAGTACTTCAGGGGATCCAAACATCCCTTGAAGACTGCAGCACAAGTAGACAAGGTGCCTAAGAACATACTGCTTTCATTAGCCAGGTCACAGTCGAAAAAGCCAAACTTGTCACAGCAGTACATGTAATCATAGATGTAATGAAAAAACTATTTGCAGCATCATCACAGGATCGTGGTATCAGATAAACAACATTTGCAAATAAGCACAAGCATAAATTATGCACAACTTTTACAAGAAAGAACATGACTAGAACACGGAAAATAAGATCCGTTGTCTTGCAATGTGGTCGATGCTATAAAACATCAGTTAAGCTGCAACTGGAGGACTGAGGTCTGGTTTCCTCACGATAGAAAGGATGTGGTTGCAGCAGAGATTTGTCAGGAAGTTGCCAGGGATAGAGTGTTTGAGCTATGAGGAGAGACTCTACAGCTGGGTTATCTTCTCTGCAGTGGAGAAGGCTAAAGGAATTAGAATCATGCCTACCAAAAAATGAAGGAGGTAGATACAATAAATAGCAAGAAACTTATCTTCTTAGAAGAGGTGTCAACAACTAACCAGAGACCCGCTACATTCTCTCTGTGACCACATGAGTTTCCTCTAGGTGGTCTGGTTTCCTCCCACAGTCCAAAGACATACCGGTTGGTAGGTTAATTAGTAGTGTAAATTGTTCCATTATTAGGCCCGGGTTAAATCAGAGGTTGCTAGGGCAACACGGTACATAGGGCCGGAAGGGCCTAACCCATAGTGTATCTCAATAAATAAATAAATAATATAGGTTTAAAAGGGACAAGATTTAGAGGGGATTTGACAGAAATAATTGTTTACCCAGAGTGTGATTCAAATCTGAATTGTTACATATATTAATGTAATGATATTTAAGTATTTAGATAAGCATGACAAATATCATGGCATGGAAGGTAATGGCCGGGGCTGGAACTGGATTGTTCTTGATGGCTGTCACAGGCATGCTGAGCAGAAATGTCTGTTTCCATGTTGTATGATTCTGTAATTCTCCAAATGAATGAAGCAGGCAGTGACCATGTACAACATTTAACTGGGAAGTGACAACAAACAGGTATCCCACGCATGTTAAAGAAAGTGGTCATCACCAACAAGGTGAGTGTAACCATCCCCCTGTGGAATTCCAGTGGATTGCCTTTATATTCCCAACTATTATTTGCACTCCTGTATGTGACTATGCAGGAGAGAAACATGTTGATCTCAGAGTAGGTTAAAATGTCAGCATTAGGCCAAAGGGCCTGTTCTGTGCTGTTCAATGTGCAGATAGGTGCTCTATACACTGGTCTTGTAGATGAAAAAAAACCAAGCATGATGGACTGAGGAAGAAGGTACTTGTTACATTCATGGGATGGGGATATCACTTATTGATCACTTGTGACTGCTCTTGAGAAGCCCTTTTTGAACCACTGCAATTTGTCTTGTAAA
Organism: Hypanus sabinus; assembly: GCF_030144855.1. Taxonomy (NCBI): domain Eukaryota; kingdom Metazoa; phylum Chordata; class Chondrichthyes; order Myliobatiformes; family Dasyatidae; genus Hypanus; species Hypanus sabinus. The sequence continues at coordinate 137,424,898 of NC_082714.1, forward strand.
ATGCATTTCAAATCCTGGATTATTATGTGACTTGCAGGTGAACCTAAAGTGGTAATGTTCCGAGGCACCCATTTTCCTTCCTTGGCTTTCTTGCTGGTTGAGGTCATGGATTATGGAGTTGATTTTGGAGTGGCCTTAGCCAAGCAGTGCAGTGAGTCCAGCAGATGGTACCCACTGCTGTAATTGAGCACAGTTAGCAGAAGAAATTTAAATTTAGGTTGGCGGATGGGATGCAAGTCAAGTGTTCTTGGGCGTGTCAGGAATTGCATTTACCCATGCAAGTGAGAAGAAGGTCGTTATGCTCTCGCCTTGTTTGTTAGGTTGTAGAGAGTGGGGATGTGAGAGGTTGGCACCACATGATGCCATAGAGAAACATAAAAGCATTGAGAACCTACAGCACAATACAGCACAATTCCGCCCAGGAAGTTGTGCCGAACATGTCCCTATCTATGATCTACTCATGCAGTCACTGTTCCTATGAGCAGTTGTGTTTCTGATCACTTTATCTATGTTCATCTGTGCTTTTGATCAATGATCAATCAGGGAGTTACCAATAGTAATGTCATTGAATATCAAGGAAGGTAGTTAGATCCTTTCTCTAGAATGGATATGATTATAGGCAGCTCTTCTATGTTGCTCATGTTATTTACATCTTATCGTCCCACACTGGAATATTGTCGAGGTTTACTCCATGTTGGCATGAACGGCTTCATTTATTGAGAAGGTCTAAATTGCATGTTGTGTAATCATCTTTAACTTATAGCTTACAGACAAACCTGCCGGCCATTGAAAATCCCTTAAATTAATATGGATTGGGAATGGGATAAGTAGTGATAGGAATTCATTCTGCTACTGAACTCTGAGCAATCTTTAAATGCTTAACATGGTGTAAACTTGATCATTATGATTCAGTTTGGTGGCAGATGCATCATGAATCACCCACAAACAAGTGATGTGCACTTGTGCTATAGGTGGGAACTGTTTGGGTTTCACTTAATCTCTTATGGTTTGCAAAAATATTACCAAGTTTAGAGAACATCCTGATTCATTTGGACTCACGCCTACGTGCACACGTTAATTGGATCCATTCTTTGGATCCTGTAGCCTGCAACTGAAAAGACTTTGCACTTGGTCAAAACAAAACACAGGATTGGCACTGATGTAATAATCAATGAAATAGTCTCAATCGGGGTAAAAATGATAGCAAATTTACACCAATGTCTCATTTAGTGGCCTGACTTATACCACTTAAACCATCGGCTTAACATAAAAGCTGTTTCAATAACTACCTGGAAGCAACCAGAGTGTGATGTTAGGCCCCTAATCTCACACAAGTGCAACAAACTGTCTCCATTTGGGACTTGAGGTCTGATATCTGGTTTACATCGTCCAATGCAGTATATCCATTAAGGAAATCACCTCTGATTGCTGACGAAAATTTAATTTGTTGAATAAGCTTCTTGACCAGTGAAGTTCTAAAGTCGATCCTTTAAATGCATTTCACCATATTTGAATTCGAGGACCTGGAAGGGAAAAATAAATCTAACCCATTTTAATGCACTTTCGAATTCTAAACATGACCCAAACAGGTTTTAAAAAGTCCATTTTCCATTGGAAATGTGCCAGAAGAGAGTACGAAGTAATTTCACAGATCACTGGTGGCGGACTGATTTCATTGTACTTTATTACCCAGGACCACAGGCAGGTGCCCTTCCGTGCTCAACAGGTACCCAGCCAAGCTAACCCGGAAAGCAGCTGCCAAAGTTACCATAGTAACTGCTGTTTGGTTTCCGGTTTTGCTTTTCGCTGAGAACGCTGCGTGTAGCTGGGTGGGTTTATTTCTACTGCTATTTTTCGTATATTTTGGCGAGTAATATGTTGCTACAGGGAGAGTCACATCGGTTTTTATATGTGGCGCCGTTAGTTGTGAGCTCCGTATGTCAGGCGGGCGTTATGCATCTTTCAGCCCTCTCACTGCAGATTGTTCTTGCCTTCAGGAGAGAACTCCTATCATGTTTATCGAGTCCAACCCCCGGCATTTTGTGCAGTGAGTATATATTTTACGCGTTTGACACATCACGTACAGTAACACGATGTCATGTGTTGAGCATTTCTTCATATCCAGCAAGGAATTCACGGGAAAATGAGAGATCTGCGGAAACTTTCCTACGTTGTTTATTTGTGGGAGGATGATGTCATAATTTTGCTACCTTCAGTACAGTTCCCCCAGTAATATTTATTCTTCTTATGGCATTGTACAACATTAAGATGAATAATATTCCTCTAGTTGCCTCTGCCAAATCTTTTGTGCTTGTGTCTATGTGTTTGGAGTGCTACAGGCTGTTTTTGAGCTTTTACTCTGCCTGCATGCCACCCACTTTCTGTATAACCCTAACAATCAGTTTGTCATTTTTCCACTTATTTGTAAGTTTTAACTTTGTCACCAACCCCTCCCCTCCTCTATTGATCTCTTCCACAGAAGTTCACTCTAAGTATTTTTGCTGGTGCATAGTGTATGATCTATTAAATTAGATTCTCACCTGATACCAACCAATCCTGCACTTTTGAACCTTCCAAAAGCTGAGCCCTCCCACCCCAAAAATATTTTTATATTCTCTATGTAAAACTATCAATAAGTTCTGTTGTGCCTCTCCCTCTTCCTCGTCCTTCCCCATCTCTCACTTATATGAACCCTAAGTGGCCTCTTCTGTCTCACCTAAACTATTACTGATTTTGGCCATCATCCACTTCTTGTTTCTTCACTTTGTGTGTGTTCTGTTTAATCATGGTTCTGAAAAAGAAGCCACAGGTTATCTTTGCTCTCCAACATTAGCCGGGAGAAGCACATCCAAATGGTGGTGGCCTGAAGTCAATAATCAGCTCCTTAATCTTGCTGACATTGAGTGAAATATTGTTGTTGTGGCACTACTCTGCCAGATTTTCAGTCTCTCTCCTATATGCTGATACATCACCACCTTGAGTTGGCCTATGACAATGGAGTCAGCAGCAAACTTAAATGTGGTATTGGAGCTGTGCTTAGCCACATAGTCACAATCGTAAAGCAAATACAGCAAGAGCTAAGCACACAGCCTTGTGGTGCACTTATGATTATGGTGATTGTAGAGGAGAATTTGTTGCCAATCTGAACCGACTGGGGTCAGAAAGTGAGGAAATCAAGGATCCAATTGTACAATGATGTACTGAGGCTAAGGACTTGAAGCTAATTGATTAGTCTTGAGGGAATGATAGTACTGAATAATGATGCTCGATAAAGCGATAAAGAGCATCCTGATTATGCATCTTTGATGTCCAGATGGTCTAGTGAGTGAACAGCCAATGAAATTGCATCTGCTGTGGACCTGTAGAGTTGGTGGGTAAATTGAAGCAGATCCAAGTTGCTTCTCAGACAGGAGTATATGTGTTTTATCACCAACCTCTTGTGGTGAACTATGTGCCTGTCGGGACACGCCCCCTGCTGACTGCTCCTGTGGCTCCTCCCACAGGCCCCTGTATAAAGGAGATCTGAGGCCTGACGCTCGGCCTCAGTCTCCAGGACATTGTATGATAGACACTCACTCCTGGTTCCTTCTTCCAGTCAATAAAAGCCGGTATCTCGCCTTACGTCTCAGTGTGAGTTATTGATGGTGCATCACCTCTCAAAATACTTAATCGCTGTGGATATAAGTGCTACTGGATTACAATCACTGAAGTAGGTTAGCATATTCTTCTTAGGCACCGGTATAACTGAAGCCTGCTAGAAGCAGGTGGATACCTCAGACTGCCAAAGTGAGAGGTTAAAGGTCTCAGTGAACCCTCCAACCACAGGAAACACAAGTAAATTTGCAGATGCTGGAAATCAATGCAACATACAAAAAACACCGGAGGAACTCACCAGGCCAAGCAGCATCTATAGAAAAGAGTAAACATTGACGTTTTGGGCCGAAACCCTTTGTCAGGACTAGAAAAAAAGATAAGATGTTAAACTAAGAAGGTGGGGATACGAGGGGTGTCTTTAGAACTTGGCCAGGTAACCCATCTGAGTTGGATGTTTTCCATGGGTTGGATATTTTCCATGGGTTCACCCTCCTGAAGGATGCTCACACATCAGCTTCAGTGACTGAGATCACAGGATCATCAGAGGCTGTGGGAGTTCATGATGGTCCTTGCATGTTTTGATGGTCAAAGCAAGCACAGAGGGCATTGAGCTTATATGGAACTGAAGCCCCTTTGTCGTCCATGTTGCTTGATTTCACTTTGTAGGAGGTGATAGCATTCAAGCCCTGCCACAGTTGTCGAGCATCTTTCATAGATTCAAATTTAGTCTGGAGTTGCCACTTTGCCCATGAAAAAGTTTACTGGAGATTGTATCTGGACCGCTTGTAACTCTCTTGCTTGCCAGTCTTGAATGCCTTTGATCTAGCACTCAGCAAATTGTGGATCTCATCATTTACCCAGGGCTTCTGGTTGTGTAAGACTCTGAATGATTTTGTGGGGACACATTCATCTAAGACTATTATTATAATAGTCCCTGATAACCATGGTATGTTCATTGAGATCCATAGATGAGTCCATGAACACAGCCCAGTACACTGAATGAAAGCAATCCCGAAGCTACTTCTCTACCTCCTCTTGTCTTAATCTCTGGAGCCTTGCTCTTTAGCATATGCAGGTAGGAGAGGCACGGCATTTGGATTTTTTAAAATACCTGTTCTTTATATTAACATATGTCAACAATGTATTTTGTCGTCAAATAAAGCCTATGTAATAGGCTATGTTTTGTGTATGTTATAACCTTCATCTTAACTTCATGGAGAACTATGATGATGTGAATTTTTATATAATTTTCATCACTGCCTCCCTTACTTTGTTAATTCTTCTAAGGAAGTTTTCTGTTGGAGCAGGACATTATATATGGGATCTAGGTGAAAATTATCACTCAAGCACTAATCAATACTAAGATTCAAATCTTGATTACCTCAACTAGTACTTGATGCCTTGTTAGAATCAGAATCTGAATCAAGCTTGGTATCATTGGCATACACAGTATGTTGTGAAATTTGTTGTTTTGTGGCAGCAGTACATTGCAATACATAATAATAAACTAAATTAAATAAGCAGTGGAAAAAGAGAGGAAAAAAATACTGAGGTAGTGTTAATGGATTCATTGTCCATTCAAAAGGCTGATGGCCAAGAGAAAGAAGCTGTTCCTGAAATGCTGAGTTTGTTTCTTCAGGCTCCTGTACATCCTTCTTGATAGTAGCAATGAGAAAAGTGCTTGTACTGGGCAATGGGGGTCCTTACTAATGAATGCCACCTTTTTGAGGTATCGCCTTTGGAAGGTATGCTTGATGCCTGGGAGGCTAGTGCCCATGATGGAGCTGGCTGAGTTTACAATGTTCTGCAGCTTTTTTTGATACTGTGCAGTGGGCCCTCCATATTGGATGATGAGGCAACCAGTTAGAATACTCTCCATGCTACATCTGTAGAAATTTGCAAGAGCCTTTGATGACATGCCAACTGTCCTCAAACTCCTAATGAAATATAGCATTGGTGTGCCTTCTTTGTAATTCCATTGACATGTCAGGCTCAGGATAGATCTACAGACCTGTTGACAAACAGGAACTTGAAAGTTTACATTTTGTTTATCACCGGCCCCTCAATAAGGAGTATAGTGTGTTCCCTCAATTTCCCCTTCCTGAAGTCCACAATCAATTCTTTGGTCTCACTGATTTCTTATGGTGTACCAAATACACAATTGTCACATTGCCTTTCAAGAACTAAAGCACACTCCAAGCAAAGTCCAAGAAAACAGTAGGTCAGTACAATTATGTAACATTAAGGATCAAATGCCAATAACAAGTAATTCATTTATTAAAATAAGCTTGTAATCATTCAACTGACCCCTTTCTTTCAAGTGCTCCCTCCACTGCCCCCATTATCTTTATTACCTCCTTAGAAACTCCCAAACAACGGGGTGATATCACCCATTGGAACCATGGATTAGACAATGGCTGCCTGCACTTATGGAAGGTTGGTATTGCCAGCATATCCCAGTGCTTAAGTAGTCGCCAGCTGCTAATTCAATTCAAAACAGATGAGTTAATTGATTTTCTTGTATGTGACCCCTCTGATGCAGCTGTGAGCAGAAACTTATGAGAAACAATCAATTTTATTTGCAGCTTTTGAAAAGGTCACGAGGCAGGAAAGATGAGAGTCAATGTGACCTTAACCTCCATAGAGAGAATACTCTGTGTACATGAGTGTTTCTGTAAGTCATCTGCTTGATGTCACCCAACTTGGTGATGAACTGGAAAACCTACGCCTGGGAAAGCTTTGTTCATCAGAAAGATCAAGCAGTTTCTGGTTCTTCCGATGACTGAAAGAAGGCATGTCTTTTCTTCCTGTCCAATGTCCTTGAATGGCCACACATGGCTTAACAGTGCTTCCAGTAATAGTGTCATTATAGAATCCATGATTGAGTATCAACTATATGTGGGAAAAATCCTGTAAACTCTTAGTAGTTATCCATTTTTGATAACAGCAGAATGTTCCTTAAAATAATGTGAAAAGCAACAAGTGGACAATATGCTCTTAACTATGCTGATACTGTACCACATTTGTCATGGATTGGAACGTTAAGCTCCAAATTATGCAATCAGTTGGTGCTTTCCAATTTTTGAGATGGATTACTAGTTTTGAAAGAATTTTATACAGGCTAGATATTTCCTACAGGGATGCTAGAACCAGGCAGTACAGTATCAATAAAAATGGTAGGCCATTTAGGACAGAGATGAGAAGAAATTGGTTCTTAGGGTGTAGAAAATCTTTGGAATTTGCTACCCAAAGCTGCTGTGGAGGTTCATTCTCTGAGTACATTCGTGACAGAGAGCTATACTTTTTAGATATTAAGGAAATCAAGGGATGTGGAATCAGTGCAGGAAATTGACTGTGAGATAACAAATCTGCTGTGATCTGTTCAAATGGCATAACAGGCACAGAGAAATGAATGGTGCATTCCTATTACCATATTACAAATTTCTAAGTTGTCTGGTCACATTCAGTCCATATTAATACATAAGTATTTATGATTATGAATAACATATTATCAGATCTTTTGAATTTATTCTACATTAAAAATCAATACCCCAATCCTGACACCAAACAAATGAAGCCATGATGTACTAAATGAATGTTAAAAACAGCAAGTACTTATAGTCACAAGGCCTCTAATGTTTTAAAATATATCTGATGTGGCTTTATTCACAAACCTGGATTTTGCGGTTGGTGGAAAACAAAAGCACCAACTTTTCATAGGACTTAATTTACAGTATTATGGATTTTTAAAGATTAGGAGGTAATTTCAGCACATCTCCTATAGGGGATCTGCAAATTGAATAAACAACAGAAATAATTTTGAAAATTGTTAGTCAAGCAAGCTGACAAATCCCTGCTGAGGCATGCAGAATTTGAGATGTTAGTCTTTACTCCACACAATTTATTGGAAAATGATAAAAATACTAATAAAAAGAGGCAAAATAAAATGGATTTTAGAATAAAAGAGAAAAAGGACAAAAAAAATGTTTCAACACAGATGGAAAGCAGAGGCAAAGCCTTCCCCACCATTAAGTACATTTGTATGGGGTGCTGCCACAAGAAAACAGCAGCCATCATTAAATATTTCCGCTATCAAGACAATGTCCTCTTCTTGCTACTATCATCAAGCAGGAGGTACAGAAACCTTAGGTCCCACATCAGCAGGGTCAGGAACAATTATTACCCTAAAACCATCTGGCTCCTGAACCAGAGTGGATTACATCAATCACTACTATTCTGAACTGATTATGTGATCTCTAGAGCAAACTCGAGAAAATCTGCAGATGCTGGAAATTCAAACAACACACACAAAATGCTGGTGGAACACAACAGGCCAGGCAGCATCAATAAGGAGAAGCACTGTCGCCGTTTCAGGCCGAGACATCGACAGTGCTTCTCCTTATAGATGCTACCTGGCCTGATGTGATCTCTAGAGTCACTTTCAAGGACTCTTTACAACTTCTGATCAAATTCAAGTTCAAGTTTAATTGTCATTCAACCATACACATGAATACAGCCGAAAGAAACAGTGTTCCTCTGGGGCCAACTTCCAAATCACAGTACCAACAGTCACACAAAGCACACAGCACATATAGTTATAATAGCAAAAAAATGTAACGAGAGAGAGGGAGAGGGAGAAAAAAAAGAGCCCAAGGGTCCCTGACTGTCATGGCCTGTATGTTGATGGTGCAGCCATAGATGAATGCAATCCAACTCATCCTCCGCTGAGCAAATACTTGAGTGAAGTACTTATGGGAGGGATTAGCCCCTAAGCCAGCACAGACTTTTCAGCTCTTTCCCAGAGGACTCCAGCGTCTCCTTCCCTGGGCAGCTCCAGTAGGCAACCCTACAGCATGGGAGCCTACTCCATGCAACAGCCGAGGCCATGCAACCCGCCCCCCCCCCCCCCCCACCATTGTCAGTGTCACCAATGAACCAGTGAACCAGACTTGCAACTTTCTACAGTACCAACGTCCAACAGGGTCTTGTGGTCACAATTAAGAATGTAGAGGACAGTTGTTTGTACTATTTTTTTGATCGCCCGTGCCTCTGTAAACGGCCTCCGATGCCTTCCTCCTTCTGTTGGCAACATTGTGCGCAACAGGTCCAGCTCCACTGCCATCGAGCAATTCACCAGGCAACAGACCTGCAGTACTTGACGTTTTCGATATCCAATATCTGGCGATCACACAACAGACACAAATGATGAACAATTACGCCTTTGTTTGGATCCGCAGTGGTCACTGCAACCAAGCATAGTGGTTCTCAGTATTATTAAAACCAGAAGGTTGCTCTCAGTACTATTTTTTTATTTGCAGTTCTTCTTTTGCAGATTGGTTGTTTGTTCGTCTTTTTTTAAGTTTTTCATGAAATTTTATTATTTTTTCCTGTAAGTGCCTGCAAGAAAATTAATCTCAAGGTAGTATATGGTGATACTTTGATATTTACTTCAAGCTTTCAACTTTAACAAGAGACTGCAGATGCTTGAATCTTGGAGCAAAAATGAGCTGCTGGAAAAACTCAAGACAGTCAGGTAGCATTTGAGAAAGAAAATGAACAGTCGACATTTCAGGTCTTGACCCTGCATCTGGAATAGATGGAGGTGTGATATGGGTAAGAGCTGGCAAGAAGGGTTGATTGGCAGATGAGCTAGAATGTAGAGGGGGAGTGTAGTAATAGCAACAGAGGCTGGAAGGTGATATAGATTATGGAATCTAGTGTCAAATAAGAGACGATTGGGAGCAGATGGAAGCAATTGGGACTGTATTATCTACACTTACTGGCTCTAAAAACTTTTAGAACTCAGCATTTTCAACAGATTTAGATAATCATTTATTCCAGTCTTGCATCTTGTATTTTAAATCTTTTTCTTTTTTGTGGTTTGCCTTTGCCTTCTTCTGGGGGGTGTCTTTACAAGATGGGTGACACCAGCCATTATCAATACTCTTCAGAGTCTGTCTGCCTGGCATCAGTGGTCACATAACCAGGACTTGAGTTATGTACCAGCTGCTCATGTGATCATCCACAACCTGCTGCTATGGCTTCACATGACCCTGATTGGGGGGCTAAGCAGATGCAACACCTTGCCCAAGGGTGACCTTCAGGCTAATGGAGGGAAGAGGCATAATTCACCTCCTTTGGTAGAGAAGTATCTTCACCCTGCCGTCCACCCAAAGAGGATAATTAGTGCATTCCAAATATATTGGTCTAGTAAGCCTTCTCTGAACTACTTCTAATAAATTAATATCCTTAATTAAAGAGAACAATACTGTACACTGTATTCTAGATGAGATTTCATTATTCCCAATTTTACTGAAGCAAAACTTGCAACTTTTGTACTCTATTCCCATTGGAATAAATTATTAAAATCTGTATGTTTTTCTGTTTACTTGTTTGGCTTGCATATTCTCCTTTTGTGATTTATACTCTAGGATACCCAACATCCTTTTGCATCTCTGTGCTCTGCAATTTCTTACCAAGTAGATAACTTTTTAAAATTTTTTCTTCCCAAAATCACTTCCTGACATTGTATTTCATTTCTATAAATTAGTCAAACGTTATTTTCTTTTCAGAAAACCTTGTTGACTTAGCTTAGTTACACATAATTTTTCAAATACCCTTCTACAGTACATTTAATAATAGCTTTTAAAATTTTACTTATGATAGATTTTAACTTATAGCTGTCATATCCCTCCTTTGCTGAATTTTTGAATTCTTTAAGTTAACTGTGAGGATGGATTGAACATTACCAGTCTGTTCCTTTGATAGAATGCTATTCCTGACCTCTCGTTTTTTTGTGGTTGCCCACAGAAGGATGAATCTCAGTGTTGTACACTGCATACATACTTTGATAAAAATGTACTCTGAACTGTTATTTGCAATAGTTGAACCATTTTCTTTTATGTCTTGCAAGGATGTATGATTGCTATAAACTTTGTATTAATTCTTTAGATGTTTGTCATTCATTTTAATGTATTTTCACAGTCTATCTTAGCCATTTCATACTACATATTTATAGTTTGCTTCATTTAGATTTAAGACTCTGGTTTCAGGTTGAATAAAATCACACCAGAATCAGAATCAGAATCAGACTTTAATTGCCAAGTACCTGTACACATACAAGGAATTTACTTCCGGCAGATGTTGTCTCTCTGCTCATAACAGATGATAAATATAAATGAAAATATAGATTATACATACAAGTAGTGCAATCCAAGTAATAGTTAGCCGACAGTTAACTGGCAGTTAACTGTTCAGCAAAGTGACCGCAGTAGGGAAAAAACTTCTCCAGTGCCTATTAGTCTTAGTCTGGAGGGATCTGAAGCACCTACCAGACGGAAGCAGTTCAAACAGTCCGTGCGCAGGATGGGAGGAGTCCTTTATGATGTTCCCCGCCCTCTTCTTCAACCTAGAAGAGTACAGGTCCACAATAGAGGGCAGGGAGGCTCCAATGATGCGCTCGGCAGTCCTCACTGTGCGCTGTAGTCTGGTTCTATCCTGCTTGGTGGCGGCTCCAAACCACACAGTGATGGAGGTGCACAGGACAGACTCAATGACTGCAGTATAGAACTGCAGCAGCAATTCCTGAGGCAGACCATATTTCCTCAAGAGCCGCAGGAAGTACATCCGCTGCTGGGCCTTCTTCAGGATGGAGCTGATGTTCTGCTCCCACTTCAGATCCTGAGAGATGGTGGTTCCCAAGAACCTGAGGTTCTCTACGGTGGACACAGAGCTGCCGAGGACTGTGAGGGGGGACATAACGGGGGGATGTCTCCTGAAATCCACTATCATCTCCTTTGTCTTGAGCGTGTTCAGCTCCAGATTGCTCCGACTGCACCAGAGCACCAGTTGGTCCACCTGCTGTCGATATGCAGACTCATCACTGTTCTGGATAAGTCCGATGACGGTGGTGTCGTCTGCAAACTTCAAAAGCTTCACATAGGGGTTGGAGGAGGTGCAGTCATTGGTGTAGAGGGAGAACAGCAGTGGAGAGAGGACACACCCCTGAGGGGTGTAAGTTTTGCATAAAATTCTGTCAAATTAGGGTCCTCTTCCCTAAGTAACAGTGACAACCTGATTTTAATTAACATTTACTCATTAAGCAATACCAAAAACAGGCAGTCCCTTCATTAGTTCTCCAAGCATCCAGAGAACCTCTCCAATTTATACATATTTTATGAATGTGGATTGTTACGGATTCAGCAACAATAAATATGAGTGAGGCAGGGGTTTTATAACAAACAAAACATTTATTAAACACTGAAAAACAAACCACTCACGTAACCAGAAATCAGCTGCTGTGCGGCAGCTTAAACAGTTCTTAAAGTGATGTTGCAAAAGTTCAAAATGCTTACAGTCCATTTAAGGGAGAGACTTTTTAAGACAATTTATATTCTCTTTCACATCGTCTTGCTGCGGTTCCCAGTTGAACTATACTTTTTTCACAAAGAATTTACAAAGATGAAATATAACGGCTTAAAGGCACTGACCTTTCCTTTACAAAACTGTACTCAATTCTTTCTGCTATTCACAGGGATTAACACGAGCACAGTCAACAAATTCCTTCCGATTGAGGATCAAACAAGGTCGAACCTGTTTCACCGTCGAAATCAACTTTCCTCGATCTTTTAACTCCCGAACTCCAATATTCACTCTCCACTGATTCTCAACTAGCAGTATTATAAAGAAACTGCTGGCAATGACCTTTTAAACTTTAGGCATTAGATAAAACTCCATCTTTCAACCACACTGCATCATGATATTAAATCACGCAGTGGCATGAAGTCAACATGGCAAATCCAGCCACGAACTGCCCCTCCTCACAGGGAGGGGTCCTCCTTTTATACCCTGTAAAAAAAAAATCTGTCACCTGACCTCTACTGGTGGGAAAATGACATCACTCCAGCATCACAAGACCATTACCTCAAGTCCAGTATAGCTTCAACACCTGTCACGTGACAAGTACACCACTGTCACGTCACGGGTACGTAACACCTCCATCCAAAAAAACAAATTTAGTCTGTCAAAAACAAAAATTTTAACAATTATTTACAAGGAAAACAAATGTATAAATTTTATAACAAACACAATATACAATACAGTATCATCATATAACATCTTACAACTCACAATACAGTAGGAGTGTTACAATTGTAAAAAAAAACCACTCCATAATAAAAAAATTACATTGTACATTCAACATCGAGATAGACAATCAGCAACCACATTATCTTTACCTTTAATATGAGTTATCACAATTTTGTACTCTTGTAACATCAAACTCCAATTTAATAATCTTCTGTTTTTGTTTTTCATCTTACTCAGAAACACTAACAGATTATGATCAGTGTAAACAATGTGGTTTTTGAGTTGTACCACCATATACCTCAAAATATTCTAAAGCTAAAACAAGAGATAACAATTCCTTCTCTATTGTTGAATAGTTTCTTTGATGCTTATTAAATTTCTTAGAAAAGTAAGCTACTGGATGATCAACCTCATCACCCTCATTCCTTTCCATTAATACTGCTCCTGCAGCCTCATCACTAGCGTCTACAGCTAATGAAAAAGGTTTTTCAAAATCAGGTGCCTTGAGCACAGGTTGTTGACATATCATTGTTTTCAATTTTTCAAATGCTTCTTGACAAGGCACTGTCCACACAAACTTCACATTCTTCTGCAAAAGGTTAGTTAATGGAAGGGCAACATTAGAAAAATTCTTACAAAATTTTCGATAATATCCTACCATTCCCAAGAATCTTCTGAGAGTTTTTTTCCCCGTTGGAGTGGGAATCTCTAAAATTGCCAAACTTTGGCCTGAACAGGAGCTACCTTACCTTGACCCACAACATAACCAAGGTAAGTCACAGTGGCATGTTTAAATTCACTCTTAGCTAAATTAATATTTAAGTTAGCTTTTGAAAGCCTTTCAAACAATTTCTCCACCGCAATAATGTGTGCTTCCCAAGTATCATTTCCTGTCACTAAATCATCAATATAAGCATCAGTATCTTTCAATCCCTGGATCACAGAGTTAATCATCCTCTGGAAAGTACCTGGGGCATTCTTCATCCCAAATGGAAGAACATTATATTCATATAGCCCAGATGGAGTTACAAATGCAGAAATCTCTCTACCTCTGTCTGTTAATGGAACACACCAATACCCTTTCAATAAATCAATCTTTGTAAGCAAATTTGCTTTTCCAACTTTATCTACACAATCATCTACTCTAGGAATTGGATACGCATCTGTTTTCGTTACAGCATTCACCTTCCTATAGTCAGTACAAAACCTAATACTACCATCTGGTTTTGGCACCATAACACAGGGTGAACTCCAATTCGAGTTAGAAGATCTAATAATATTATTCTCTAACATATATTTAATTTCTTTCTCAGCAAGTTCACATTTTTCTATGTTCATCCTATATGGATGTTGTTTAATGGGTTTGGCATCTCCAGCATCTACATCATGTGAAGCTATAGTAGTCCTTCTTGGAACATCTGGAAACAAATCCTTATATTTAAAAATTAATTCCTTCATTACTATTACCATTACCATTACCAAGACCATTACCTCATGTCCAGTATAGCTTCAACACATGTCACGTAACAAGTACACCACTGTCACGTGTCACGGGTACGTAACAGTATGCACATATAACATTTATTCCTGGGAATTATCATGTCAGAATAATTGGCGCAATATTTCAATGCAAGTTGCCTAGCTCAGAATAAAAGAACAAATGTTACTTACTTGCAATTCTTCATTTAGAATCTGGGTTTTCAGTTAGTTGCTTCTTGGCACAGAAGGGCAATAAAAGTTAAAGAGAAAAGTAAGATGCTAATTAATATAAACATTTGCTATGCAACAATTTTCTTTCACACTTATTTAAAAATACTGTCTTTAGAGTTTATTCCTTATGAAAACTGCACATAAAACAGAATATTCTGAAAACATCAGGAAAGTCACAAAACAATCTATCTAGCTCATGGGTTCCCAACCTGTAAACCATGCACCCCTCGCTTAATGGTAAGTGCTCATGGCATAAAAAAAAACCTTGGGAACCTCTGATCTAGATGATGTGTGTTAACAATTCTAGTTGATAACTTGTCATCAGAATTTATGATAAAATTAATTGTGAGTTTCCTAAAGGGATTATCATCAATTATCAATAGAAAACCCTGCAGGTACTCAGATTTTGTGGAGAGAAAATACATAGAAGTGTGAAGTGATACACTTTGGAAGGTCAAACCTAAAGGCAGGATACAGGTTTAATGGCAGGATTCTTAGATGTCTGGAGGAATACAGGGTTCTTGGCGTCCACATCCATAGATCCCTTAAAGTGTGACACAAGTGGATAGAGTCACAGATTCATAGAAAAGTACAACACCGAAACAGGTCTTTCAGCCCATCTAGTTCATGCTGAACCATTTAAACTGCCTACTGCCATTGGCCTGCACTGGGACCATAGCCCTCCATTTCCCTGACCAAACACATTTAAATCAAACTTGCGCTGGCAACTCATTCAACATTCTCATGACCCTCTGAGGGAAGGAATTTTCCCTCATATTACCCAGCAACATTTCACCTTTCACCCTTAACCCATGACCTCTAGGTGTATTCACACCCATCCACAGTAGAAAAAGCCTGAATTTACCATGTCTATACCACTCATAACTTTGTATACCTCTATCAATCTCCTACATTCTAGGGAGTAGAGACCTAATGCATTTAATTTTTCCCTATAACTCAGATCCTCCAGTCCCGTCAACATACTTGTAAATTTTCTCTGTACCCTTCCAAATTTACTTACATCTTTCCTGTAGATAAGTGACCCAAATTTCATGCTATACTCCAAGGTAAGCCTCACCAACATAAACTACAAAATAACATCCCATCTCCTGTACTCAATACTTTGATTTATGAAGGCCAATGTGCCAAAAGCTTTCTTTACAAGCTTAACCACCTGTGATGCCATTTTCACTGAATTACAGATCTGTATTCCTATATCACTTTGTTCTACAGCACTCCACAGTGCCCTGCAGTTCACTGTGTAAGACCTACCCTGTTTGGTCCTACCACAATGCAACACCTCGCCATTGTCTGCATTAAATTCCATTTGCCATTTTTCAGCCTATTTTGCCTGCTGGTCCAGATTCTGCTGCAAGCCATGATAGTCTTACTCGCTGTCCACTACATCCCCAATCTTACTGTCATTTGCGAATTTCCTGATCCACTTAACAAATATATCATGCAGCTTGTTGATGTAGATGACAACAACGGACCCAGCATGGATCTCTGTAGAAGTCCACTAGTCATAGGCCTCCAGTCAGAGAGGTAACCATTGACTACTACTCTCTGGCTTCTCCCACAAAGCCATTGTCTAAGAGGGGACACCTCTTTTTCCTCTTATTAGGAAGAGAGAACGCCTGTGGCATGTTGAATTGTCAGCTGATAGTTTTTTTTTGTTGTAAGCAGGTCATGGTCTTTATTGGGGATTGCTATTGCATGCTTGGTGGGTGAAGGGTGCTGATGCATTTTTGCAGAAGTGGGTGGGGGTGGGAATGGTTGTTACTTTGCTGTTGCTTGTGCATTGGAAGGGGAGTTCTAATGTTTCAATTGGCATTCATTCTTCGGGGCACTCTTCTGTTTTTGTAGGTATTTGTGAGGATAGGTGTATAAGATGATGAGAGGCATTGATCATGTGGATAGTCAGAGGCTTTTTCCCGGGGCTGAAATGGTTACCACAAGAGGACACAATTTTAAGGTGCTGGGGAGGAGATGCCAGGGTAAGTTTTTTACCCAGAGTGTGGTGAGTGCGTGGAATGGGCTGCCGGCAAAGGTGGTGGAGGTGGATACCATAGGGTCTTTAAGAGACTTTCGGATAGGTACATGGAGCTTAGAAAAATAGAGGGCTACAGGTAAGCCTAGTAATTTCTAAGGTAGGGACATGTTCAGCACAACTTTGTGGGCCAAAGGGCCTGTATTGTGCTGTAGGTTTCTATGTTTCTAAAAAGAATTTCAGGATGTATATTTCATGCATTTCTCTGATATGAAATGTAACTATTGAACTACTGAACGATTGCTACCTTATCTTGAATGCTGAGGATAGGGTGGGTAAGAAGCAGTATAATGTGTTGATGTTTGTTAGTCGGGGTATTGAGTCCAAAAGCTGTGAGGTAATGCTGCATATAAGGCTCTGGTTAGATCCCAGTCAGAATATTGTGTTCAGCTGTGATTGCCTCATCATAGGAAAGATGTTGAAATTTTGGAGAGGGTGCAGAGGAGATTTGCCAGGATACTGCCTAGATTGAAAAGCATGTCTTCTGAGAATAGGTTGAGCAAGCTCGGGCTTTTCCATTGGAAGCAAAGGAGGATGCTAGGTGACTTGATAGAGGTGTACAAGATGATAAGAGGCATACATTGAGTGAACATCCAGATATGTTTTTCAGGGGCAGGAGTGGCCAATATGAAGGGGTATAATTTAAGGTGATTGGAGAAAGTATAGGGGGTTGGCAGAAGTAAGTTTTTTACATAGAGAGTGGTAGGTGTGTGGAATATGCTACCAGAGATGGTGGTAGATACATTAGAGATATTTAAGAAACTTAGATAGGCATAGTGACAAAAGAAAAATAGAGGGCTATGTGGGAGTGTTAGATTGATCTTTGAGTATGGTCGGCACAACATCATGCGCCAAAGGGCCTGTCTGTGTTGTACTTTTCTATGTTTTATTAGATGGCAATTTTAAGTAGAACTCATGGTAATCTTATGAGAAACAGATTATGTTTCAGTTGAGTGATCTTCAATCAACATTGCGAATAGTTAAGAGGCAAATGAAAAATGTACATAATAAAATAGGCTAAAGTCAGCATTGTTAAGGAAATAACAGGCAGGATAGATAAAGAAGAGTCAGTGGATGTTGCTTATTTAGATTTTCAGAAAGCCTTTGACAAGGCGCCACACATGAGGCTGCTAAATAAGATAGGAGATTGGCTAACTGATAGAAGGGAAAATGTGGAAATAAAGGGAGCCATTTCTGGTTGGCGTTCTGGTGATTAGTGGTGTTGTTATAGCCCTATAAATAGGTTTCAATGAGATCTTAATCATTCTTCTAATCTCCAGTAATGTATGTGAGTGATGATAAACCTTCCTTTATTTATTGAAGTATCATGAAATTTGATTTTTTTTGTGACAATACATCAATGCAGTACATAAAATTACTACACTCCTGTGCAAAAGTCTTAGGCACTCTAGCTATATATACAGTATGTGCACAAGACTTTTACACAATACTGTAGATACAAAAGGTCTGTTTGGAAGAAATTTTAGTAATTTCTAAAAGGTTAACAATTTCTTTTCCCCCGCAGCTGCTGTTCAACCTGCTGAGTTCCGCCAGCAGTTTGCTTTAGGCTGTAAATTGATGAAGCTTATATGAAATTATTATTGGAAAGTATTGTGCATGTTGGAAATTTTAAATGCTAGTTACCGTCAAGGTATGTTATGCTTTTTCTTAAATTCATGAATAGTTAACATTTCAATTTTCATTGCATTACAGAATATAGGCAAAAACAGATCAAATAAAATGTCTCAGGAAACCAAAGATTCCAGTGATTCTAATATTGAAAAGAAATCCACTGCAAGGAAAGAGAAAACAACTCGGAAGCATCCCAGTACCAAAGAGACATCAAAATCACAAAAACACCCAACGATTGCAAATCCTGTTTTACTGAGATCAGATGTACCTCTTGATTGCCATCAAGAATTGGAAAAGAAAAAGCAGCAAATTCTTATTGGACAGCTAAAAGCTGCTGAATCACATAAAAAGATACAAGACATGAGATTCCGTTACCAAACAATGAGAGTAAGTTTTTCATCATAAAAAAAAAACAATTGAAAGCCATGTAATTGAATCATTTTGTGATCTTGTAATTCTATTACAAGGATTGTCTTTTGATTTTATGAAAATTTTTAAGTGTTGAATGCCAGTAGTGTTCAACCAATTGTAGAGGTGTCAAGGGTATCATAATTTAACTGATGAAGGGTTACATTTGATGTTAAAATCTCCAACCGAAAAATAGGCTCTAAATTATGAGTGCCTTTTGCACAGAAAATGGCCCAGATTATTTATCCTGTGGCGACCCACTTTCTGCGCAGGTGAACCTGCTCACAAATAGCCAGTGCGCGGGGGGAGACTTTGGTAATGCACTTATAACGTCATTTCTGCCTGGAGAGGGTGGGCGCTAGGGATTTAAATGCCAGCACCACGAAGTTTGAATAAACTAGTTTCGAAGTGACTTACCGACTGCGTGTTGTTATTTCAGCGCTGTGTGTAGCACATCGCTACATTGGTGACCCCGACGGTCCAAATAGGATTTGGACCAAAGATGACCAACTCTTCATCTGTTCACGCAGTTTTGCTAAAACTGCCGACTTTCTGGATGCTGCGACCATGCGTGTGGTTTAGCCAAGCAGAAGCCCAGTTCCAGATTCGGCAGATATCCTCTGATTCCACGCGTTACTACCACGTGGTGAGCGCCTTTTACCAGGAGACAGCCGCCCAGGTTGTGGATTTCAAACAGTCGCTGCTTATTGGGACCTTTGGCCTCTCATGGCGTGAGCGAGGTGCCTGCCTGTTTCACCTGGACAGGTTGGGAGACAGACTGCCATCAGCATTGATGAACGAGATGCTGGCCCTGGCTGATGGACACAAGCCCTACCTCATGTTCGAGCAAGTGTTCCTGGAGCAATTGCACGAGGACATACATCTGCTGCTGGCCGACGCAGATTTCAACAAACCCCGGAAGGTGGCGGCCCGGGCAGACGTGCTGTAGAAAGCCAAGAGGGAGAGCATGGCATCCGTTGGTCAGATTACCAGGCCACACGCCCAACAGCAGACCAGACCAGTCCTGGCAGGGGGGCGCACACAACACAAAGGCAGGAGTGAGGAGGCCAGTGAACAGTGGTGTTTCTACCACCAGCGGTGGGGCAGAAAAGCCCGCCATTGTCGCCCGCCCTGCAAGGGCCAGGGCCAGCTGCTGCTAATGACTATGGCGGCTGGCCACCAGGACAGCTTCTTGTACGTCAGGGACAAACAGTCGGGACTCCGCTTCTTGGTCGACACCGGAGCGGAGATCAGCGTCTTGCCCCCGACGGGGTACGACACCCGCAACAGGAAGCTAGGACCCACCCTGCTGGCCGCAAATGGCAGCACAATATGGACCTACGGCACCTGCACAGTGCAGCTGCAGTTCGGTGCCAGCTGGTTCACGTGGGACTTCACACTGGCCGCGGTGGCCCAACCACTCCTGGGGGTGGACTTCTTGCGAGCTCACAGCCTGCTGATTGACTTGCAAGGGAAAAGACTGGTACATGCCGAGACTTTCCAGATGTTCTCCCTGGGAGAAGCCAAGTTGCCGGCCCCACACCTGGACTCCATCACGCTGTCGGACAACGAATTCACCAGAATCCTGGTGGACTTTCCATCGATTCTGGCACCGCAGTTCACAGCAGCCATGCCCAGACATGGGGTACAGCACCACATTCCGACCAAGGGACCACCCCTCCACTCCCGTGCACGAAGGCTCCCCCTGATAAAGCTCTGCCTGGCGAAGGAGGAGTTCAAGAGGATGGAGGAATTGGGGATCATACGGAGGTCTGACAGCCCATGGGCCTCCCCCCTGCACATGGTGCCCAAAGCACCTAGGGGTTGGAGACCATGCAGCGACTACCGCAAACTGAACGAGGCTACCACTCCAGACCGCTACCCCGTGGAACACATACAGGACTTTGCAGCAAACCTGCATGGACCAAGAATCTTTTCCAAAGTAGACCTTGTCATGGGCTATCATCAAATCCTGGTGCACCCTGAAGACATCCCCAAAACAGCACTCATCACCCCGTTTGGCCTGTTCGAGTTCCTCCGAATGCCGTTCGGCCTGAAGAATGCTGCACAGACGTTCCAGCGGCTAATGGACGTGACCTGGACTTTGCGTTCATCTATTTGGACAACATCCTTATAGCCATCAGTTGTCATCAGGAGCATCTGTCCCACCTCCGCCAGCTCTACTCCCGCCTGAGTAATTTCAGCCTCACGAGCAACCCGGCCAAATGCCAGTACAGTCTCGATACCTTTGACTTCCTGGGGCACAGGATTACTAAAGACAGGGCAACTCCTCTGCCTGCCAAGGTAGACGCAATCCACCACTTTGCCCGGCCCAACATGGTCAAAGGCCTGCAGGAGTTCGTTGGTATGGTGAACTTCTACCAGCATTTCCTCCCCTCAGCAGCCTGTATCATGCTCCCTTTGTTCACCCTGATGTCAGGTAAAGGCAAGAACATTACTTGGGACCAGGAGGCCGCGGCCGCTTTCGTTAAAGCCAAGGAAGCCTTGGCAGATGCCGCGATACTGGTGCACCCCAGAATGGACGTTCTGACCGCCCTCACGGTGGACGCATCTGACACAGCAGTCAGTGGGGTGCTGGAGCAGCTTAACGAGGGGTGCTGGTAATCCCTGGCGTTCTTCAGCAAGCACCTATGACCACCCAAACTCAAGTACAGTGCTTTCGACCAGAAGCTGTTGGCACTGTATCTGGCAATCTGGCATTTCAGGTACTTCTTAGAAAGCAGGCCGTTCACCGCGTTCATGGACCACAAACCGTTGACCTTCGCATTCACAAAGGTGTCTGATTCCTGGTCGGCTCGCCAGCAGCGATATCTGTCCTACATCTCCGAGTACACGACAGACATCCAGCATGTCTCGGGAAAGGATAATGTCGTGGCGGACGCACTCTCCAGACCAGCTGTCCAGGCCCTGTCCCTGGGGGTGGACTGTGCAGCACTGGCGGAGGGGCAGCAGGCAGACGACGAGATGCCCAGCTACAGGACCGCAGTCTCGGCTTTGCAGCTGCAGGACTTTCTCTTAGGCCCCGGTGATAGGACCCTCCTGTACGATGTGGCTACTGGCCAACCTTGCCCCATCGTCCCGGCAGCCTGGAGGTGGCAAGTTTTCGACTCCATACACGGTTTGGCGCACCCATCTATCAGGACAACCGTCCGGCTGGTCTCCAGCAAGCTCACGTGGCATGGACTTCGCAAGCAGGTCAGTGAATGGGCCAGAACGTGCGCACAATGCCAAACAGCCAAGGTGCAACGGCACACTAAAGCCCCGCCGCAGCAGTTCGAACCCACCCACCGGAGGTTTGACCACATTCATGTGGATATCGTGGGCCCCCTACCAGTGTCCCGAGGAGTGTGGTACCTCCTAACTATGGTAGACCGGTTCATGAGGTGGCCAGAGGTAGCCCCACTCACCAACACATCTGCCGATTCCTGTGCCCGAACACTAATCGCAACCTGGGTAGCGCGCTTCAGGGTACCGGCCCACATTACCTCCGACAGAGGCGCCCAGTTCACCTCTAGCCTGTGGTCGGATGTGGCCAGCCTATTGGGAACGCAGCTACACCACACAACTGCCTACCACCCACAGTCAAATGGACTGGTGGAACGTTTCCACTGTCACTTGAAGTCGGCTCTCATGGCCCGCCTGACTAACTGGGTAGTCGAGCTTCCCTGTGTCCTGCTTGGAATTCATACAGCGCCCAAAGAGGATATGCACGCTTTGTCGGCCCTGGCCATCCCGGGAGAGTTCATACCAGCCCCAAGGGGCAAGAGGAAGAACCCACAGCAGTCCTGGACAGGCTACGTGAAAGGCTTGGCAACCTGGCCCCCGTACCAACTTCACAGCATGGACAGACCCCAACCCATGTCCCCAAAGACCTGCAGAACTGTAAGTTTGTGTTTGTACGAAGGGGTGGACACTGGGCACCGCTACAGCGGCCGTACGAGGGGCCATTCAAGGTGATCAACAACAATGGGTCCACATGCGTTCTGGACATTGGGCGGAGAGAGGAGTTTTTCACGGTGGACCGACTCAAACCAGCCCATGTGGGCTTGGTGCAGCCGGTCGAGGTTCAGGCACCGCAGCGCAGAGACAGACCTCCCAAACAGAGGCTGATCCAGACTGTTGACATTGGGGGGGGGGGGTATCGCCAGTTCTGTGGGGGGGGGGGGGTTACGTGGTGACCCACTTTCTGCACAGGCGAACCAGCTCTCAAATAGCCAGCGCGCGGGGGCAGACTTTGTTAATGCACCTCTGATGTCATTTCCGCCCAGAGATGGCGGGCGCTAGGGATTTAAATGCCAGCACCGCGAAGTTTGAATAAACTAGTCTCAAAATGACTTACCAACTGCGTATCGTTACTTCAGCGCTGTGTGTAGCACATCGCTACAATCCTTAATTTCCTCATGAGAACAACTGAACACAAGCATTGGAAGAAGCACTTCCATCTTTTGAATTTGCTTCATCATTCATTTTGATGATGGCTGATCTATCTTAGAGCTATTTACCAGCACTATCCCCAGCATCTTGTAATTTCCCAAAATCTATTGAAAAAAAACAAAAAAAAATTGAGCCACAACAGCCCTCAATAGGTTCACCAACATCTGAAAAAAGAAATCTCCTTACTTACATCCTACGTGTCCTTTATATTGTGAGACTTGTTTCTGCCTGCTCCTGCCCCACTGCACTCAAGTCTGCATGCCTCATCTCAATTTCTCCCCCTTGGTGCAGTCCCTTCCCATCTACATCCATGTCACTTAACAAGTTCTCAATCTCTTCAATCACTCTCAGTTCCTTGGCTCTGAATGCCTCAATTTCACTATGGATGTCCAGTCCCAATACACTTCTATCCACCATCAACAATGCCTTAGAGTTCTCTGCTTCATTTTTGACAACAGCTGCTCCACCATTACCCCCCATTGTTTAATGTCTGTTCCAGTACACAAGCGTAAAGGAGCACAAAATAATAGGTGGCACAGCAGTGGAAACTGCAAGCAGTTTCAAACTCCCGGGAGTGCACATTTCACACAACCTCTCATGGTTCTAGAACACATTCTACACAATCAGGAAAGCTCACCAGCACCTCTGCTTCTGAGGAGGCTGTACAGAGTTGGACTACACACATCATTCTATTGATGTGCAGTACAGATCATCCTAACATGCTGTATAACTGCTTGGTATGGAAACTGCACTGAGGCAAATAGGAAGGCTCCACACCGGGTCATCAAAACTGCCCAACATATCACTGGCACCAGCCTACCAACCATGAAAGACATACAGATATATACAGAAAGGTGCTGGAAAAGGTCCAGCAACATCATGAAGTATCTCATGCACACTGCTCATGGACTGTTTGTCTCACTCCCATCAGGGAGGTGACTTCATAGCATCCATGCCAGGACCACCAGACTCAAAAACAGTTACCCTCCCCAAGCAATGAAGCTGATCAACACCTTGCACCTTATGCTTATCATTGTGTTCTTTATCTTATTGTGTTCTTTGTGCTGCATTAGATTTGGAATTATCTTAATCTCCTTCACACTTGTGTACTGGAAATAACATTAAACAATCTTGGATCAACAACTACATTGGTGCTGCTTCCTGCACCCAAAATGAGCTTGACAATTTCATTAATTTCATCTCTGCCCTCAAATTTAATTGGTCCATCTCTGACACCTCTCTCCCCATCTCTGAATATCTTCACTAATATCTTTTATAATCCTATTGACTCTCACAACTTTCTTGACTATACCTCTTCCCACCCTATCACTTTTAAAAATGCTTTTCCCTTTTCTCAGTTCCTCTTTCTCTGTTACATCTGTTCCCAAGATGTGGGGTTCCTTTCCAGAACATCTGTTAAGTCCCTCTTCTTCAAAAAATAGGGTTATACTTCCTCTACTATTGATGTAGTCCTCACCTGCATCTCCTTCATTTCCTAGACATCCACCCTCACCCCATCTTCCTGCTACCATAATATGGATAGAGCTCCTCTTGTCCTTACCTACCTACCACCCATGAGCCTCCGCTCAGTATATCATTCTTCCATCATCTTCAAAAGAACTCTTCCTCCAGCCCTCCCCACTCTCCAATTTCTGCAGGGATCGCTCTCTCCTTGACTCCCTTGTCCACTCATCCTGCACCACTGGCCTCCCTCCAGGCACATATCCCTGCAAGAGGGACATGCCCTTTCACCTCCTCCCTCTCCACCATTTATGTCCTCAAACAGTCCTTCCAGGTGAGGCAACAGTTCACATAAAAATTTGTTGGGATCATCTTCAGTATACAGTGTTCATGGTGCAGCCTCCATTATATCGGTGAGACCCAACAAAGGTCGGGGAACCTCTTTGCTGAGTACATTCACTCTACCTGGCACAACATTCGAGATTTCATGGTGGCCACACATTTTAACTCTAATTCTCAACCCCATTACGACTTGTT
The DNA here is from genome assembly GCF_030144855.1 of Hypanus sabinus. Lineage (NCBI taxonomy): Eukaryota > Metazoa > Chordata > Chondrichthyes > Myliobatiformes > Dasyatidae > Hypanus > Hypanus sabinus. The sequence goes on from NC_082714.1 coordinate 137,449,832, forward strand.
GGTCCATGGCTGCTCTACTGCTACAATGATGCCACTTTAAGGTTGAAGGATTTCTGGATAGCCTCCAACCTGATGGCATGACATCATTTTTTCTATCTCCCAATGATTTCTCCCCCTTACCCTCCTCTCTTTCTGATCCCCATTCTGACTACCCTCTTTCCCCTTCTCACCTGGCCATCATCTCCCTCTGATGCCCCTTCCTCCCTTTCTCCCATGGTCTACACAGTCTCCTATCAGATTCTTTCCTCTTCAGTCCTTTAGTTTTGTCCACCTATCACCCCTCCCTCTAACCCATCCTCCTTTCCAGTCAACTGATTTTACCTATCACCTCCCATATTGTACTCCTTACTCTCCACCCACCTTCTTATTCTGTTTTCTTCTCCCTTCCACTCTAGTCCTTATGAAAGTTCTCACCCAAAGTTTTGCCTATTTATTCCCTTCCATAGATGTTACCTACTGACTGAACTCCTCCAGAGTTTTTGTGTGTTGATCATAGATTACAATGTGATCTCCTCTCGTTCATCTGTTCTATGACAAGGAGACCAAACCTGTAGACTGTGTTCCTCGTAGAATTTTGCCATGGCCCAATACAATTGCATTCAGCTTGGCTTTTTCTTGTATTCAAGCCCTATCCTTATAAATGCTAACATTTGCCCTCTTAATCATTGTTGCACATGTATATTGGCCTTCAGAAATTTATGTTCAGCATACCCAAGTTCCTTTGAACATCAATACCACAATTTCTGCTGGTTAACAAAAACTTAAATTAAACTAGACAACAAAGATATTGCTTCATGAACATTTTGGGTATATCTTATGGATTTTGGGCTGCTGATCATAAAATGAAACTGAACTTTCCCTATCACGCAGCATTTAAAAAAAAACGTATTTGTTATTTAATTCATTATTCAAGTCAATTAAAGTGTTGCCCACAAGGTAAGCTGAAAGGTTATCTATCTTTCCAATGTAGTCAACCATTTCTGCTTCTTTAAAATGTATTATTATCACCTGGTACTTACTGTTTATGAACCCATCACTATACTCATTGCTTGTTAATTACATCCTTTTTTTTTGCCTTTTTTAAACTTGAATGTCCCTCTCCCCTTCCGAAGAAAAACCTGCTGTGCTTCAACAGATAGGTAGTTGTCTCAAGTTTGTTTTAGAACTTCCTTGTCACCACTTTTATGTTTCCTAGCTCCAGAAACTAATCGGGAAAAAACCCCCCAAAGAAACCAGGACACTTGTTTATGTAGTTCATCCCCCCCCCCCTTTTAGTAAGGCACTTACATATGACACAGTGGCATAATGATGTGTGCCATTTAGGTAATTCTTACTGTATATATAACCCATAATGAATTATGTAAACAAAGAAAGTTTATTTACAATATTACTCAAATATTACTGAAATTTTAAATACACTACAATAACTACCATTCTTCAGCTCTTAGTGGATACCATATTGGCAACATACAAACAGGGCTCAGAAGATAAAATTGCTAATTTTGGGTGTACTCAATATTCATCTCCTGAAACCTGCTCCAAATTAAAATTTTCTATTCATTGTTTATATCAGTTGCACCTCTAACTCATTTTGCCTACAGTTTCTGTTGCATTATGATCTAATACACCCTGACACAGAATAAGGAAAACTTGTGTTTCTTTCAGTGAGTTTTCTATTTTCATCGGCCAAAAATACAGAGATGAGGTGGGAAAAGTCTCAAGGAAATTCCTGATCTTGGACTCTGATATGCCGTGAAGTTTACATGAACCTTGAGAATTCGGGATTAGGTTACTTACTATTTTTGGATTTAGATTCTGTTTTAAATAATTGTGCATAATTGTCATCTTTTTCCCAAGCCTGAAATCCTTTGGGCATAGTAAACATGCTCTGTATCAGAAACAGAATTATTACAACAGATAACTGTTAGCAGATAAAATTTCATAGGCTTTAAGTAAAAGGCATGTCGCATCCGGAATTATTTCCAGGTAGCAGACGATTTCCTTCCACACCGCTCTGACATATTGGGAAAACACATACTGGGCAGGTTACAGCAGTGGTTTGCCATTGCCTTCTGCCGGGTGATTTTTTTTTAAGAGATCACAAGCTCTTACTGGGAGCTGGCTGGATTTGAACTCTGAACCTCTTGCCCTGACGTCCAGTGCTGATGCCACAATGCCACCGGGCACCAAGTACCAACATGTAAAACAAAACGCTCTCATTGAAGACTTTTGAAATTATCAATATATGGATTGTTCAAATGACATGAACAATTTTGTTCAACATTGTGCGCTAAAATACCAGCTCCCTTTCATCCTGACAGCTAATGGTAGAGTTAAAATTCATTTTAAGCAGAAGCATAACATGGATGATGATAGTAATTTTTACACTCACCCAAATTTATTTTTGTTCTGTATTTTCAATTCTCATTAGCAAACAATTTTTATCAAAGATGGGTAAAGAATTTCAACAAAAAATATAAACTTTAAAAATCATCCATTTTATGAATAGGATATATTTGAAAATTATACAGTTTTTAGGTAATGATATGGTATGATACTGAAGTAGTATGATATAGTATTGTATAATATGATCATAATGTATTTCATATGTTTGAGGCCTACCTTCTGTTTCAAAGATATGTAAACTTAGAATGCTTAGTGCCTTGTTTTGGGAGTCTTTTGCTAAAGAAATCATACACAATGTCTTGAATTTAGCATCAGACTGCATATTAAGTTTTCCAGTGTGCTTGAAATAATTTGCAGTTTACGCTGCTGACTTGACAAAATTACACTCCATTCTAGTCAATGTTCTTACATGCACAAAATCAATCTGTGCCTCTTGACCAAAATACAATTACTTTGCTTCATAGAAACTAATGGTTGTATTTTCTCATGTTAGGCTGAAGAAATCAATATTTTAATATCATCCCAGCCAACAGCCAGAAAGGCTATTCGATTGGAGGCTCTTCTTCCACCATATGAGGAACAAATTAACTTCAAGGATACTTTGAATAAACTGCAGGTGAATTCTTGTGAAGCAGTGTAGGTCTTTCTATATTGGCCTTAAGATATTGTAAGTAGGCAATGTTCTGCTGATACGAGACAATGGGAGAGCTATTATCATTAGCCTGAATCACATCAGCTTGAGCAGGCTCAGTGTCCTGTTGGTACAATTGTTGTGGTGATCTCACAGAAAAAAGTAATCCATAAGCAATATGCAGAATCACATCTGAACATGGGCTTTGCTCTCAGAGAACCTCTCCTGCTGCCAGAAAGCCTGAATATCAGGAATATTTAGGATCAGAAAGACTAACATTATTGCAGGAGTTCCTAAACTCAGTAAATGGCAGGAGTCTATGGCATAAAAAAGGTTGGGAACCCCTGCCTTAATATTTCTATCACAGATTTGATATGTGTTTAAATAATTTTAAAATGTTTTAAAATATTTTGGTTATATTAAGAGCATAAGACATAGGGATAGAATTAGGCCAATTGGCTAATCAAATTGGTACTGGCATTTGATCATGGCTGATTTACTTTCTCTCTCAACCTTATTCTCCTGCCTTCTCCCTGTAAACTTTGACACCCTTACTAATTGAGAATCTATCAAACTAAAGAACTTCCTCCTCATCTCTGTTCTGAAGGGACGTCCTGATATTTTGGTACTAGATTCTCCCACTATTGGAAACATCCTCTCAATGTTCACTCTGTCTAGGCCTTTCAATATTCAATAGTTTTCACTGAGATCCCCCTCATTCTTCTAAACTCAAGCATGTGCTGACCCAGCGACATCAAATGCTTCTCGTTAACCCCTTCATTCCTGGGATCATTCTTATAAACCTCAACTGGACCATCAGCAAAACTAACACATCCTTTCTTATAATGGGCCAAAACCTGCTCACAGTACTTAAAGTGCTGTCTAACTGATGATGTATAAACTTCAGAATTACATCCCTGCTTTATATTCAAGTCCTCTCAAAATGAATGCTAACATAGCATTTGCCTTCCTTACTACCAACTCAGTCTGCAAATTAACCTTCAGGAAATCCTTCACTAGTCTGCCACTTCTTTGCCCATTCTCCTAATACGTCCAAGTTCTTCTGCAGACACCTTGCTTCCTCATCACTATCTGCCCCCCCACCTACCTTTGTACTATATCATCCGTAAACTTCACCACAAAACTATCAATTCTGTCATCCAGATTATTAACATATAATGTGAAAAGTAGTAGACCCAACACCAATCTCTCTGGAACACTGCAATGCACCTGCAGCCAAACAGAAAAGGCCCCTCTTTAATCCACTCTTTGCCTTTTGCCAGTCAGCTAATCACCTGTGCGTGCTAGTATATTTCCTGTAATACCATAGGCTCAGATATTGTTGAACAGCTCCATGTGCGGCACCTTGTCAAAGGAATTCTGAAAATCGAAGTAAACAACATCTACTGACTCATTGGTCTATCCTGCCTGTTATTTCCTCAAAGAATTCCAACAGACTTGTCAGGAAACATTTCTCCTTAAGGGAGCCATATCGACATTGATCTATTTTATCATGTGCCTCCAAGTACCCCAAAACCTCATTCTTAATAGTAGACTCTACCAACTTACCATCTTTCAAGTCAAGCTAACTATCCCATAATTTTCTGTCTTTTTCCTCCCTCCCTAATTAAAGAGTAAACTGATATTTGTGAATTTCCAGTCTTCAGGAACCATTCCAGAATCTAGAGATTCTTGAAAGATTACTACGAATACTATACTAATCTCTTCAGCTAGCTCTTTCAGAAGTGAGCTGTCCATCAGGTCTAGGTGACGTATCCACCTTCAGACTTTTCAGGATTCCAAGCACTTTCTCCTTAGTAATAGCGACTGCACTCACATCTGCCCCAGACACTTCTGAATTTCTAGCATGTTGCTGGTGTCATCTACAGTGAAGACTGATGCAAAATACTTACTAGATTCATCAGCCATCTCCTTGTTCCCCGTTACTACCTCTTCAGGGTCATTTTCCAGTAAATCAATGTCCATTCTTGTGTGTCTTTTAGTCTTTATATATCTGATACCTTTGGTATCCTCTTTTATATTATTGGCAGGCTAACCTTCATATTTCATTGTATCACACTTCATAGTTTTTCTACTTGCCTTAAGACCAGAAGACCATAAGGTATAGGAGCACAGTTAGGCCATTTGGCCCATTGAGTCTGCTCTGCCATTTCATCGTGACTGATCCAATTTTCCTCTTGGCCCCAATCTCCTGCCTTCTCCCTAAATCCCTTTGTGCCCTGACCAATCAAGAATCTATCAATCTCTGTCTTAAATATACATAAAGAATTGGCCTCCTCAGCTGTCCATGACAAGGAATTCCACTGATTCAACTCTTTCTGGCTAAAGAAATTCCTCCTCATCTCCGTTCTGAAAGAATGCACTTTATTCTGAAGCTGTGTCCAATAGTCTTAGACTCTCCCACCATCGGAAACATCTTCTCCACGTCCTCTCTATCAAGGCCTTTCACCATTGGATAGGTTTCGAAGAGATCACCCTCATTCTCTCTGAATTCTAGCAGATACAGACATAGAGCCATCAAACACTCTTCATATGAGAAGCCATTCAACCCCACAATAATTTTTATTAACCTCCTTTGAACCCTCTCTAGTTTCAGCATATTCATTGTAAAATAAGGACAAAACTGCTCACAATATTCCAAGTTAAGCCTTAACAGAGCTTTATAAAATCTCAGCTTTACATCCTTGCCTTTATGTTCTAGTCCTCTTGAAATTGCATTTGACTCCCTCACTACAGACTCAACCTGTAAATTAACCTTTAGGGAATCCTGCACAAGGACTCCCAAGTCCCTTTGCACCTCAGTTTTTTTGTATTTTCTCTCTGTTTATAAAATAGTCAAGCTTTCATTTCTTCTACCAAAGTGCATGACCATACACTTCCCGGCACTGTGTTCCATCTGCCAGTTCTTTGCCTATTCTCCTAATCTAAGTCCTTCTATAGCCTCTCTACTTCTTCAAAACAACTTGTCCCTCCACCTCTGCAAACTTTGCAACAAAGCCATCAATTCCATCATCTAACTCATTGACATATAATGTAAAAAGAATCAGTCCCAACCCAGACCCCTGTGGAACACCACTAGTCACTGGAAGCCAGCCAGAAAAGGCTCCCTTTATTCCCACTCTTTACCTCCTGCCAATCAGCCACCATTTTATCCATGCTAGGACCTTTCCTGTAATAGCATGGACTTGTAGCTTGTTAAGCAGCCTCAAGAGTGGGACCCTGTCAAAAGCCTTCTGAAGATCAACCGAATCTTCTTTTTTCTTTGCTTTCTCTTGGTTTTTACAAGCTTCCCAATCCTCTAGCCTCCCACTAAATTGGTGCTGTATTGTATGCCTTCTCTTTTGCTTTCTGCTCTCTTTGCTTTCCTTTGTCAACCACAGTTGCCTCATCATCCCTTTACAATGCTTCTTCTTTAGGATGAACTGAACCTGTGTTTTCTGAATTACTCCCAGAAATGCCTGTCAGTGCTGCTCTGCCATATTCCCTGCTAATATCCCCTTCCAATTAATGTTGGCTAGCTCCTGTGGTCATGTCTCTGTAATTACCTTTACCCAAATATGATACCAATACATCTGTTTTTAGCTTCTCCTCTCAAACTGCAGGGTATATCCTTTCACATTATGGTCTCTGCTTCCTAAAGGTTCCTTTACCCTAAGCTCTATAATAAAATCTGGTTCATTACAGTACAACCAATGCAAAATTGGCTTTTCTTTGCTGCTCTAAAAAGCCTTCTTGAAGGCAGTACCAACCTAAATTTTACAATCTATCTGCATATTGAAATCCCCCATGACCATTGGAACATTGCCCTCTTGACGTTAGTTTTCTATCTTCATTTTCCACAGTGATCTCATCAGCCACCTTAGATCTGACAAAACTAGAGTTAGAGAAAATCATCCTCAATCCTGATGGACTCCCTCAAACAAAAGTGTACATTACCCTTTCTATACATTTACCTTTAGTTTCATTTCTTGTGTGAGAAAGATTTGGCATCCAAGATAGATGCAGTGGAAATCTAGAAACTGATAAGTGATTTCATGTCCTGCAGTAATAGTTACAGTATGGGCATTGTGCATTCTGCACTTCATTTTCACCAGGCTTCCACAAGAGGAATGCTAATAGATATCCAATGCAGTCTGGGATACTCCACTACACTCATCGGTCATGATCTGAGTTTGTTCTTCCCCAAAAAGATTAAACATTCCCTCTGATCTCTTGATAATCTGTTGCCATGATGGTGCTCAGACAAAGGTATGTTATGGGAGCTTGGTCTATGTTCCATCCATCAGAGTCCACTGAATATGACCAGTTCAAAGGTTGGTTCAATATTGTGGGCCAAAGGAACTGTAATGTGCTATGTTCTATGACCAGAGCTTCAATACTCGGGATGCTGACAACTGGCGAGCACAACGGCTTTAGTTTACCTAATTTGCCAATGGATTTGGAAGGATTTGTGGAGGCGTTAATACTTGAAGGAGCTGTAGGGAGTCCATGTCTCTGAATGATATAGAACATTGTAATTACTTTAAGCTGTATGCTGGGGTTGAGGCATTGTTCTGATGAAATGTGTGTTCACAGATGAAGAGGGAGAAAGTAGAGCCCAGAGAATGGTGTTATGCTTTGTAACTCCAAAACATATAACTCATTGAAAGAAAAATATGGGGTACCAGGAGATGTGTGTATACTTTGTATTTCACTTCTAATGAGACGCACTCTTATGACATGGCGGCAAATCGACATATGCCTTTCAGGTACTTCATACATATAATCCATGATGAATTATGTAAACAATAAAGAATGTTTAATCTAACAATGTACAATATTTATAATAGTACTCAAATATTACTAAATTATTAAATATACAACACTCCTTCCTGATTAGCTATAAACTCCAACATAATATAGAATGCATCTCAACTTACATATACATACATACAGCGTACTATACAATTATTATATAGACATCCACGACATAGTGAATTTTAAATTGTCCTAATCAGATTTCTTAAAATTGTAGTATAACATCTTCCTGACAAGGGGTCACCCTTCTTGGCAAGAACTTGTGGCTGTGAAACAATCTCAGGTTTGACAAAGTTTCAAGCCAACACATTCATTTTGGTCACGCCTAGATGACCAATATCTAGAACAGCTCTTCCCACACTTTAGCTGTTAACTTAGATGGCACAATAACTCTCAATCCCCACATAAGGCAACTCCTGTCAAGGGCAACTTTCATCCTGGCACTGGTAAAAATGGGAGAACTGGAGTTTCTGCTGCACATCCCAGCCATTTTGGGTTGCCACGTAGACCTGAGGGGTCTTTTCTGGTTTCACTTTGGATCATCTCTGCCATGATATGGAGATCTTCAATTTGCATTAGGGAGAATACACCAAGAAGAGTGTCCTCTTTTGTAAATTTTTCAGATATTTCCCTTTCCGGGGGAAAACAGGATAATCCATCAGCATTTCCATGATTAGTTGTCGTTTTAAATTCGATGTTGTAATTGTACTGTATCCTCCAAGAAAAAGAGCCTATCTCTGCATTTGGACTGATGTTGTTAGTGAAATGGCTTTTTGTGGACTGAAAGTGGACACCAGTGGTTGATGATTAAAAATAAAGGTAACTCTCTCATATACAAGTCCTGGTTGAAACATTTTACACCTCATATCAGACTGAAGGCCTCTCTGTAAATCTGTGAATAACTTTTCTCTGTAGCAGTAAGGGAACATGATGCAAATACTATGGGGTGTTCACTTCCATCACTCATAACATGTGACATGACTGCACCTGTACCATAAGGTGAAGCATCATAGGCAAGCTTCACTGGATTGCGGTTTATAATGTGTGAGTACAGTGTCTGACATTACTGTTTCCTTTGTGTTCTGTAAAGCACCTCCTACTGCTTTATCTATTGCCATTTCTTCCCAATCTGTAGTAATGAGTGCAAGAGGTGGAGTGCAATAGCAAGATTTGGCAGGACCCTGTTATAGAATGGACAAATCTTAAAAAGGACTGTAACTGTGACACATTCTTTGACCTAGAGGCATCCACCACAGTTTAGATTTTCTCAGCATATTTATGCAATCCTTGTGCATCAATTGTATGACCACATAAAATTCACACTTGTTGTGTTGTGCTCGAAGCCCATAATCTTCAAGTCTTTTAAACACTGCCTTGAGATTTTGAAGCTGCTCCTTGTCATCCTTACCAGTAACAATGATGTTATCCATGTAACACACAATGCCTGGGCAACTTTGCATTACCTGCTAAATAACTTTCTGCCAGAGTGCAGGTGCAGATGCTACTCCAAGTAGTGATAAAGCCCTTTCTGAGTGTTTATGGTGAGAAACACTTCGAGGTTTTCTTCCATCTTCATTTGTAGATAGGCCTCAGCTGTCCACTTTGCTGAAGTGTTTTCCTCCAGAAAGTTTTTTAAAAATATCCTCTATCCTGGACAAAGGGTATTGATCTACTTTCAGTACTGGTTAATGACAACTTTAAAACTTTAAAATCACCCAAGATCCTGACAGATCCATTCTTCTCGGCTACTGGGACCATGGCATTGCCCATGGTTTGTACTCAACCTTGGAAATAATTCCTTCCAGCTTTCATGCAATCTAGCTCACTGGCTACTTTATCATGGATGGTATCAGAAACTGCACAGTCTTTATAAAACTTGGTTGTGACATTTTCATGTAATACTACTTCATTCTTGATATGTTTGAGTTTTCCATTTCCATACCTGAACACTGCTGTGGCATCCTCCAGTACAATTCTTAATTCACTTTCAGTTGACTCCTTTGCAAGGGATGTGGCATGAAAATGATGGATGGATGTCCAATTAAGTTGTCTCAGCCACTCACAGACCCAGAATGTTAGCCCTCCTGTTTTTACCACATACAAGTCCAATGTGGCTTGTTGGTTATGGTATTTTATTGTTATGAAGGTAATTGCTATAGGATTTATCTTTTCTCCACTTTAAGTTCTTAGTTGGATATCTACAGGCTTCACTTCTTTGAAATAATAAAACAACAAAGCCATTATCCAATTTTATTTTAATTAATTTGCTGTTCCCTTCTGGTGTAAGCTGTCTTGCTTGCGTCCTGTTAGTTTTCTCTGTTAGTAAATCTCAAGGCTGCCCAGTCCTGTGTCACTCTCATCATTATCAAATTTTTCATCAACAGCATGAAGATTAGTGCTCTTTTTGAAACTGCAGCTTGATTTTTTTTCCCCTTTTTTACTTCCCTGTGCAGTTCCATTTATTTTTGTCTGCCAACATGTTCTTTATATATGTCCTACCTTGTTGCATTTTCTGCAAGTTTCAACTTTAAACCTGCGTTGGCCTGGTGTATGAGACACAATTTGTTCTGCCAGATCAGTTTCTGTTTAGATCCAGATGATGTATGTGAGCTCCTGCCACAGGTTTCTGTTGCATTCGTGACTGTAACTCAATTGTGCTTGTCTGCTGTTTCCATTGATACAGCATTTTCAGCCTCTCTTCTAAATGTACATTGTGCTTCAGTTAGGAGCTGATTTTGAACGTTCTCTTGTAAGATTCTACAAACTAAATAGTCTCTCAGTGCATCATTAAGTCCATTACTGAACTGGCAATGAACTGACAATTTCTTCAGTTCAGCCACATAAGCTAAAGTGGAGTCCCCTTCCTTTTGATTCTGCTTATGAAACCTAAAACATTCTGTAATCAGCAATGGTTTTGGTTCTAAATGTACCTGCGTTACTTTCATGATATCAGCAAAGCTTATTTTTCTCTGGTTTAGTTAGACCAGTTAAACTTCTCAGCAAATTGTGTACTATTCCCCCTATTGCACTCAGCAAAATTGGCACTCGTTTCTTATTGTCTATTCCATTTTCTTTAAAATACTGTTCAATTCACTCGGTATACATATTCCAGTTACCTCTTCTGCAATCTAATGTGTCTTTCTGATGTAGCCAGCCATTTCTATTTTCTTTTGTTTATTCTTATTATCACACAGTACCTGTGAATTTATGAACCCATGATCTTTGTCTGTTTTCGGCCTATATTTTAACTAGAATATCTCCTTTTCTGACGAATCTACATGTTCCACTTTTTAAAATACTCTCTGTTTCCACTTGCAAAGAGAAAAAAATGACTTGCTGTGCTTTAACAGGTAGGTAATCAGCTCAGGTTCATTAAAAAGTTACTGATTGCTACCGTTATGCTTTGTAACTTAAAAAACTCCTCAAAAGAAAATAACTGAGCCAGGAGAACATGTATGCTCTTTGCTTTTTACTTTTAGTGACGCCCAGTCTTATGACATGCTCGAATATGTCATTCACTTACTTCTTACATATAAACTGTAATGAATTTTGTAAACCACAAAGAATGCTGAATCAGACACAATATTTACAATATTACTGAAATATTAAATACACAACAAAGGGAAGGAAGGAGGTGGCTGAATAGTAAAGTGCAAGAAAGAGAGTTGGAGAGTGATAGAGGAAACATGGAAATTTGGGAATGGGAAATGTTGAAGGCAAAAGAAGAGGGTGTGTGAGTGAAAGAATTCATGGAGAAGGTGATAGCAATGAGAACGATTTCAGATGCCAGAAACTCTGTGAGAGAACAGGCATTTGTTTGTATGTTTACATATATAGGAGAACCTAGTCTTCAGTAATTTTGCAACAAGCTCTCACTCTGCATAGTCCATGCTGCTGCTGCTGGTATGGAACAATTATTTTACACTAACAGAAATGTGCACAGTTCTGAAGAAGTAGGTTTCATGTCTAATCCTGTCTACGCTTATCAGCTTGTCATTGTATGCAAGTAAATTTACTTCAGTAATACTTATGACAATTATTCCTTTGTGATTGTTTTACAGAGAAAAAGAGTGGAAGAAATCATAGGTGATGAAGCAGGGCTAACAATAAATCGAACCCTATAAAGGCAAAAAAGTCACTGCATTTGCTCCAGTTAACAGGACATCTAAGGACATTGTTTGTAACATATTTGCTCAGAATTAAACTTTTGAAGCTCAGCAGTGACTTACTCATTTCGATATAAGTAATAAAGCTATTCAAAAATACATTAGTATGTAATTATCAAAGGAGTTCAAAAATCAGTAGAAATTCATTATTTTGTCATTTTATTTGAATTTGTTTAACATCTTTTAATTGCCTGCTTTTAAAGTTGACCAATATCTGCATAACACAAGTAAATCTTACTAAACTTTGAAAGAACTAGAGAAATTATCATTGACCTGACAGTAAACTTGTTTTCATTTCAACACTGACTCTATTTTCCATCAGAAATTTACATAAAATGTAATTTAAAATTCTCACATTTTAGTCACAATTCAATGATATACAGAGGATGGAAAACTTGTTTTAACTTCTAGTTCTGACTTTGAATCCTTCCTACTTTATTTCTTTCAGAATCAAATGAATTTAATAGAAAATTGAGTTTATAATTGAAATGGTGCAAGACTATAGCTTGATCTTGTAGTTATATATGAAATTCTTCTGTTTGTTTCAGTAAATGAGATTAGCAACATTAACAAAATGAGAACCAGAAATTTCATACAAATTTGTTACTAATAATGCAGTTTAATTGTAAAGCCCAAAGATCAGGATTTCTTTCATAATTTGGAGACTGAAGAGACTGGGAATTTGGAGCAACAAACAAGATGCTAATGGAACTTAGTCAGACTTCATCCAACTCTTGTCTGTTATTTCATAATTTGCCTGGCTGCTGGTGTTTGCTTTGAAGTACTGAATCTCAGTTGCAGTAGAGAAGTAACAATATGTTTTAGGGGGGAAAGGAAAATGATTGAAATGGCTCACATCTAAGTCAATGCAGTATTTGCTTAATACCACTGCACATAAGCCTGGCTTCTCTTCTCAGTGGTGCAGTGCTCTATGTCATTATTTTAGCCTCCGTACTAATTGGACTTCTTAATGTACAATGATAGAATTAGTAAAGAATAACAGACCTGACTTGTCTCCAGCAAAGTCAGTGGCAGGGAAGCAGTCTGAATCTTTCACTTCCTCCTAATAACAGTAAGAATTAGCATGCCTCTTACATTTTTAAAATCTGTTGCATTTCATAATGCTTGTTCTCCTCTTACCTACTCCAACACCACCAGCATCCAAAATCTCATTTCCAAAGTTTTTCTCCCCTTACTTAATACATTTATCATCCAATTGATGGTAACTCAATGTTGCTTGGATATTCATTTCAAACACTCAGTCTAATATGAAATAGAAGATTACAGTAAATTGTTTTTTTTACAAAACTAACGAGATTTCTGCAAAGTATTTAAAATCTTTCATTCGGGATATATCTGTTACCCAAGTGTAATTTTATAATTTATTTCTGTACTTTCCTGTAATGAAGAAGTAAAATAACATTAAACATATTGTTAAAACTGCAAGATTATTGTGTTATCGGTTTTACCATTATGTTGTACTTCAAGCATAGATCAGGATACAGGTTTCCTCAAATTCTCACTTGGCTCTGACATCAAGACCATTTTTTTATACAGGCAGGCAATTCATAGGAAGGTTTATCAATTAATTTATCATAGAAACATCTATCCAAGGAAGAATTGTTTTGGTCCTGCGCTCTCCTTATGCAGAATAAAACCTATGTTTACATGGGCAAGTATGGTCTCCATTGAGTTGTGTGCCATTACAACTACATTAAATGGGTAAGCTTCAGAACAGATTTAGCATCGAAAATAGTGGGAAGCCTTGAACAGCAATGAGCCATGAGTGCAAAAAGAATTAAATTCTTCCACCATCAATAACCTTGTGACCTACAGTATTCGTAACTCCTAGCATTACAATTTCAATGACAGAACAGAACGGAATGTAGGGAGCAAGACCAGTTAGAAGTAACTTTCAAATCCTATCCAGCTAAAACAATGTTATATTTTCACCAGTGGCAACGCCATTCTTTGGACAGAGATGATCAATGCTGCAACAAACTGAACCCATTATAATTCTGTTATTCTGTCACATCCAATCATGAAAGGAAGTGGTAAATTAAATTGCTATAAAGAAAAACAGAAGGAATATCTTCATCCACTAAGATGGTAAACCATAACACTTAAAGAGTAAAGGAATGACTGAATCATGTTCAATCAGCATTGCAAGTAAGAATCTACCTTATCATTCGCCTGATGTTCTCGCTATAACACCAAACATATCAAAAAAATCTGACTGCACTGGGTAGAAGGAAGACTGCAAATCCCAACAATGTTATTTGTGGACAAAATTCAAGCTTCTGGTCATTTGTAACATTAATGTTGTTTGCTAAGTAAGTGCAAGATGATAATCAGCTCCAAGGCAGCCAAATTACCTCATCCTCATACCCAATGGTATTATCATTATTACGTTGTCAGGCCATGAACAACTTAGAAATTATTATTGATCAAGCAATTTAATGTACTAATTATATTAATCCTGTGGCTAGAAAAATAGTTATGCTTATTGTAGCAAATCACAGGTATTCTGACACCTATAGCCTTTGCATTATCTACAAGGTGCAAATCAGAACTGTGGTGTAAGACTTAGAATAGACTTTAATGAGGCATAGAAAATTAAAATCGTTAAACAGAATAAATAATGGAGGTAATTAAAGCAACTGAGAATAGACTTAAACCAATAAATAGGATTAAAGGAGAGATCAGAAGAAAACAGCTCACTAAGAGGATGATGAGGTCTGGAACACACTGCCTGAATGGGTGGTAGGGTCACTTTCAAACAGTACTTTTAGTTGGTTGTTGTTATACAAAGTGCTGCTCAGAAGTGATGGACTAATGTAGATATCTTGGATGATAACAGATTCTTCAACCCCAGTTTATCACATTTCCCTATAGATTATAATATAATATCTCAGACTTTTTTTTGTTATTATACTTCTCTTGGTTTTGAGCAGAAACTTGTCAATTTCTGCTTCTGCAATCAGCAAATTATATTTCTTGTTCGTGATGCAAAGTCCTGATTGCAGCAAGACCAACTATTGCTTTATTTACTGATATAGCAATATTCTCCAGCATCTGTGTACAGCAGGCTGAGGTGTCCCTCGCAGGAGATTGAAAAGGATCAGGGAATGTGTCTGATTAACAAAAAGGTGAAGCTTTTTGTATGGTGAGGTAAAATCTCTTATTCATTCAAACTAAGAGAATTTAATACCAGTCTACTCAATCTCTCTATTTATAATAAAGTCAAGTCAAGTCGCTTTTTATCGTCATTTCAACCATAAACTGCTGGTACAGTACACAGTAAAAATAAAACAATGTTCCTCCAGGACCCTGATGCTAAATGAAACAACACAAAACTACACTAGACTATGTGAGACAACTCAAGGCTACACTAGACTATGTAAAAACAGCACAAAAACTACACTAGACTACAGACCTACACAGGACTACATAAAGTGCATAAAACAGTGCAGAGCAGTACAATAATTAATAAATAAATAAATAATAATCAAGACAATAGGCACAGTAGAGGACAAAATTCAATATAATAATAATGATGTAGATGTCAGTTTAGACTCTGGGTATTTAGGAGTCTGATGGCTTGGGGATGAAACTGTTGTACAGTCTTGTCGTGAGAGCCTGAATGCTTCAGTACCTTTTGCCAGATGACTGGGGGGAAAAGAGTTTGTATGAGGGGTGTGTGGAGTCCTTCACAATGCTGTTAGCTTTGCGGGTGCAACGTGTGGTGTAAACGTCTGTAATGGTGGGAAGAGAGACCCACATCCTTTGGATTTGTCCAGTGAATCTTCACCACAGTCCCTCTAGGTCAAGTACACAAGGACACCAAAATGGCATACAATAATCCAAGTGCAATCTTATCAAGACCTTGTATAATTGTAATGAGAATTCCTTACTCCTAAGTTCAAGTCCTCTGGTAACAAAACAAAAGATGATTTACCCTCTTAATTATTTACTTTATCTGCCTGGAGGTCTTTCAGTCCAACAGGTCAATGCTGACCACAGCATCCTCTTTGCTGGTCCTAGTTGCCATAATTGACCCATAATCCTCTAAGCCCTTTCACTCTATGCACCTATTCAAATGCCTATTAAATGTTGCAATTGTTCTTGCTTTGACCATTTCCTCTGGCAGTTCATTCCAGTACTCACTCCCGTCTGTGTAAAGAGAATACCTCCCATTCCTCCTTTAAATCTCTCCTCCCTTGAATCTGTGTCTCTAATTTTGGAATTATTTAGCCTGAGAAAAAGATCCCTCATCTACAAATCCCTCATTCCTTGTGCTCCAGGAAATAAAGATCCAGCATGGCCAACCCCTCTCGATAATTCAGGACTTACTAGTTCAGCAGCATCTTTGGAAATCTTCTTTGCACCACCTCTAGCTTGACGATGTTCCTTCAACACGTATAATGTTTTATTTTAGTTGCTTATTTAATTGGGTTCTCTTTATCTAGGTTTAAGAGACGTGAAGATCTAATCATATTTTAGGTCATGCTTATGCAGAAATAGATAAAATTCTATAGGGTTCACAAACTTTCTAGAACCACTATCTAAGTTGAAATCAACTTGCCATTCCTTAGCCCATCTCCAGAACTGATCAAGATCTCATTGTAACCTGCTTAAGACCCTCTCATTTAGTATCATTAGTACACTTGCTAATTGTGCCATGAACACTTACATCCAAATCATTTACATAAATAATGACTAACAGAGGCCTGAGCATTAACTCTGGGGTAGTCACAGGCCTCTAGTTGGGAGATCAACCTTTAGCCATTGCCCTCTGCTTCCTATCATCGAACAATTCTGAATGCACTTTGCTAACTTGTCCTGAATTCCATATGACCTAATCTACAGTTCAGACTGTTACGCAGGACTTTGTCTATATGGACAACATCCACTACACCATATTCATCTATCCTCTTAGTTACCTCCCTCAAAATCTCCAATACATTTATCAGGCATGACCTCCCAAGCACAAAATCATTCTGACCATTCCCGATTAAACCTTGTTTATCCATCTGGTGGTAGATCTTGCTCCTCAAAATTCCCTCCATTTGAAGTCAGGCTCACTCTCCTGCAGTTCCCTGGTTTGTCCTTGTTACCCTTCTTGAACAGTGCAACAAGATTAGCCAACCTCCAGTCTTCTGGAGTTTCTCCAGAAGCTACCAACAAAGAAAATATCTCTACAAGGGCATCTTCAATTTTTTCCCTACCTCCCATAAGGTCCAGGAATACACTTGGTGAGGCCCTGGAGATTCACCAATCTTAAAGCATATCAAGGCTGCAAATTCCTCCTTCCTCATAATACACATTATGAACCAAGATCTCCCTACCTATTACTCTCACTTCTTTGGCATTCATGACATTCTCCTTAGTAAATACTGAGCATCAATATTATTTTTAAAACCTCAGCCATTTCCCGCAGTTCCACACATAGGCAGTCCTGAGAGACCCAGTCTCTCCTTGGTCACCCTTTCACTGTTAAAGTAACTGAAGAACCTCTTGGAATTATTATAATCCTGCCTGACAAATTCATGTCATACCCTCCTTTTGACCTCCTAATTTTCCTTTTAAGCCTGCTCTTAATTTTTTTTTGTATTCATCATCGGATTTATTTGCACCCAGCTACCTGAGCATGATCTATGCTTCCTTTTATTTCCTTTACCAGATTCTCGATATTTCTCACCAGTTAGAGTTCCTTGAACTTGATATGTTTACCCTTCACCCTAGCAGGAGCATGCTGCGCTGGACACTTTTAAAAACTTCCCACTTGCCAACTGTTCATCTGTCTTTAAGTGGAGTCACCCAGTTGGCTAGATCCTGCATTATGCTCTCAAAATTGGCCCTGCTCCATTTCAGCACTTTAACCAGTGGACCTGTTCTATCTTTTTCCTTAACTATGATAAAGCTAATAGAATTGTAGTCACTGGACCTAAAGTACTCCCCAGTGGCCTTTTCAGTTACTTAGCCCACTTCATTCCTTAAAAGGAGTTCCAATATCACTCCTTCCTCGAAACATAGCTTGAGGAAACCATCTCAGATGCACCACGCGAATTCCACCTCTTCCAGGCCAGTTGCAATCTGGGTGGCCCAGCCAATAACCAGGAAAATTGAGACGTCCTACTAGCACTACCCTACTATTCTCACAACTACATGCAATTTCCTGACCGATTTGTGTTTGAAATGTAGATTATGGCCAAAGGAAAAAATGGCTGGAATCATTGAGCACTTTAGTGCAAGAGTATTTATTAGGTGCATCAAAATCAAACTTCAAAAATATTAGCAAAAATAGCGAAAAGAAAACTACCAAGATTTATGAAAAGACACCTACCAGAAAACACAATAATAGCTCTATACCAGGGGTTCCCACCCTTTTTTATACCATGACCCTGCCATTAACCGAGGGGTCCATGGACCTCAGGTTGTGAGCACCTGCTCTATAGTACTCTTGTCAGTGTGAACTCCTAGCATCTAACTCTCACTGAGGGTGACAAACTAACTCCTTTTTATTTGGCACTAGGACATACAATCTTTAATTACCAACAAAATTAACTGCACATGAATTAGGACAGGATGCACCCCACAAGGCAATTACAATTATATTACAACATATACAGAAGAATCTACCTTAAACACAGTATACAAACAACATATACACATTTACAAATCCCCATTGCTAAAGAAATGGAATATTCTGCCATGCATGGCGGGAAAGCATGATAAAGCAAACCTGCCTGTATCAGCTTGGATTAGGGCCCATTATGAGAATATACAGGGGAAGATATTGAAGTGCGTGCACTCAGCGCAATGACCGCAGAATGACAAGGCAATGCTTGTGCATGTAAGGTATGCATCTGCCAAGTGTTCTCCATCACAGTCTGCCTCTCATGTTGCCACTAACATAGGTTTATATTATAGCAATGTCAAGGTGACCACCCTCTTCTTACTTCTAAATTAAGTAATAAAAGTCAATTCAGTTCAATTCAGTTCTACCCAAGTGACCTCACTAGATGATCCCATGAGAATATCTTCCCTAAGTACCATTGTTCTATCCTCCCTTATCTAAAAGAGCCCTCCATTCTTACCTAAGCCTTTCTCTCAGCCATGTTTTTGTTATGGCCACAATATCCCAGTTGGAACATCTCTGTTGGCCTTCTGCATCTTGTGACAAGCACACACTACTTCCTTGGAATATCAGCAAAACCCAATCTGTTTCTTTATAATAAATAGTCCACTTCTCTATTTCATAAAGTGGATTACCTCACATTTGTTCCAAATGCATTTCATCCACCATGTTCTTATCCATTCACTTAGATTACCCATAGTCCTTTGAAATTATTTAATGTCCTTCTCTGTGCTTACAATCCTACCTAACTTGAAAATAATTGTAGATCTGTTAACCCATGAAAAAAATATTGTGTGTGGTATATTTGCACTTTAATACATTTGCAGAAATTGTAGAATTGCAGAAATTTGGACTTGAATTTCTGTAACACAAAAAATTCTGCAGATTCTGAAAATCCAAAGCAACACACACAAAATGTTGGAGTAACTCGGCAGGTCAGGCAGCATCCATGGAAGTGAACAAACAATTGACATGTCAGGCTGATAATCTTCTTCAGGAGTGGAAAGGAAGGGGAAAGATGGCGGAATAAAAACGTGGGGGGAAGGGAGGAGGTTAGCCAAAAGATGAAGACTGGCAGGTGGGTAAGGAAAAGGGCTGGTGAGGACGGAACTTGACAGGAGAGGTGAACGGACATAGGAGAAAAGGGAACAGGGCGAGGTGATAGGCAGGTGAGAAGAGGTAAAATGCTAGAGTGGGGAATAGAAGAAGGGAAGGGTATGGGAAAAAAATTCTGCTGGAAGGGTAAATCCTCCTCTTATGCCATGATGAAACCATCCTCAGGGTGGAGGAGCAACAAATTATATTTCATCTGCATCACCTCCAACCTAAAGGCATAAATATCAATTTCTCCTTCTGTTAAGAAAAAAATCCCTCCTCCTCCATCCTTCCTCTATTCTCAATTCTGACCTCTTACCTCTTCTCTCCTGCCTATCACCTCCCGCTGGTGCCCTTTTTCTTATGGTCCACACTTCTGTCCTATCAAATTCTCTGTTCTCATGACCTTTACCTTTTCCACTCGCCTAGCTTTACCTATCACCTCTGGTTATCCTCCTTCCTCTCCCCATCCCTTTTATGGTGGTATCTTCCCATCTTTTTCAGTCCTGAAGAAGGGTCTCAGCCCAGCATGTCAACTGTTCGTTCATTTCCATGGGAGCTGCCTGTCCTGCTGAGTTCTTCCAGCATTTTGTGCGTATTGAATTTCTATGGCAGTTCTGGGTTTGTGGCATGTCCTTAGTGAAAGATCAGCTAAAGCACCTGAAGAACTGTTTAAGCATCATTACTATCCTCAATCAAATCAATGCAAATAAAATGTTTTTACTTAGAATGAAGTAAAAAAATAGTAGGCAGCAGATTATTGCTGAAAGAATGAGAGGAGTAAAGGGAAATGAGTGGAGTCAGAATCATACTTATTATCACTGACATACATCATGAATTGTGTTGGTTTGCAGCAGCAAATCAGTGAAATGCACAAAATATTACTATAATTGCAATAAGAAATTAAAAAACTGCAAAAAGAGCAAAAGTGAAGCAGTATTCATAGGTTCATTCATGGACATTCAGAAATCGGAGGATGGAAGGGAAGAAGCTGTTCCTAAAATGTTGAGTGTATGTCTTCTGGATCCTGTATCTCCTCCCTGATGGTAGTAATCAAAAGAGAGCATGTACTGGATGGTGGTGATCCTTAATGATGGATGCATCACCTTTTGAAGATGTTCCCATGATGGAGCTGGCTCAGTTTACAGTCCTGTCAAAGGGTTCCGACCTGAAACGGCCTGTACGCTTTTCCATAGGTGCTGCCTGGCCTGCTGAGCTCCTCCAGTGTTTTGTGTGTGTGTGGCTTGGATTTCCAACATTTGCAGATTTTCTCTTGTTTGTGATTGGTTTACAACCCTCTTCAGCTATTTCCAATCCTGTACATTGGTACCTTCATACCAGGCAGTGATGCACCTAGATAGAAAGCTTTCTATGGTACATCTGTATACATTTGCCTGAGTTTTTGGTGGCATATTAAATTTCCTCCCACCCCTAATGAAATATACCTGTTGCCATGCCTCCTTTGTAATTCCATCAATAGGTTGGGCCCAAGGCTGATCATCAGAGATGTTGACACCCAGAAATTTGAAGATGGAGTGGACACCAAGTTGACATTCAAACTTGAACTTGTAAATCAGATACCTGAACTAGGCACTGATTGTGACTGTGATTGTGATTAATGGGAATTCTAATGTAAAGGTAGAACTGGAATGGTGTTGTGTATCAATGCAAGAGGGATTCTTAAACTCATCTTCAGTAACTGTACGAAGAATTCCTAATAAGAAGGTAAGTTTGTGAACAAATAGGTGGAGTTTTCTGTATCAGTACACTACACTATTTCAGTTAAATACTGAATGATATCCTATACATATTGTCTTTATAAACATTGATTTAGAATGATTAAGTAACATGCATACTTTCCTCTGGAGAGAGAATTCATACCCCATTCAGGCAAATGATCATTAAATGGATGTGATTTATTTTGCAGACTCCTAAATATCTCAATTGCTTTGTTGTCACTGTTAAAAAAAAAAGTACTACTAAACTTTGAATCCAGGAATAGATTTTGTCTGTTGTCAATATATATAATCAACTAAAATAATTTGCTACCAAAATAATTGATTAAGTAATATGAAGTATTTACTTTGAATTGCATAGGAGTTATTTTCACAAGCAGCGTGAGTTAAATATGCTACAGCATGATAAATGAGTAAGAAGTTCCAGGATTCGATTTCATTGCCTGTAAAACAGTGAGTCAAATTCCACTCAGCATTATTTATGAGTAATTGGAATATCATGTGAGGGACAAGTGTGCAATTAAATGCAAATATAAAAAGATACTGAATTGCTATTCAGTCATTAATCTAATTCTAATGATATATTGGTTGCTGCTCATTACAGTCATGCCTGAATGGTATGAGGTTGTAGTGTTTGCATACAAATTAAATGCACTTCCTTAACCAGATCCAAACAAACATTAAGATTCCCTTACATAAGGACTCTATTCCAGCCTCCAAAGACAACGCTAAAGCCCATCAACCATATGTGGAGTTAGATCAGAATCGTCGCATCCCAATTCAAAAACCTTAAGGATTGTTTTCACCACTAAAAGCATATATTTTATCCCAGTGAGAAACCACCAGATTTTTGACCTCTCGGTACATATAATGGAGCATAAGAAAAAAAAAATCTACAAATATGAAAATCTGAAACAAAACAAAAAATATTGGAAGTATTCATGAGCTCAGACAGCAGCTGTGGAAAGAGAAGAGTGGTTAGCATTTTAATTTGAAGAAATATTGTCAGAACTAAATTTCTTTAGATCAAAGTTCATCAATCTGAGATGTTATTGTTGGTCTTCCCTACACAAGACAATCATATCACCTCCACTCTTTTGCTGAAAAAATACAGGATGAACTGTTTGTCATTTAACCTAAGAAGAAGACTATTCATAAAATTCTCTAATGTCAAGTATGGAAAATTTTGCTAAGTATGGAAAAGTCATTCATCCAGAAAATTTTATTAATGTTAATTTTTTTCAGCTGCTAAGTACAGGAGCGATTCCTTCAAAGAGCAGAAATTGTAAGGTGCTGTAGGTAAATCTGTTTGTGTCTGCAGAAAGAAGAAAATGCAGAAGCTGGAATGAAAAGGAACTCAGTGGCACAAGCAGCAACTTTGTGGGAGAGGAATTGTCAAAAATGCTTCTACCTCCATAGATGATTTTCAACAAATTGAGCTCTCTAGCAGTTTGTTTTCTGTCCCAGTGTCTGTCTGAAAATGGATGTCTATTTTAGCAAACTCATGGTGATAGATGCCAGTTTCTTGAGTAACTGCATCAAAGATTAACTTAAAGCAGGAAGTATTGCTTTCACTTTGAAGAAAGAATAACTATGAAATAAACTTTCTAATGATTCTACTTGACAAGTATGGTAATTGTTATAATATACTTACAGTAATCTTACTGAAAATTCCTATAAATCTGTGTTCTGAATGATTTAGCATCTAACTTATGATTAGTATATTTAATATTTCAGTAATATTTGAACAATATTGTAAATGTAAATGTATTGCTTGATTAAGCATTCTTTGTTTGTTTACATATTTCATTACAGGTTATATGTAAAAGGTACGTGAATTTCATATGCCATTAGGTCACCACGTCATATATGAGCACCTCACTAAAAGAAAAGTAAGTGGACCTGTATCCCTGGTCCTGTGTTTTTCTTTCATTAGTTTCTGGAGTAAAAAATCGAGTTCAAAAGAAGCACAGTACATTCTCGTTCGAAGGGGGAAAGAGACATTCGAGTTGAAGAAAGGCAGAAAACAGACAATATTCACTGCTTCATAAACAGAGAACACCAGGTGATGATAATAATAATAATAATAAAACAGAAATGGACGGCTGCATGGAGTCATTCAATTGCACAACAGATGACTGGATGATGCATACTGAACAAATTGAGCAGGATTTTATAGCAAATGGAATAGTCAATGAGAAGCGAGTACCAGTTTTGCTTAGTGCAACAGAGGAAAAAGCCAGTTTGCTTGGGAAGTTTAACTGCTCCAACAAAACCAGCTGAAATGAGCTGTTCTGCCAGTATGAATGAAATGTAGGAACAGATTTAAGGAAGGACATTCTTGCTATTGAGGGAGTGCAGCGTAGGTTCACAAGGTTAATTCCCAGAATGGCGGAACTGTCATATGTTGAAAGATTGGAGCGACTGTGCTTGTATACACTGGAATTTAGAAGGATGAGAGGGGATCTGATTGAAACATATAAGATTATTAAGGGATTGGACACACTGGAGGCAGGAAGCATATTCCCACTGATGAGTGAGTCCAGAACTAGAGGCCACAGTTTAAGAATAAGGGGTAGGCCATTTAGAACAGAGATGCTGAAAAACTTTTTCACCCAGAGAGTGGTGGATATGTAGGATGCTCTGCCCCAGAAGGCAGTGAAGGCCAAGTCTGTGGATGCATTCAAGAGAGAGTTAGATAGAGCTCTTATAGAGAGCGGGGTCAAGGGATATGGGGAGAGGGCAGGAACAGTGTTGTGTATGATCAGCCATGATCACAGTGAATGGTGGCGCTGGCTAGAAGGGCCGAATGGCCTACTCCTGCACTTATTGTCTAATGTCTATTGTCTAAAGCCATTGTTTATTGAAGATTTAGGTTTTGTAAGTGGAATCAAAAGGAAGGGGAGTCCATTTCAGTGTACATT
Organism: Hypanus sabinus; assembly: GCF_030144855.1. Taxonomy (NCBI): domain Eukaryota; kingdom Metazoa; phylum Chordata; class Chondrichthyes; order Myliobatiformes; family Dasyatidae; genus Hypanus; species Hypanus sabinus. Next base: position 137,474,248 of record NC_082714.1, read on the forward strand.
ACTGTTATGTCTTTTGTGATATATTTCTAATTACTAGATTTCACTGCTTACTTATGGATTCACAGCTGTTGTTGATTACTCTTTATCAAGTTATTAAGCAATTAGCTTTTGTCATCAGGTCAGCCACTTTATATCTTTGTAAATTTCATTTAGTAGTTAGAAGCTCTTGTTAGAAGACAAAGGGATTTCAATCAATATTTGAATCTGCCTTTTGTTAGACTACCGACAAGTAGTTTCTTTTCTCACCAGTTCCTTGTGTTGCTGAACAATAAAACCACCTTCAAACTGCAACTAAGGAGGACAGAGATTTCCCTATCTGTCCAGTGTAAGAAAATGGGGAAACTCTCCAGAAAGGGCAGAACAGTAAAAGGACACTTTCAACACCCATGGTGGATAAGATATTGATTTTGCAAACTTCCACATGACATAAAGCTAAAATGTCTACAATGCAGAACAGAAGTGTGTTCATCTAGACCGGGGATCGGCAACCCGCGGCTCCGGAGCCACATGCGACTCTTTTACCTCTGTGCTGCGGCTCCCTGTTGCTTTGGGAAATAATTGGTCTTTTGCAGCATCCGCGCCCATGGGGGCCAGGTTGAGGGAGGCTTAAAAGCAAGGCTGTTTAGTTCGAATAAAGTTATTCGACTGCAGTTTACTGACTGCGTGAGCACACCGCTACAACGTGTTTATATCGCTATTAATATACGTCACCACTGCCAATACCTGACACCCGTCAGTGCGCGATTTCTTTAATTTTTCGATCCAAGGTAGGCCAACTATGGAGAATTCTAAAAAAAGAAAAGTGACTGAAGAAAACAGAACGTTTAATGATACGTGGACAGATTCATTTGCTTTCACTGTTGACGAGACTGGTTTACCGGTATGCTTAATATGCAATGAGAAACTAGCAAACAACAAAAAGTCAAATGTTGCAAAGCATTTCTAGAATAAACACGCAGCCTTTGCTCAAAAACATCCGGATGGAGATGAGAGAAAAAAAGCCGTTTCGGAACTGATGCAGAAGGTTGATCTGAGCAAAAATCATTTCAAGCAATGGATGAAGTCCGGAAAACCAACGACATACACTAGTTATATTGCCGCTCAGGAAATAGTCAGGCACGGGAAGCAGTTTACAGATGGTGAATATATAAAAGAATCTTTCATTAAGATTTCAGAACATCTATTCACGGACTTTAAAAACAAGAGTGAAATTGTGCAGAAAATCAGGGATATGCCCCTGTCTGCAAAGACTGTCAAAGACAGAACCATAAAAATGGCAGAAGACATCACAAGATAGCAAATTAAAGACATCAATTCAGCTGTGGCCTACTCGATTGCCTGTGACGAGTCTAAAGACAAAGGTGATATTGAACAAATAGCATTGTTCTGCCGGTATGTAAACTCTGCCGGGCCACAGGAAGAACTGATTGAGTTGATACCTCTAAAAGACCAAACACAGGGGGAGGACATCTGTGAGGCTGTCTTGAATTGTTTAAGAGCCAAATGAATAAAGACTACCCACCTGGTGTCAGTAGCTACTGATGGGGCACCGAATATGACGGGAACGCACAAGGGAATTGTGGCTTTACTGCAGAAGTCGCTGGACAGAAAGCTGCTGATTTTTCACTGCATCTTGCACCAAGAGGCACTGTGCGCTCAAACATTTCCTCCAGAATGCACAGAAGTAATGGATGTTGTCATTCAGATTGTCAATAAAATAATGGCAAAAAGTTTAAATCACCGTCATTTCCGTTTGTTACTGGATGAGCTGGAAAGCGCATAATCTGATCTCCTGCTGCACAACAAACTCCGGTGGCTATCCAGAGGGGAGGTGCTGAAACGCTTTGTCGCGTGTCTGGAAGAAGTGAAAACTTTCCTGGGCAGCAAAGGGCTGGAAAAGCTACACTTCATGGTAGACATGACAGCGCACCTGAACACGCTGAACACAGCTCTTCAGGGGAAAGGACGTACAGCCCTACACATGTTGGAGGAGTTTTGGCATTCGAGCGCAAGTTGACAGTGCTTGCCGAGATTGACAGAAAGGCACTTTGTCTCACTTCCCCAATTTGAGAGAGTTCAAACAAGGTCACGACATGATAAGTTCGGAGTATTTACATTCTGCAATCATCGCAATGCAAACATCGTTTGGGAAACGCTTCTGTGAGTTCAGAGAGGAAAAACACATTATCCTTCCCGGTCACTCCCCCAAGCATCGATTCATCTCTACTGAATATGACTGCATTGGCAGGTGTGAGTAAACCTGATCTTGAGATGGAACTGGCCGAAATAGCCGACAAAGACATATGGGTGTCCAAGTTTAGATGCTTGACAGCAGACCTTGAAGATGTTGCCCGTCAGAAGGCCGTTCTTGCTCAGAATCACAAATGGAGTGATATTAAAAACCTCCCTAAACCGGACAAACTTGTGTTCGAAACATGGAATGCTATCCCCGACATTTATGTAAACATTAAAAAGTATGCGCTTGGAGTCCTGTCGATTTATGTATGTGAGCAGGTGTTCTCCAACATGAACTTTATTAAAAACAAACATCGTGCACGCCTCACAGATGACAGCTTGCGATCCTGTGTAAAGCTGAAGGTGACGTCATACAGCCCTGATGTGCAGATGCTGTGCGCTGAGGTCCAGGAGCAGAAATCCCATTAAATATGATACATATTTTAATTGCCTATTATTTTAGGAATATTCATATTTTTTCATTGTTCAGTGAAATAGTCCTTTTATTTTTCAGGTTGACAGCTGGCTGACGTTATTTTTGGTTTGCTGCTGGCGGAAAATTTAAGTTCAGCGTTTTTCATAAATACAAGAAGAACTCAAATAGACGTTGAGTATTTTACTTAAAAGTAACCTTCAACCCAACGTCTTTTTTTCGGAGTTCAAAATGTTTTTGTTGCATGCAGAAATGTAATTTCGTTTTCTCTGCAGGAGTTCATCAATTTCATAAATGCAACACATTATAGTTTGTTTATACATAGCATAAAGGCAAAAAAAAACGTTGTATGCAGTGTTATTTCATTTTAAATGTCAAACGGGTTTTGCGGCTCCCAGTGTTTTCTTTTCTGTGGGAAACGGGTCCAAGTGGCTCTTTCAGTGGTAAAGGTTGCTGACCCCAATCTAGACTGTCTAGCAGATCTGCAGCAAGTACGGCGGTGCTGGAAACCCGTGCAAGGGCTGAAGCAGTGCTAGTCAAAGAACCATTTGCAAGAAGAGGAATTGATAACAAAGTAGATTTCACCCACCTGGAAGCCACAGTGAAGGCATGGCAGCATGAAAAGGAGGTGGAAGCGACTTTAGCCGAGGCCACAGTCTTTGAGGTGACCATGGGGCAGCTTGCTGACAACGACGACGTCAGATCAAACTCACCAAGTCAATCAATCGGCTGAGAGGATGACGAAGTATGTTCAAGAACAGTCTGCTTATGCTTATGCCCAGCCTCAGCAGACATGGTAGACCTAGACAGAAGGGTGGCTCCTCTTGCTCAGGACAAGACCCTGCAACTTGACTCCTTTTACTGCAACAGGACAGAATAGAGACCACCTCCCTCACATGTTTACACTTACACCGAACAGGCAGTTATCTCAAAACATTCAATGTCTGGCCACTGATTTACCTATAGAAATGAAGGAGGCATGCAGCCACGTAATAGTAGACCCCAGGCCTCTTATGTACCATGGCATAACACAGGTAGTGATGCTGCTCAGCCTCCTGGTAAGGTGCACCACACCCCCAATGAACCCCAACATAATCATGGTGTGTCAGAATTGTGATGTTTCTCGCCTGTCATGACCTGCTGACAGTCAGACTCACCAAATCCGATGATAAGCCAGAGAACTGGCCTGGAAGTCTGCATTCTCCAACGCCACTGAAGACCTCAGCCTCAAGCTGAGTGAAGAATTTGAGCTGCTGGTGAAGTGGCTCAAACCACATCTGCTGAGCATCCAAGCAGATTAAGGTCAGTTCACATCACACACACCAGTTCTGGCCTCAGTTTAGTCTGACAAAGACTGTAAGAGTGTTAGGGATCTTCAAGGGCAATGGAGTCTGCTCTCTTCATAGAAATCGAGTCTTCCCCAACATTTCTAGCAGTGAGTCCAAATGTCTGCGAGACCTAGGAGACCAGCTATCCGAGTTGGAAACAGCCAAAACCAAAGGCTACTTATGCGGCTTGTCTTACTTCAACACTGTACAAGAAATTTGTCCAATCTTGGAGAAACTCCCCTTTAATCCACAGGAGAAATGGATGTCAGAAGGAACCAGATACAAACTGGAAAAGGGAGTCACCTTCACACCCTTCTCCTCATTTTCTAGTTTTATCCAGGATGAAGCCAGAATGAGGAACAACCACAACTTTATCCTGACTGTCTTTGGCTCAGCACCACTTAAATCACAGAAACCTGTTAGGGACAATCATGGTGCTCAAAACTGAAATGGACAATGCTGTCCAAAAGGATTATTCTAAAATGTCAGAAGATCCTCACAAACAGTGCCCTCTACACTGGAAATTGCACCCTCTCCAAAAGTGTAGAGGCTTCTGGAAGAAACCTCTAGAGGAGCGAAGAGACCTCTAAAGAACACTCCATATGTTTCTGTTGCTGTTCTTCAACCAGATACCGGGTGAGGGACTGTAGTGCTGTCATCCAGTGCTCTGAATGTGACAGTGATATTGCAACTCTTCATATTGGCCCACCTCCCTGGTCTGTGTAGAAAAGCACAAGTATCTCCTTACATTATGGCAGGGGGTGGGGGACAGATGAATTCCCTTCCTCTCTAGTTGCCACCTCTTCCTGTACTGAATTCTGTGGGGAGAATTCCACCAGTAAGTTATGTTTAAGGATCTGCCTGGTTAATGTTTACCCAGAAGGCCACTGTGAGAAGAAGATGCGGATATATGTTGTCTTGGATGATCAAAACAATAAGTCTCTAGCTAAAACATCTTCCTTCAGTGTCTTCAACATAACCTATTGTGCCTTACCTTATACAATTAAGACATGTGCAGTGATGGTTGGGCAAAGAACAAGAGGCTTTATTGTTAAATCTGTTGATTAAAAGACTCATTTAGCTCTCCCCATGTTTATGAACTTCTGGACAATGGGAAAGAAATCCCCACTCCAGCAGCAGTGACTCACTACGTCCCTAGCTAGCGAGATGCCATCACTCAGCCCAAAGGCTGAGATGCTGCTCCTGCTAGGAAGCTACATCATAGAGGAACACAAGGTACTCCAGCAATATAATGGACCTCCAGGTGCTCCTTTGGTACAGAGGTTAACACTTGGGTCTGTCATTGTAGAAGACATCTGCCTAGTGAGTGCAAATAAATGCTCTCATGTGAAGGTCTTCAGAACTAGAATTCTAGAAAATGTGCACCCCAGTGTCATGACTCCCTGGCATAGCAGCGTCCATGTCAGGGACAGCTTTAGCCAGTCCTGCCAGACTCCCATCTCTCCCACCATGACCTTGCAACAAAAAGGTTTGACAAGCAACACGGTAAGCATGTGCGAATCTGTCTTTGTCCATACAAAGGATGACTACAAACCAGCTCCATCAATAGATGACCTTACTTTCCTGAGGGTGATGGAAAACAGGTTCCATCAAGACAGCACAGACAGCTGGGTGACACCACTACACTTCTGTAACCTCCGACGATGCCTCTCAAACAACTGTGAGCATGCAAGCAGGCACTTCCCTTCACTTACACATGTGCTCAAGAAACGTTCGAAAATTACTTAGGATAAAAATGAAGAGTATAAATGGAAGAATAGACTGCTGGAAAATGATTGCAATGTGAATTCTGGTTCCAAATCTGTAAAAGTGTAGACAGTATTTTAAGTTTGTATGTATTCTAGATTTGTTTTGGATTCTCTGTTGTAACTTTGATATAATCTAATTGGCTTATTCCAAAGTTGGGGTCAGTCATCCCTCTGGATGGACAGAATGTATTTTGAATTCAGTTGATGATCCTATTATTCTTTAGTATTTGACTGTGATATCCAATTGATCAGGAGGATGACTCTGTTAAACATTTTTTTTATGAAAGCCATGAGTTAAGTTGTTGGCATATTTTACAGATACCAGCCAGGAAGTTTTACATCTTTCCTGATGTATCCCTAATTACCAGATCTCACTGCTTACTTGTGGGTTCACAGCAGCTGCTGATTACTCATTATCGCATTGTTAAGCAATTAGCTTTCACCATCAGGTTGGCCATTTTATATTTTTGTATATTTTATTTAGTAGTTAGAAGCACTTGTTAGAAGTTGAAGGAATTTTAATCAATGCTTGAATCTGTCTTTCATTAGAATGACGAAAAGTCTTGTCTTTTCTTATTTTTCTCAGTTTTTAGCATACTGTAATGGTGAATAATAAAACCACCTTCAAACTGCAGCTATGCAGGACTGAAGGTTACATATCTGCCTAGCTTAACAAAGGGCAAAACAATGGCAGTTGAAATCACTGTATCAATGAAAACTGCAGCCAGAGATTCAATAGAGTTGCAATTAGGAATGAAAGAGAACATGAACAAAATTTCAATGTCTAAACAGAAACTGACCTGGCCAAACAATTTGTATTACTGTTGTGGCGGGGGTTCACATACACCAGACCTATGCAGGTTTAAAGGTGAAACCTGCAGAAAATGCAAAAAAATAGGACACATAGAAAGAGCATATCCTACAGACAAAAGCAAGTGGGCTGCATAGGGAAGAGAAACTATAAAAAGGTTAAGTTGCAGTTTCAAAAAGTGTATTAATCTGCATGCTGTTGATGATAAATCCTGATTATGTTGAGAGTGACATAGGACTGGGTGGCCTTGGGGTTTACAATTTAGGAACTACAATAGACAAGCAATATGACTTACACCAGAAGTGACTGGCAAATTAAAAGTGAATTGGACACTCATTCCACAAAATGAGTGTTTGAATAGTGTTGTGGTAGTTGACGACTTAATCCTATGCCACTCTGTTAGCAGCTCCCACATGGAAGGAGTTCACATATTGTACAAGCACTGTTGCCAATAGAGTGCACTTGAGTAGTCTGCATTCTGCACTCTCTCTCTCATAAACAATTACAACATGGTGTCAGAGGTGGTTGATCATTGATGAATTTGGGCTACAGACCAAAGGAGACTACCAACAAGAAAGAATTTGCGGTAAGTCTGTTTTTGTTTGTACATTTCTGTGGGAGTTGTCCAGGAACTTGTCAGCCTGGACTGCTTATGCTAGTTTATTAAGTGATCTAAGAACAGGCAAGATTGTGAGGCAATGCCTTCGAGCTGCACCCAAAAGGGGATACATTGTAATCATTTGTGGGCCATTAGCTTGGGGATGTGCACAAAGATACAGACACAGCAGAGAAGTCAGAGAAGTCAGTCAAACTCTCAGAGAGAGAGGACTATTGTAGCCAAATAAATAAAACAATAATGAAATAAACAAACAGAAAAATGGAGCAAATGCCTGCATACCTATGTCCATTTACCTAATAAAGCCACCTGAGACATTTGATTTCTTTAAACCAGGGGACTTTGAGAGATGGCTCAGATGCTTTGAGAGATTTAGGGTCGCAAGCAATTTCAGTCAGGCTTCAGAAGAGCAGCAAGTAAGCATACTGATATACTGCATGGGTTACAAAGCAGATGACATCATGGGTGGATTAGGACTGGCATGCTCAGGAAAAGGAGTACAACACAGTGCAGGGCAAATTCAAAGAATATTTCACAAGAAAGTGAAATGTGATATATGAGGAAACAAGGTCTAGACAGAAAGACTACAGAAAGAGGGAACAGCAGAGCTCAGCTCAAAAGAGCCAGACACGCAAAACAAAGAGCAGGTAAAATGTCTGACCACAGGAGGGGCAGCAAGCCTCCATTCTGTGTCAAAGAGCTCCATCCAGTAAAAGAAGTGATACGTCACTATTGCAAAGGAGTTGGCCGTTAGCAAAGCCAGAGTCATTCAAAAACAGTTCTTCAGGAGGTCAAACAAAACTATGATTCAGATGAAGAGAGGATTTTCCTTGGGGCTCTAGATTCAAACAGACAAACTGGTGTACGATGGTTTAGTTGCAAAATGAAGCAGTGACATTCAAAATGGACACTGGGGCAGATATCACAGCCATCCCTGAATGTCTGTTCACAGAAAGAGTGAAGAAAACAGGCATTATGCTAAACCCAGAAAAGGAAGTGCTCATGAGGCCAGAGAAACATAAGCTCAATGTGAAAGGAATAAGAAACAGTTAAGAGAGGATTTCTATATTGTTCAGAGTCTCTTCATACTTCTACTGGGACAACGTGCCATAAAAAGAAATTGAACTGTGGTAAATTCTGTATACCCGTCTGGACACGCCCCTCTGCTGACTGCTCCTGTGGCTTCTCGCACAGACCCCTGTAATAAAGGCGATTGGGCACTGCTCCCCCCCCCCCCCTGTCTTCGACATGTCGTGCTCTCTTTTCGCTATTAATAAAAACTGGGAATTATTGATGGTGCATCATGAACCTTATTGCAAGGTTGGGTTTGCTAGACTATGTTCAGTAGTAGAAGTACCCGAAGTTGATCCTGGGGTACTGAAAGACAAGTACTTTATCCAGCTGAGGCCAGGGTAGAGACACCATTCTCCTTGACCACAGTAAGCCATATAGCACTCCCGTTGATGAAAAAAGCCAAAGCTGAACTTGAGAGAATGAAGGCACTTGACATCATAACTAGAGTGAATGGACCTACTGACTGGTGTGCAGGCATTGTTCTGGTTCCCAAGCCAGATGGCACAGTGAGGATCTGTGTTGAGCCAGCAAACCTGAATAATCCAGTCAGGTGGGAGAAGTTTATTTTGCCCTCTGTTGAACACACATTGGGTATGCTGGGTAAAGCACAGTCCTTCAACAGACTAGATGCAAATCTGGCAAACCTGTTTAGCTCCTGAGTCACAGAAGCTCACAATCTTTATCACACCATATGGACGCTATGCCTTCAAGAGATTCCTTTTTGGCATTTCATCAGCCCCGGAACTCTTTCAGATGAGGATGAACCAAATTTTGAAGAAACTGGATGGAGAAGTCTGCCACGTGGATGATATACTCATCTTTGGAGGCTCAAGTGAGGAACATGACAAAAGAGTGGAAGTTCCTTGGAGCATTTGAAACAGGCTGGAATCACGATGAACAAAAAGAAATACAAATTTGTGAAGTTGGAGATGAAGTTCTTAGGCCACCAAATGTCCTCAGAGGGAGTGCAGCCAGATTCAGACAGACTGGCAGCTGCTTGGAGCATGAAACAACTTACAAATGTATCAGTGATCCACAGTTTCCTTGGCATGGTAATCCAGCTGGGAAAATTCATTCCAGATTTGACAGAGAAATCAAAGCCACTACGTGACCTCCTCTCTCAGAGAAATGTTTGGGCCCAGATATAACCTTGCAATAAGGCTCATATAATATACATAAATGATCTGGATGATGGGGTGGTAAATTGGATTAGTAAGTATGCTGATGATACTAAGGTAGGAGGTGTTGTGGATAATGAGGTGGGTTTTCAAAGCTTGCAGGGAGATTTATGCCGGTTAGAAGAATGGGCTGAACGTTGGCAGATGGAGTTTAATGCTGAGAAGTGTGAGGTTCTACATTTTGGCAGGAATAATCCAAATAGAACATACAGTGTAAATGGTAGGGCATTGAGGAATGCAGTGGAACAGAGAGATCTAGGAATAACAGTGCATAGTTCCCTGAAGGTGGAGTCTCATGTAGATAGGGTGGTGAAGAAGGCTTTTGGAATGCTGGCCTTTATAAATCAAAGCATTGAGTACAGAAGTTGGGATGTAATGTTAAAATTGTACAAGGCATTGGTAAGGCCAAATTTGGAATATTGTGTACAGTTCTGGTCACCGAATTATAGGAAAGATATCAATAAATTAGAGAGAGTGCAGTGACGATTTACTAGGATGTTACCTGGGTTTCAGCACTTAAGTTACAGAGAAAGGTTGAACAAGTTAGGTCTCTATTCATTGGAACGTAGAAGGTTGAGGGGGGATTTGATCGAGGTATTTAAAATTTTGAGAGGGATAGATAGAGTTGACATGAATAGGCTGTTTCCATTGAGAGTAGGGGAGATTCAAACAAGAGGACATGATTTGAGAGTTAGGGGGCAGAAGTTTAAGGGAAACACAAGGGGGTATTTCTTTACTCAGAGAGTGATAGCTGTGTGGAATGAGCTTCCTGTAGAAGTAGTAGAGGCTAGTTCAGTTGTGTCATTTAAGGTAAAATTGGATAGGTATATGGACAGGAAAGGAGTGGAGGGTTATGGGCTGAGTGCGGGTAGGTGGGACTAGGTGAGATTAAGAGTTCGGCACAGACTAGGAGGGCCGAGATGGCCTGTTTCCGTGCTGTGATTGTTATATGGTTATATGGTTATATGGAACACACCACAGGAGAAGTTATTCTCATCACTTAAAGTAGATCTCAACTTTCTGCCAACATTGGCATTTTTTGATCTGAACAAAGCACCCAAGGTCTCAGCAGATGCATCTTGCTTTGGCCCAGGGGGGTGCTCATGCAAAATTGCAGTGGCATATGCATCAAAGCATTGACACCTACAGAACAGCATTAAGCCCAAATCAAAAAGGAGACACTGGCTCTCTTGTGGGCTTGTGAAGGCTTCAGCTGCTGCTTGATGTACACCAAATTCCTACTTGAAACAGACCACAAGCCACTTGTCAGCCTGCTCAGCTTGAAACACTTTGATGACTTAACTTCAGTCACAAAGATTTGGAATGAGGCTTACACAATACTGTTATGACATTGAACATGTCCCCAGCAAATCTTTTCACACCAGTCAAGGATGCCATGCAAAAGGGACAAAATATGGATTACTATTTATGGAAAGTTGACTTGTCCAAGCTGTTCTCTATATCCTCAGCAGCAGTTATACAGCACCTGAAAGCTATATTTGGTCACCATGGAATACTAGAGATACTTGGGTCAGACAACAGTCTGCAATTCACCTACTCAGAATTCAAAGTTTTTGCTAAGGACTATGAGTTCAAACACTGGACAAACAATCTACAGGCAAATTCTGAAGCAGAAAGACCAGTGTAAACTGTTATGAATCTCCTATTGAAGGCAAAACACTCCTATTAAGCACTGCTAGCTTATTGCTCTACACCTCTTGTGAGTGGCTACAGTCCATCAGAACTGTCAATGGTCTAGAGACTGGGAAAAAGCCTGTCTGTTTTTCCTTCTCTTCTCCAAACTCACTTTGAAAAAGTGAGAAATTTTGAGGCAAAACAGAGTGAAAAAACAAAGCATGCATGATATTAGACAGAGAGGAAAATCTTTGTCACCATTCAGGAATGGCAAAACTGTTTGCGTTTCAGACCAATCCACCAAAAGAAGAATAGTCTGGCAGCATGCAACATGATCATACGTAATCAGAACAAATTGAGGAACAATCAGGTGGAACAGACATGGATTCGTGCGTCTTCAAAGTCCACAACAGTTAGAGAAAGACATAGAGTGGCCTGATCCTCATGGCAAGGACCTGTTCAAGAATCTTCATCCACTCCAACAGTCCTGGAAACCTATCCCAGATATGGTTGTTTATCAGTTCCATCACAGAAATATACTACATAGCCTAAAAGCTTAGGGTAAGTGACTAAGGAGGCAGAATAATCCTCTCAGTGTTCAGGTAATCTGCCCTGACCTCCATCTGTTTTTTAAAAAGACTTCTAATGTTGAAAACATTTCTCAAAATGAAACTTCTCTTTGGAAAAAGAATTGGTGTAAAAAAAAGGAGTAAAACAAAGTGAGTAAGTGAATGAGTGTTAAAAACAAAGGAAAAGACAGTTATAATGTCAACACAAAGTACACTGCACATGCTGGGGTCAAATCAACATGTACAACAAGCTGGAGGAACTCAGCAGGTTGGACAGCATCCATTGAAATGAGCAGTCAACATTTCAGGCCGAGATCCTTTGGCAGGACTGAAGAAGGAGAGGGCAGGGGCCCTATAAAGAGGATGGGGGGAGAGGGTAAGGTGCCAAGTGAAAAAGCAATCAGAGGAAAGATCAAGGGGTGGGGGAGGGGAAGCAGGGAGGGGATAGGCAGGAAAGGTGAAGAAGGAATGTAAGCGGACAGCTCTATGGGTAGTAGAAGAAGGCTTAATCATGAGAGAGGTGATAGGCAGCTGGAAGAGGAGGCAGAGTGAAAGTAGGATGGGGGAAGGGAGAGGGAGGGAATTACCGGAAGTTGGAGAATTCAATGTTCATACCAAGGTGCTGGAGACTACCCAGACGGTATACGAGGTGTTGCTCCTCCAACCTGAGTTTGGCCTCATCATGACAGTAGAGGAGGCCATGTATATACATATCTGAATGGGAATGTGAAGCAGAGTTGAAGTGGGTGGCAACCGGGAGATCCTGTCTGTTGTGGTGGACGGAGTGGAGGTGTTTGACGAAGCGGTCCCCCAATCTGCATTGGGTCTCGCCCATTTAGAGGAGGCAGCACCGGGAGCTCCGGATGCAATAGATTACCCCAACAGACTCACAAGTGAAGTGTTGCCTCACCTGGAAGGACTGGTTGTGTCCCTGAATGGTGGTAAGAGAGGAGGTGTAGGGACAGGTGTAGCACTTATGCTTGCAGCGTTAAGTACCAGGTGGGAGATCTGTGGGGAGGGTCGTATGGACCAGGCAGTCACAGAGGGAATGATCCCTGTGAAAAGCAGAGATTGATAGGGAGGGAAAGATGTGCTCAGTGGTGGGGTCCTGTTGAAGGCGGCAGAAGTTGCGGAGGATAATATGCTGGATCTAGAGGCTGGTAGGGTGGTAGGTGAGGATAAGGGGAACACGGTCCTTGTTGTGTTGACGAGAGGATGGAGTGAGGGTCAAAGTGCGGGAAATGGAGGAGATGCGGGTGAGAACGGAAACCACGATTCTTAAAGAAAGAGGACATTTGAGATGTCCTGGAACAGAAAGCCTCATCCTGGGAGCAGATGTGGTGGAGACGGAGGAACTGGGAATAGGGAATAGAATTTTTACATTTGGCAGCGTGGGAAGAGGTATAGTTGAGGTAAATATGAGATTCAGTGGGTTTATAGAAGATGTCAGTGGACAGTTATAATGTCAATTCTTTTTTATGTTTATGTAAGGAGCATAAGTTATGTGCTATAGAATCATAGAAATCTACAGCACATTACAGGCCCTTCAGCCCACAATGTTGAGCCAACCATGTAACCTATTCTAGAAACTGTCTAGAATTACCTTACTAGATAGCCCTCTATTTTTCTAAGCTCCTTGTACCCAAGAGTCCTTAAAGGACCCTATTGTATCTGCCTCTACCACCATTCCTGGCAGTGCATTCTACACACCCAACACTCTGCAAAAAACTTACCTCTGACATTCCCCTTGTACCTTCTTCCAAGCACCTTAAAAGTGTGCCCTCTTGTGTTAACCACTTCAGCCCTGGAAAATAGACTCTGGCTATCCACATGATCAATGCCTCTCATCATCTTATACACCTCTACAGGTCACCTCTCATCCTCCGTCGCTCCGAGGAGAAAAGACCAAGTTCACTCAACCTATTCTCATAAGGCATGCTCCCCAATCCAGGCAACATCCTTGTAAATCTCCTCTGCACTCTCTCCAAAGTATCTACATTCTTCCTGTAGTAAGGTGACCAGAACCGAACACAGTTCTCCATGTGGGGTCGAACTAAGGTCTTGCATAGCTTTAACATTCCTCATTTAATATAGCTCTTGAACTCAATCCCATGATTGATGAAGGCCATCACACCATTTGCCTTTTTAATAACACTGTTAACCTATGCAGCAGTTTCGAATGTCCTATGGATACGAACCTCAAGATCTCACTGATCCTCCACATTGCCAAGAGTCTTACCATTAATATTATATTCTGTCTTCAAATTTGACCTACCAAAATGAACCTTTCTGAATGAGCCTTGCATGGTGAACCTTATCAAATGCCTTACTGAATTCCATATAGACTACATCCACTGCTCTACCTTCATCAGTGTGTTTTGTTACATCCTCAAAGAATTCAATCAGGCTCGTAAGGCATGACCTATCCTTGGGAAAGCTATGCTGACTATGTCTCTAAAATGCTCATAAATCCTTCTCACAAGATCTTCGTCAACAACTTGCCTACCACTGAAGTAAGACTCACTGGTTTATAATTTCCTGGGTTATCTCTACTCCCTTTCCTGAGCAAGAGAGCAACATTTGCAACCTTCCAATTCTCTGGTACTTCTCCTGTCCCTATTGATGATGCAAAGATCATTGCCAGAGACCCAGCAGTCTCCTCCCTCACTTCCCAAAGTAGCCCGGGGTATATTGTCCGGTCCCAGTGACTTATCTAACTTAATACCTTTTAACAGCTCCAATACATCCTCTTTCTTAATGTCTATACACTCAAGTGTTTCAATCCACTGTAAATCATCCCCAGCTCATCCTCTTGTTCTTCACGTACTTGTAGAATGCCTTGGGGTTGTCCTTAATCCTGCTTGCCAAGAACTTCTTATGTTCCCTTCTAGCTCTCCTAATTTCATTCTTGAGCTCCTTCCTGGCAACCTTGATAGTTCCTAGAGCTCTAACAGTACCTAGTTTCTTGACCTTTTCATAAGCTATTCTTTTCTTCTTAACGGGATTTTCTACATCCTTTGTATACCATGGTTCTATTACCCTACCATCCTTTCCCTGCTGCAATGGATCAGACCTATGCAGAATGCCATGCAAATGTTCTCTGAATATTTGCCACATTTCTGCTGTGCTTTTCCAAGAACAACCGCTCCCAATTTATGTTCCCAAGTTCTTGCCTAATATCATCATATTTTCCCCTACACCAATTGAGTGTTTTCCCAAATTATCTGCTCCTACTCCTCTCCAGAATCTGCCTCCCTATCTGCTCCTCAAAGTCTCTGTTACTTTTGTGGGGTCAGTAGAGTTATTCCCTCCTTCCTGTTTCTGAATTCCACCCATAATGACTCAGTAGACAACCCCTCCATGACTTCCTCCCTTTCTGTAGGCATGATTCTATCCCTGATTAGCAATGCCACTCCCCCACCTCTTTGCTTCCCTCCCTGTCCCTTTTGAAACATCTAAAGCCCAGCACATTCAGCAGTCTTTCTTGCCCCTGAAATGGCCACAACATCATAGTTCCAAATATTGATCCATGCTCTAAGTTCAGCCGCCTTGTTTATGATCCTCCTTGCACTAAAGTAGACACATCTCAAATCATCTGGCTGTGAGCATCTATGCTCTATAATCTGCTTATCCTTCCTCTCAAACTCCCTACAAGCTTTCTCTACTTGTGCACCAGCCACTGCATCCTCTGCCTCTTCACTCCACTCCAACCCCCTTCAAATGTAGTTTAAACCCTCCCCAACAGCATCAGCAAACCTCCCTCCTAGGACATTGGTTCCCCTCCAGTTCATGTGCAACCCGTCCCACTTGTGCACGTCACTCCTTCCCTAGAAAAGGTTCCAATGATCCAAGAACCTGAAACCCTGCCCCCTGCACCGTCTCCTCAGCCGCTCATTCACCTGAGCTATCTTCCTGCTCTGACCTTCCCCAGCTTGTGGCACCGGGAGCAATCCAAAGATTTCCACCTTGAAGTCCTGTTTTTCAACCTCCTTTCTAACTCCCTAAACTTACTGCACAGGACCTCTACCCCTCTCCTGCCAATGTCATATGTACCACGACCACCTGCTTGCTCACCCTCCCCTTCAAGAATATTCTGCAACCGCTCAGAATCATCCTGGACCCTAGCACCTGGGAGGCAATACACTATCCTGGCATCTCTTTTGCTGCCACAGAATCTCCTATCTGTCTCCCTAAATATTGAGTCCGCTATGACTATTGCTCCGCCTGACTTCACCCTACCCGTCTGAGACTCAGGGCTGACAACAGTGCTATTGGTCTGGCTGCTGCTGCCTTGCCTAGATAGGTCATCTTCCACAGCAATATACAAAGGGTATACCTGTTGCTGAGAGAAATGGCCACAGGGGTACCCTGCACTGACTTCCTTTCCCCTTTACCTCTCTCAGTGGTCACCCATTTATTCCCCAAATCCTGTAGTCTAGGTGTAACCACCTGCTCAAATGTCATACCTATCAAATGATCTTCTTCCTGTATGATCCTAAGTTCATCCAATTCCAGCTCCAGCTCCTTAATGCGGTCATTCACGATCAGGAGTTTGCTGCACTCCCCGCAGGTGTAGTCATCAGGGAGACTATCAGGTTCCATGAATTCCCGCATCCTACAGGAGGAACATTCCACTGACATATCTGTTATCCTGCCTGCTCTGTACTATGGGCAACCAAGACCAAATCTTCTAACCTGTGTCTTTGGCCTCAGCGTCTTCATGTTGTAGCCTCTTGAGTTAACGCCTAACACTCCCACTCTCACTACTGGCCCTCTCCAAACCATGGCCGCCCCGTTTGTCCCTTCTGTACTTTTATTTACTTCTAAGTGTTCTGTTCCCACCACTGAATGGGCCTCCAGGATGTCCTAATACTTGCAAAGCTCTTCTTTTATTCAAACTTTGCCGACCTGCGAGTAACCTCCTCAGTGATCTGTTCCTGCCACTGATTGGGCCATGAGCAAAGTGAACTGAATTGCTCAATTTCTGTGACTATAATTTCAATGTAGTTCTACAGACAAGAAGTACATACCTTGTTTTTTCTTTTTTTTTTCCAAGAAGGGGAGATATCCTGGGTGATAATAGGGTTACTCCTATGCCACTCTGTTAGCCACACCCACATGGGAGGAGTTCACATACTGTACAAGCAACGTTATCAATAAAGTTCACTTGAACAGCCTGCCTGCTGCCCTGCTGGTGGGCTGTCTGCATTCTCCCTCATTAATGAACGCAACAAATGGCACTTCAAAGATACTGAACTGAAGCCTGCAGATATACAACTAAGAATTTATACTGCAAGAAAGTTAATTCCTCTGGGAATGATTTTCATAACAATGAAATACAATCAACAAGCCACATTGGGCTTAAGAACAGGAGGGCCAGCAGTAGGGAGCGTGATTGGTTGAGACAACTACAACTTTATTTGAGATCCAGCTGCCATTTTGCATGCCACATACCATGCAATAGAGTCAACTGAAAGCAATTTAAGAAAGGTACCTGATGATGACATAGCAGTGTTCAAGGATGGCATTTGAAAACTCATATACAATGTACTGTGTATGTTAATCAAAATGGCTTCTCTGGTTTGCTAGAGTAGGAATGCTTTTATGTTCGATAAATGTTTTCTCTTGCAGTTGTTTAGCTTTAGACTTGCTGATATGGGGATTGTATTCATTTGTTAAGCAATGGGGAATGTTATTTTGTCTTGTGAGGCTGGGAGCTTGGGGGTTTCGCGGTTTTTTCTGGGGAGGCGGGAAGGAGATGCCGAGGCAGGTGGACGAGCGCTGCACTACTCGGTCGACCACCCAGGTGGTCCCCGGTGCGAGGACGTGGAGGTCGGAGGAAAGTGACAAGGGGTCGAATGGTTCAATGGTTGAGCTCCAACGATGTGCACTAAACTGACTGAACTTTGATAAGTTGGCGCCTTTTACTTTATTTTCTTTTCCTTCATATATACTGTATTGCATAATACTCTTTCAGTTTTAGTAAAATTTTTAAAGTGTGTTCCATAACGGTATCTGATGTGAGTTTGATATTGAGTGTGTACGCGCAACATAAACTTGATTCTCACAGCACCTGCATGTACGGGAGGTGGGGTTGGTGAGTGGCTGGATCTCCTTTTCCCCTAGACAGATACCAGCCTGTTGGGTTAGTGTTACACTCAGATATATCAAGGTTGAGTTGAGCCCATGGGTAACACCAGTAGTCCTAGTAGCCAGGAAGAATGAGTGTGTCAAGGTGTGCGGTGATGTTAAGGTCACCATGAACCCAGTACTGAAAGTAGATCACTATCCTCTGCCCAGGATAGACGATATCTTTGGAAATCTTTCAGGAGAGAAACATTTCAGTAAAGTGGACAGCTGAAGCCTACCTACAGATAGAGATGTAAGAAGAGTCTAAAGTGTTCCTCCCCATTAACACTTACAAAGGGCTTTAACACTGTAGTAGGCTTATTTCTGGAGAAGCACCTGCACCTGCACTCTGGCAGAAAGCTGTGGAGCAAGTGCTGCAAAGCTGCTCGGGCACTCAGTGCTACATGACTGACATCATTGTTACTGGTAAGGATGTCAAAGAACATCTCCAAAATCTCAAGGCAGTGTTAAAAAGATTATAATTCTTGAATTAGTACACTTCAAACCAAGCATCACTTACTGTTGTCACATGATTGAAATAAGCGTGCTGAGAAAATTCAAGCTGTGGTGTATGCCCCAAAGCCAAGGGACGTGTCGCTGGATTGGTCAATTACTGTAACAGGTTGCTCCTAAACTTGGCTACTTTGCTTTACCCCTTGTACTCATTACTACAGATGGGAAGAAGTGGCAATGGAATGAGCAGTGTGAGGTGGCTTTCTAAAAGGCAAAGGAAATGGCGATGTCAGAAACCATACTCACGCATTATGATTCATGTCATCCACTGTAGTGTGCCTGTGACAAACACTCCTATGGTATAGGTGCAGTCATGTCACGAGTTATGAGTGACGGAATTGAACACCTTTGCATCACATTCCCTTACCAGTACAGAGAAAAGTTGCACTCAGATTGGCAGAGAGACCTTGACTCTGTTTTGGGGTATAAAACACTTCAACCAGTACTTGTGTGGGAGAGAGTTTACCCTCATTGCTACATTTAAGACTGGAATAATTTGGTGTAATCAATTCACAAATGGGGATTTTTGAACTCTGATTACATTTTGTTACCACTTGGACTTAACCTTGATATATCTTAAATTTGCACATTTTAAGTCTAATAAATAACTGCTGAATTTATGCATAGTTTTATACTTTAAAAGGATCCTTGCAATTAACACAACTATGGTAAAAGTTACTAATTTATAACATGCTTGTAAAAGTTTTATATAAATTACAAATGTCAGTGTAATTTGTTGTCAGATTATCGCCCTATCTCAACTCCCACACCCTCTCAGTTCACCCACATTTGTCTCTTGCACTTTTGATCCTTTCAGTTAAGACTTTGTTAATATGAACACCAAAGATTCAACCTTGAACTACCAAATTTTTCAGTGGAACGTGGCTCTTCAATCTACCAATATGGCAGGCAGGGAGCATATGCACATTGCAACTACTCATTGAGCTGTTTGGTACATAAGTGCAAATAGATGCTTTGTTGCATGAAGTGACCATATACATAGGTTATGCAATAATTTGAGTTGAGATCCTTCTCATATTATAGAAAGTATCTATATGTACAGTACTTAATTAGGCCTGTGCAAGATCGAATGGGATCAACCTGGCAAAAAGATCCGTCAATGCTATTTTAAAGGTTATTGATTGTTTTCCAATTCCATCTGCTGGATAATTTGTGGCATTTAAGTTACTTTGTTACTTTGAACAACACATGCCATCTATATTAAACTGATACTGTGGTGTTATTCTTTTGTGTTGTATTCTTGATTTCCACAGAAATGACTGTCTGAATTTAGGAGTAGTTATGGTTCAGATGCCTCTGGAGGATATAGGCTGAAGAAAGTTGCAGAGAGGACTGTAAGATTGATGACAGAAGAAAAATGAAAAAGACAAAATTGCACAGGAGGCCTTAGGCCTTAACCACAGCATGTATTAAAGGAACCTTATTATATAACAATAACGGGTGCTTTTGCATCATCAAGGTAGCTAATACTAAGTTACTTCAACTTCTCTGGTCTTTAAACCAAGAATTAAATACATTGAATTAGGCTGATAAAAAATACACTTGCCATTAGCTTTCACACCACAGGTTCCTTTCAGTTTGCAACAAGTAGCATCAGCAAAATCTGGTGGTTTGTAGTTCATCAGAAGGGTTTCATCATGTGTTTCAGCACAAGAAGAAACACTGTACTATCTTTCCAATGAGAAGAGCAAAGCGGGACTAGAGTACGCTCAGCTTTGGTTTTGTAACAGACCTTACCACAACGCAGGATGCCACATTTTGCAAACTATCTGCCTTGCAGGGTCATTGACATTTCCCTGACATTTTTATCAACCCATAGGAGATTCCACTGCCTCAATGTACAGCTGGTTTGTGACCATAGAAAGTGTATCATGTAAATCTGTGCCCACAATCTGGAAAGCAGTAATGATACTTTCAGTTCTGCCAATCCCTGTTCTGCTTTTATTCCAACCGGACAATAAGCCAGATTTTTCTTAACATGCAGAAAATGATCAAAAAGAATTATTGGTTTAAAAAAAATGGTTACAGTGTCATGGACAGTAAAGTTCAACTATGTTGTGCATGTTGCTTGAACACCATGGCAGGTGGAATTCGAAAGATGAAGGTTCAATTCATCCCAAAAGAAAAAGAAGCATTCTCAAGTCAAGTCAAGTCACTTTTATTGTCATTTTGACAATAACTGCTAGGACAGTACATAGTAAAAATGAGATGACATTTTTTTCAGGACCATGGTGTTACATAACACAGTACAAAAACTAGACTGAACTATGAAAAAAAACAACACAAAAAACTATACTAGACTACAGACCTACCCAGGACTGCATAAAGTGCACGAAACAGTGCAGGCATTCTGATAGTTTGGGGGAAGAAACTGTTACATAGTATGGTCATGAGAGCCCGAATGCTTGGGTTTCTTTTCCCAGATGGCAGGAGGGAGAAGAGTTCTAAGGGAGGATACATCAACCATGGCTGACAAGGGTGGTCAAAGAGAGGATATACAATATTGCAAAAATGAATGGGTAACTAGAGGATTGGGAAGCTGTTAAAAATAAACAGTAGGCAACTAAAAGGAATAAGTAGAGAAAAGATTAAATATAAAGTTAAGCTAGTCAGTAATATAAAAGTGCATACCGAAAATCTTTTTCAGATATATAAAGAGTAAAATAGAGGCAGGAATGGATAATGAATGGCTGGAAATTAGGAAGTGGTAATGGGGAGAAAAGAAATGGATGCTGAACTGAATAACTATCTTGTGTCAGTCTACACTATGGAAGACTCCAGCATTGTGCCAGAAATTCAAAAGTGTCCGAGGGCAGAAATGAATGTAATCGCTATTACAGAGGAGAAGGTGCTTGGGAAGCTGAAAGGTCTGAAGGTAGATGTGTCACCTGGATCTGATAGACTATAGCCCTGGATTCAGAAACAGATAGCTGAAGAGATTGTGGAGACAGTAGTAGTGATCTTTCATGAATCACTAGTTTCTGGAATAATTCTGAAGGACTAGAGAATCACAAATGCCACTCCACTCTTTCAGAGGGGAAGGATGCAAATGGCAGAAAATAATGGGCCAGTTACTTTGACTTCAATGGTTGGCAAAATGTTAGAGTCCATTATTAAGCATTAAGTTTTTCAGGATACTTGGAGGCACAATAAAACACATGATAAAATTAGCTGAACTCAGCATGGTTTCCTCATGAGTTAATCTTGCCTGACAAGCTTCCTGAATTCTTTGAGGAAATAAAGGGCAGGATATACAAAGGAGAGTCGGTGGACATTGTTTACTTGGAAGACCTTTGCCTTTGACAATATGCCACACATGGGGCTGCTAAACAACATTAGAACCCATGATATTGTAGGAAAGATACTGGCACAGACAGAAGATTGGCTGATTGGCAGAAGTCAAAGAGTGGGAATAAAAGGGGGGGGGGGTCTTTTCTGGTTGGCTGCTGGTGACTTGAGGCGTTCTGCAGGGGTTGGTGCTGGATCTGCTGGTTTTCACATTCTGCATTAATGATCCAAATGATGGAATTGATGGTCCTGTGGCAAGGTTTGCTGAAAATACAAAGGCAATTAGTCATGTTGAAGAAGCAGGGGACCTGCAGAGGACGTGGGTATATTAAGTGAATAGGCAAAGAGATTGAAGATAGAATACTGTATGGAGAAGTGTATGGTCATGCACTTTGATAAAAGGAATAAAAGTGTAGGCCATTTTTTTAAATGAGGAACAAATTCAGGAATCAAAGGTGCAAAGAAACTTGAGATTCCTAGTGCAGGATTCCCTAAAGGTTAATTTGCAGGTTGAGTCAGAAGTGAGGAAGACAAATACAGTGTTAGCTCATGGTAGGCTTATCCAAAATACTGAGCTGCATGGGATCCATGGTGACTTAGCTTTTTGGAATCAGAATTAGCTTGCCAAAAAGAGGACAGTGTTAATGATTGATAGGTCTTCTTCTGACTGGAAAACTATGACAAGATTATATATGACTTGGTGAAAATATGGATGGGTGGGTTACTATGTTTGCAGATGATGAAGGATTGGTTGTGTTGTGGATAGTGTAGAAGATTGCTAAACGATTCAAGATATGGAGTTTAATCCAGGCAATTGTGAGAGGTTGCACTAGGAGAGTTCATATGTAAAGAGACAGTATACAGTTAATGGCATGGTTCTTACCAGTGTTGATTTGCAGAGGTAATTTGGGGTGCAAATTCAGGGTTCCCAGAAAATAGCAGCAGAAGTTGATAGGATGGTAAAGAAGGTATATGGCATGCTGGCCGTTATTAGACATCCCACACTGAGTTCAAGAGTCAGGAGGCTACATTGCTGCTTTATAAAGCCTTGATTAGCGCACATTTATTGTATTGCATTTACTTCTGGCTGCTACATTATTAGGAGGTTATGGAGGTTTTGGAAAGGTTTTGGAAGAGCTTGAACTGGGTGCTGCCTAGATTTGAGGGTGTGTACTATGAGGAGAGGTTACAAAAATAGGGTCGTTTGCTCAGGAGGCTCATGAATATGCAGAGAAAGGATGGTTATGGGCTATGTGCAGACAGAAGGAATTAATTTAATCAAGCATCTCTGGCATAATTATTTCAGCACAACATTGTGGAGAATAGGGCCTGTTCCTGTGCTGTAGTATTCTGAGTTCTATGTTGTACAGTATGTTTTAAGTTTTATCTACATGGGGGTTCAAACATCACTCCCCTATTTTAGCTGTTTAATTACCACGTAAATATCAATGTATTATTTGCTGAGCCTGGAGACATGGGAGTTTGCAGATGTTGGAATCTGGAGCAACAAACAACTGCTCTAGGAACTCTGCATGGAGCAGCATTTGTGGAGGAGAGGGATTATCAATGTATCAGATCGATAGGCTGCACTTCTACCACTGGTTGTGCTGGTGCTTCAGAGTCTGTTAAATCACAGAGCATGATATTTCTGAAGGTTAAGAGTTTCTGTTGGATTTGAGGTTCCTTCAGTACCCAGTTGCTCACAAACCTTAGCAGCTATTTTTCCTCAGAATGCAGTATGAGTAGAAAGTGAGAAAATGCTATATCCAGTGACCTATTGAAAGAGGGGGGACAAAGTTGAGCAGTAGGGTCTTCATGATTAATACAGGTTATTGGTATTGATTGGGTAGTGGAGAATTGAATGGCATCTTAAGTCAGTGGTACAGTTGGTGGCATATTACATTTAGAATGTTTGTAACCTCATGTGAGTAGATTATGTCCACCCATATGAGCATCTGAACAGTTTACTGCATTACAACTATATCCTTGGCAATAAGTATGTAGCATTCACATTCTGAGCTTACTCCATGCAGCAGTTTTGCAAAGTGTCTCTGCAAAAATCCTGTAGCCACACTTTTACCATAAGGACTCCACATTTCCCCATCCACCAGAACCCCCAATAT
Organism: Hypanus sabinus; assembly: GCF_030144855.1. Taxonomy (NCBI): domain Eukaryota; kingdom Metazoa; phylum Chordata; class Chondrichthyes; order Myliobatiformes; family Dasyatidae; genus Hypanus; species Hypanus sabinus. The sequence continues at coordinate 137,497,970 of NC_082714.1, forward strand.
AATATTGAATGAATGAAGAGTGCCTTTGCACTCATGGTGTGCCATGCATGTTTGTACATGTCACAGAAGATGCTCCAGTCAAGCCTACTTTCTCTTAAAGTTGATGCATCATGTCTTCAGAAGAAAATTGTATTCAAATAATTAAGTTTACCTTCAAGGTCTACTGGCTTTTATTTATCCAACAAAATTGGATCACTGACAAGAAATAAACCAAAACATCACAACAGACGTTGGCTTGATGTAAAAGCCACATTCACATGAAGGCAACATGGACCAAGTCGAACAGATGCAGGTTAATCACATCCCTCTATCTCAGTGAGTGATGTTCAGAAGGGAATAATTTATTTCTTGGCAAGTTTTAACTTGCTTTTACGCTACTGTATTCATTTCTGATTATATTATAGAATCAATCTCACTAGACTCAATAAATTATATATAACCTGCTCTGTAATGATGGACAGACCTTTATTACCACAAGATCTTTAGCCTCCTTCCCTTGGATCACACTGCTACTTCCATCCTGGCACAGACACAATCTTCTTTTGGGAGTTCAGTTCCCAGTACTTTGGCAGGGTGGTGTGTAACTTAAGATGCTGCTAAGATTGTCCTGATATTTTGAAGTTATATAACAACATTCATTATCACTTACAACCTGTGAATTTTGTTGACAATTTTTATGATACCACTACTTTTAATACTAAAAGGCTTGAAATATTTCAACTATTTTAATTTATTAAGAGCTGAACTTAATTTTCACCCTTCATTTTATTTCATCCATTCATTCGGATGAGACTAATGTACAGGTAAATCTTGGTACTGGCTTATTGGGCAGACCTTCTTGCTGGAGAACTGGGAATTTTGTGGTGACATCCATTGCTCTACAGGAGCATTGGGACATTAGAAAACAGCCTCTGCAGGACAAAAGATTCCATCAGTGGCTATGGTTAATGCTAGTACAATGCTTTAGTTTTAATGCTAAAACGAGGACTTCTGTGAGGAAATATTAGTATGTCCTGATATTAATGCTAGTATGAAGTCAGAAGAGTGGGCAGATATCATAACCATAGAACCATAGAACACTACAGCACAGTACAGACCCTTCAGCCCTCCATGTTGTGCCGACCCATATAATCCTTAAAAAAAAGTACTAAACCCACACTACCCCATAACCCTCCATTTTTCTTTCATCTATATATCTAAGAGGCTCTTAAAGTCCCCTAATGTTTTAGCCTCCACCAGCATCCCTGGTAAGTCATTCCAGGCACTCACAACCCTCTGTGTAAAAAAAACTTACCCCTGATATCTCCCCTAAACTTCCCTCCCTTAATTTTGTACATATGCCCTCTGGTGTTTGCTATTGGTGCCCTGGGAAACAGGTACTGACTATCCACCCTATCTATGCCTCTCATAATCTTGCAGACCTCTATCAAGTCCCCTTTCATTCTTCTACACTCCAAAGAGGAAAGTCCCAGCTCTGCTAACCTTGCTTCGTATGACTTGTTCTCCAATCCAGGCAACGTCTTGGTAAATCTCCTCTGCACCCTCTCCGTAGCTTCCACATCCTTCCCATAATGAGGTGACCAGAATTGAACACAATACTCTAAGTGCGGTCTCACCAGAGATTTGTAGAGTTGCAACATGACCTCTCTACTCTTGAACTCAATCCCCCTGTTAATGAAACCTAGCATCCCGTAGGCCTTCTTAACTACCCTATCAACCTGCGCAGCTACCTTGAAGGATGTATGGATTTGAACCCCAAGGTCCCTTTGTTCATCCACACTCTTAAGTAACTGACCATGAATCCTGTACTCAGTCTTCTGGTTTGTCCTTCCAAAATGCATCACCTCACACTTGACCGGATTGAACTCCATCTGCCATTTTTCTGCCCAACTCTGCAGCCTGTCTATATCCTCTTGTAACCGTTGACAACCTACAGCTCCATCCACAATTCCTCCAATCTTCGAGTCATCCACAAACTTACTCACCCATCCTTCTGCCTCTACATTCAGGTCATTTATAAAAATCACAAATAGCACGGGTCCCAGGACAGATCCCTGTGGCACTCCACTAATCACCAACCTCCAGGCAGAATACTTTCCTTCCACAACTACCCTCTGCTTTCTGCCTTTAAGCCAATTTTTTTATCCAAACAGCCAAGGTTCCACTTATCCCATGCCTCATGACTTTCTGGATGAGTCTCTCATGAGGGACCTTGTCAAATGCTTTGCTAAAGTCCATGTAGACCACATCCACTGCCCTACCCTCATCAATTTCTTTTGGTATCTCTTCAAAAAACTCAATCAGGTTTGTGAGGCATGATCTTCCCTTCACAAAGCCATGTTGACTATCCATGAGTAGACTGTACTTCTCCAAATGCTCGTAGATCCTATCCATAAGAATCTTTTCCAGTAGTTTGCATACCACTGAGGTAAGACTCACCAGTCTATAGTTCCCAGGTTTCTCCCTATTACCTTTTTTAAACAAGGAAACTACATTTGCCATTCTCCAGTCCTCCAGCACTTACCCTGCAGCCAAAGAGGAGTCAAAGATCATAGCTAATGCTCCTGCAATCCCTTCTCTCAATTCCCACAACAACCTGGGGTGTATCATATCCTGCCCTGGAGATTTATCAATCTTAATGTATTTAAGGAAGTCCAGCACTTCTTCTTCCTTAGTCTCCACATTGTCCAGCACACAAGTCCACTCTACTTCAACCTCATCCTGATCAAGATCTTTTTCACTTGTGAATACTGAAGCAAAGTATTCATTTAGGACCTCCCCAAACTCCTCCACCTCCAGGCACATGTTGCCCTCTTTATCCTTCAGCGGTCCCACCTTCGCTCTCGTCATCCTCCAGTGGAGTTATCCATGCTGGTTCAGAAATCTGATAGCTGTAGGGTAATAACTCTTTCTGAACCTGATGGTGTGGGAACTAATGCTCCTGTACCTTCTGCCTTATGGTAGCAGTGAGAAGAGAGCATGGCTTAGATGGTGTGAGTCCATGATGATGGATGCTGCTTTCTTGTGGAAGCACTCCAAGTACGTGTGCTCAATGGTTGGAAGGGCATTGTCTGTGATGGACCACCATTTTCTGTAATCTTTTTCCTTTCCATGATTTTTCCATACCTGTTAAGATGCTCTCCACTATGCTTCCATAGCATTTGGCAAATTTTTTTGTGACACACTGAACCCATGTATACTTCTAAGTAGAGGCACTGGTTTACCTTCTTTGTGATGGCACCTACATAAATAAAAGTATTGAATACGTTACTTGTAGACAGTCTACAGATCAACATTCAAGAAGTCTACAAGTAATATATTCAATATTATTTATTATTTGCACACTGGTTGTTTATCAATCTTTGTTTATTTTTTCATAAATTATATTGTATTTCTTTATTTTCCTGTAAATGCCTGAAAGAAAATGAATCTCTTGGTAGAAGATCTACCTTAATAGTAAATTCACTTTGAGAATACATCTTAAATATTGCCAAGCAATCTCTCTAGAACTGAAAGTTCAAAACTATATCTGTGGAGTCTTATTCCTTAAGGTTTCAATTATTGTCAGAGATAAAATATTAACTAAAACATTGAGTTCTTATCCTAACATACACTCCCGGATTTAAACATATTGTTCATAGTTCAAAGTAAAATTATTATTAAAGTACATATATGTCACTATATACTATCCTGAGATTCATTTTCTTGTGGGCATTCACTGTAAATACAATGAACTTAAAACAGAGCAAGACAGACAAGCAACCAGTGTGCATATGACGACAAACTGTGTAAATACAAAAAGATTAGAAAAAGAATAGTAATGAAAATAAATAAGCAATAAATATCAAGAACATGAGTTGAAGAGTCCTTGAAAATGAGTTCCTAGGTTGTGGAATCATGTCTGTGCTGAGGTGAGTGAAGTTATCCCCTCTGGTTCAAGAGCCTTATGGTTGAGGGGAACTAACAATTCCAGGCTGTGTGGGACCTGAGGCTGCTGTACCTCCGTCCTCATGGCAGCAGCGAAAAGAGGGCATGGCCTGGATAGTGGGGGTCCTTGATGATGGATGCCACTTTCCTGCGACATTTATTGTAGCTGTGCTCAATGGTGGAGAGGGCTTTTACCCGCCATGGACTGGGCTGTATCCACTACTTTTTGTAGGAATTTTCATTCAAGGGCAGTGGTATTTCCATACCAGGCAGTGATACAACCAGTCAGTATACTCTCCCTCCAACATCCATAGAACCCTGTCAACATTTTACAAATGAAAATGATGGGCCAAATCTTCATTAGCTTCTATGAAGTTAGAGGCATCACCATGCCTTCTTTGTAATGGCAACTACGTGCTGGACTTGGGATAAATCCTCAGAAATGATAACACTGAGGAATTTAAAGTTGCTGACCCTCTCCACCTCTGATCCCCAGATAGGAAATGGCTCATGGACCTCAGGTTTCCTCCTCCTGTAGTCAATAACTAGCACTTGGTTTTGCTGACACTGAGTGAGAGGTTGTTGTTGTGGCAGCATCCAAATCATCTCTCAGGCCCAAGCAGATATGTTTCATCACCAACCTCTCAAAGCAGTTCTTTACCATGGCTGTAAGTGCTACTGGAAGATATTCATTGAGGCAGGTTACCATGTTCTTCTAGGGGACCAGTATAATTGAAGCCTGCTTGAAGCAGTTGGGTACAACAACTGCCAAAGTGAGAAGTTATAGATATCAGTGAACACTCCAACCAGTTGATTTACACAGTTCTTCAGTTCTCATCCAGGTACCGCACCTGGGCCAAACCCTTTCCATGGGTTCACCTTCCTGAAGGACACTCTCACGTTGACCTCAGAGACAGAAATCACAGGGTCATCAGAGCCTGCGGAAGTTCATGAAAGGGCCTCCACGTTTTGTCAGTCAAAGCGAGCATAAAAGGCACTGAGCTCACCTGGGAGCAAAACCTTGTTGTCACATATACAGCAAACACGAGGAAACCTGCAGATGCTGGAAGTTCAAACAACACACACAAAATGCTGGTGGAACACAGCAGGCCAGGCAGCATCTATAAGGAGAAGCACTGTCGACATTTCGGGCCGAGACCTCTCGTCAGGAATTATGACGAATCATAATAGCAATTATGAGTCTTGACAAAGGGTCTCGGCCCGAAACGTCGACAGTGCTTCTCCTTATAGATGCTGCCTGGCCTGCTGTGTTCCACCAGCATTTTGTGAGTGTTGTCACATATACATATTGGTTTTACTTCGCAGAAGGTGATGGTAAACAAGATATGCCACAGCTGTCGAGCATCCTTCTGTGTTTCAAGTTTGGTCTGCAATTGCCATTTTGCATGTGGGATGGTTTTCTGGAGGTTGTACCTGGACCTTTTACATTTTACTTGGTCTCCAGATTTGAATGTCATTGACCTAGCCCTTAGCAGGTTGTGGATATGTTGGTCCATCCAGAGCTTCTGGTTGGGGAAGATCCTGAATGATTTTGTGTGGAATATGTTACTCTACCACTACCATCAAGCTAAGAGTATTGAGACGTGCTGAAGACATGCCTGAAGTAGTACTAGACAGGTATGAAAATTAAGGGTTAATCTAGTGAAGCTGTAACATGAATGCTAAATAACAAATATAGCACATAATAAACTGAGGTATGTGGGCCCGCAACCAGTGGACTAAATCATAGCTCTACATCCCAGCTTTATCAAGATATATGGTGCTAAGTTAAACAGATAATTAATCAGAGGAGGTGGCAGCAACAAGAGGCAGATGTGTAACTCCAATAATGGTGGGGCTGACAGGTACAACCATTTTCAGCTAAATTAAGTCATTGAACTTGACTTTCTCTTTAGGTTGTCACCACCACAAAAGTCAACCATTAGCCATTTCAATTCACTCAACAAGACACCAAAATTTCAGTCCCTGAGGCCAACACAAGAGTATCCTTCAGGAGGGTGAGCTCTGAGAACTTTGGATACCCAAGATCATGAGCTAGACAAACATCCTCCAGAACTAGCCAAGCTGTTTTAAAGTCCCGACAAATTGTAAAATTGGAAAATGATATCTTAATCATAACATGCAAGACAAATTCAGTCCAGATCATTCTGCCTATTCTTAGCCATGAGCAATGTAATGGAAATGGTATAGAGAATGTAGTCAAGCAGCACTATTCACCAATAATTTGTTCACTGATGCCCAGTTTGGGTTTAACCAGAAACAGTAGTCTTCAGATTTCATCACAGCCTTGGTCCAAGCTGGACCAAAGCACTGTTACCGATGTAAACTGACATGACTGCTTGTGACATCAAAGCAATATGAGATCTAGTGTGACATCTTAGAGCACTGGTAAATCTTAAATCAATAAACAGCAAGGGAAAAGCACTACTGTGTGCAGAGTCATGTCTGCACAAAAGCAAAATAGTTATGGGTATTAAATTTCAGTATCAGGGCAGTAGAGTAGCCTTCTTCATTGACTTCAAAGAACTTCCTTTCATCATAAGGTCAGAAGTGGTATGTTCCCTGATGAGTACACAAAGGTAATTTTCATTTGCAACACCACGCAAAATGGACCAAATGCACATCACTTTAGAGTACAACCCTGGACAATAATCCCCTACTAGTTTCTAGGTATCACATAGCACTTTTATCACAAAAGGGGCCAACACAAGAGAGCATCTAGTCACTTACATTGACATTCAGCAGGACAACTAGCATTGAGGTTCCCACTTTAATCTTCCTGGTGAGGGCTGGGAGACAAGAGGGATACCATTGTCCCAAACTCAACTGGACCACTGATGTCAATATAGTTTCTACAAGAGTAGGTCTAAGACTGATGTCCTGTGGTGAGTATTGCACCTCCTGACACCAGAAAGCACTTCCTCCTTTAATACAAGCACAATGTTCCATATTGGATATTTAATATTTCAGTAATATTGTAAATACATTGTTTGATTAAGCACTCTCTGTTGCTTATATAATTCACTATGGGTTATATGTAAAAGTACATGAATGGCATACGTCATTACACCACCACATCATAAGTGTGTGCCTCACTAAAATAAAGAACAAAGTAGACATGCATTATCTCCCAGCTCCATATATTTTCATTCAAATAGTCTTATGCTTTGGATTTACAAAATGTAACATTGGAGATGAGGAAGCTTTAAACAAACCTGAAATTACCACCTACCTGATGAAGTACAGTGAGATGTTTGAGCTAAAAAGAAGTGCAGCAGAGATGTACAATTTTTAAAAAAGGCAAAACGTATGCTTCTTCACAAAAGGTCAGATTTGGTTGAGATATAAAAGAGGCAGAAAGTAGATGAATTCACAGGTTCATAATTTTAAAATAAAGCTGAATTGCCTGGTGTTATTGGAAAGATAGACATGTTCGACTGCATAAGACATAACGGGAATATGTATACTGAACAAATTGAGCAGTATTTTGAAGTATTGAGCAAATGAAATAGCCAATGCAAAGTGAGTGCCTGAGTACTTTAAATTTGCTTTGAAGTTCGACTGCTCCAACCAAATGAGCTGAAATGAGCTTTGCTGATATTGTAAAACTAATGCAAGAACATTTAGAACCAAAACCATTGTTGATCGAGGAACAACTGCACAGGCGTGTGGTGAGAAAAGTTTTCGGTTGGAGAAGGAAGTAGGAGGATCAGAATGGGAGTGTGGCGGGAGCCATCTGGAATTTTTCTTTTTCTCATCGGAGTTAAGAGAGGCAGGGTTGCATAGGTGCGTGAAGTTGGGCAGTGAAGCGGGGAAGATTTAAAAAGGACATAGCCTTATATAGTGGGCAGCATCGTTTTGTGGGCAGAGGAGTGAGCCAGGAGCAGAGTGTAGGCTTAAGGGCTTTGGCTCAACAGGCTTAGGTGGAAACGGGTGAGGCAATGTAGGTTTAGGTTTCAGTTTTTCCTGTTATTTGAGGAAAGGGGAAGTATGAGTGTGGGGGCAGCTTGTTGGTCTCGGTGTCAGATGTGGGAGGTCCTAGAGTCTCCTAGCTTCCCGGATGTCCACATCTGCACCACAGTCCTAAGGGACCGTGTTAGGGAACTGGAGCTGCAGCTCAATTACCTTTGTCTGGTCAGGGAGTGAGGAGTTGATAGAAAGGAGTTACAGGCAGGTGGTCACCCCGGGACCACAGGAGGCAGACAGGTGGGTCACGGTTAGGAGGGAGAAGGGGAAGAGTCAGGTACTACAGAGTACCCCAATGGCTGTACCCCTTAACAATAAGTACTCCTGTTTGAGTACTGTTGGGGGGGACAGCCTACCTGGAGGAAGCAACAGTGGCTGTGCCTCTGGCACAGAGTCCGGCCCTGTAGCTCAGAAGGGTAGGGAAAGGAAGAAGAAGGCAGTAGTAATAGGGGACTCGATAGTTAGGGGGTCAGATAGGCGATTCTGTGGAGGCGATCAGGAGACCCGGATGGTAGTTTGCCTCCCTGGTGCCAGGGTTCGGGATGTTACTGATTGCCTCCAAGATATCCTGAAGTGGGAGGGTGAGGAACCAGAGGTCGAGGTACATATAGGTACCGATGACATAGGTAGGAAAAGGGAAGAGGTCCTGAAAGGAGAATACAGGGAGTTAGGAAGGCAGTTGAGAAGAAGGACCACAAAGGTAGTAATCTCAGGATGCAATGAGGTGGAGGATAAGTGCATGGTTGAGGGATTGGAGCAGGGGGCAGGGATTCAGATTGCTGGATCATTGGGACCTCTTTTGGGGCAGGTGTGACCTATACAAAAAGGATGGGTTACACTTGAATCCTAGGGGGACTAATATCCTGGCAGGGAGATTTGCTAAGGCTACAGGGGAGACTTTATACTAGAATGGTTGGGGGGTGGGAATCAAATTGAAGAGACTCAGGGAGAGGAGGTTAGTTCACAAATAAAGAAAGCTAGTAGACAGTGTGTGAGGGAGGATAGGCAGGTGATAGAGAAGGGGAGAGCTCAGACCAAAGATGTAGGGGAGAAGGAAGAAAAAGATAATAAAGTTGATTGCATTGTTAGGGATAAACAGAGAGTAAGGGGGGGAGAATTTCTTAAATGCATCTATTTTAATGCTAGGAGCAATGTAAGAAAGGTGGATGAGCTTAGAGCATGGATTGATAACTGGAAATATGATGTTGTAGCTATTAGTGAAACATGGTTGCAGGAGGGGTGTGATTGGCAACTAAATATTCCTGGATTTCATTGCTTCAGGTGTGATAGAAATGGAGGGGCAAGAGGAGGAGGTGTTGCATTGCTTGTCAGAGAAAATATTACAGCTGTGCTCTGGCAGGATAGATTAGAGGGGTCATATAGGGAGACTATTTGGGTGGAATTGAGGAATGGGAAAGGTGTAGTAACACTTATAGGGGTGTATTATAGACCACCTAATGGGGAGCGAGAATTGGAGGAGCAAATTTGTAAGGAGATAGATATTTGTAGTAAGCATAAGATTGTGATTGTGGGAGATTTTAATTTTCCACACATAGACTGGGAAGCCCATTCTGTAAAAGGGCTGGATGGTTTGAAGTTTTAAAATGTGTGCAGGATAGTTTTTTGCAGCAATACATAGAGGTACCAACTAGAGAAGGGGCAGTGTTGGATCTCCGGTTAAGGAATGAAATAGGCCAGATGACGGAGGTATCTGTTGGGAAGCACTTCAGGTCCAGTGACCACAATGCCATTAGTTTCAATATAATTATGGAGAAGGATAGGACTGGACCCAGGGTTGAGATTTTTGATTGGAGAAAGGCTAACTTTGAGGAGATGTGAAAGGACTTAGAAGGAGTGGATTGGGACAATTTGTTTTATGGGAAGGATGTAATCAAGAAATGGAGGTTATTTAAAGGTGAAATTTTGAGGGTACAGAACCTTTATGTTCCTGTTAGGTTGAAAGGAAAGGTTAAAAGTTTGAGAGAGCCTTGGTTTTCAAAGGATATTGCAAACTTGGTTAGGAAAAAGAGAGATATTTACAATAAAAATAGGCAGCGTGGAGTAAATGAGGTGCTCGAGGAATAAAAAGAATGTAAAAAGAATCTTAAGAAAGAAATTAGAAAAGCTAAAAGAAGATAAGAAGTTGCTTTGGCAAGTAAGGTGAAAATAAATCCGAAGGGTTTCTACAGTTATATTAATAGCAAAAGGATAGTGAGGGATAAAATTGGTCCCTTAGAGAATCAGAGTGGACAGCTATGTGCGGAGCTGAAAGAGATGGGGGAGATTTTGAACAATTTCTTTTCTTTGGTAATCACTAAGGAGAAGTATATTGAATTGTGTAAGGTAAGGGAAACAAGTAGGGAAGTTATGGAAACTATGATGATTAAAGAGGAGGAAGTACTGGCGCTATTAAGAATATAAAAGTGGATAAATCTCTGGGTCCTGACAGGATATCCCTAGGACCTTGAGGGAAGTTAGTGTAGAAATAGCAGGGGCTCTGACAGAAATATTTCAAATGTCATTAGAAACGGAGATGGTGCCGGAGGATTGGCGTATTGCTCATGTGGTTCCATTGTTTAAAATGGGTTCTGAGAGTAAACCTAGCAATTATAGGCCTGTCAGTTTGACAGGTAAATTAATGGAAAGTATTCTTAGAGATGGTATATATAATTATCTGGATAGACAGGGTCTCATTAGGAATAGACAGCATGGATTTGTGCGTGGAAGGTCATGTTTGACAAATCTTATTGAATTCTTTGAAAAGGTTACGAGGAAAGTTGACGAGGATAAAGCAGTGGATGTTGTCTATATGGACTTCAGTAAGGCCTTTGACAAGGTTCTGCATGGAAGATTAGTTAGGAAGGTTCAATCGTTAGGTATTAATATTGAAGTTGTAAAATGGATTCAACAGTGGCTGGATGGGAGATGCCAGAGAGTAGTGGTGGATAACTGTTTGTCAGGTTGGAGGCTGGTGACTAGTGGTGTGCATCAGTGATCTGTATTGGGTCCAATGTTGTTTGTCATATACATTAATGACCTGGATAATGGGGTGGTAAATTGGATTATTAAGTATGCAGATGATACTAAGGTAGGTGGCATTGTGGATAATGAAGTAGGTTTTCAAAGCTTCCAGAGAGATTTAGGCCAGTTAGAAGAGTGGGCTGAATGATGGCAGATAGAGTTTAATGCTGATAAATGTGAGGTGCTACATTTTGGTAGGAATAATCCAAATAGGACATACATCGTAAATAGTAGGGTGTTGAAGAATACAGTAGAACAGAGTGATCTAGGAATAATGGTGCTTAGTTCCCTGAAGGTGGAATCTCATGTGGATAGGGTGGTGAAGAAATCTTTTGGTATGCTGGCCTTTATAAATCAGAGCATTGAGTATAGGAGTTGAGGTGTAATGTTAAAATTGTACAAGGCATTGGTAAGGCCGAATTTGGAGTATTGTGTACAGTTCTGGTCACCGAATTATAGGAAAGATATCAACAAAATAGAAAGAGTACAGAGAAGATTTACCAGAATGTTACCTGGGTTTCAGCACCTAAGTTACAGGGAAAGGCTGAACAAGTTAGGTCTTTATTCTTTGAAGCGTAGAAGGTTGAGGGGGGACTTGATAGAGGTATTTAAAATAATGAGGGAGTTAGATCGAGTTGACATGGATAGGCTTTTTCCATTGAGAGTAGGGGAGATTCAAACAAGAGGACATGAGTTGAGAGATAGGGGACAAAAGTTTAAGGGTAGCATGAGGGGGTATTTCTTTACTCAGAGAGTGGTAGCTGTGTGGAATGAGCTTCCAGTAGAAGTGGTAGAGGATGCTTTGGTATTGTCACTTAAAGTAAAATTGGATAGGTATATGGACAGGAAAGGAATGGAGGGTTATGGGCTCAATGCGGGCCACTGAGTGTAAGTGTCGGCACAAACTAGAAGGGCCGAGATGGCCTGTTTCTGTGCTGTAATTGTTATATGGTTATCTGGTTATATGGTTAAAAGGGAAAGAGCTTTATAGAGCAGGCGTCTGAGGAATAGGTGACGGATTAGAGGTAGACAGGGTAGCAGGGATTTGGCTTAACGGGGCTTTGGTAATAACAGTTCGAGGCGAGGAATGTTACTGGTGTAGAATAGAAACAGGAATTATGTCTGTGTGACTGGGTATCAGATGTGGGAAGTCCGGGAGACTCCCAGCCTCCCTGAAGGCCACATCTGCACCAGGTGTGTCAAGCTTCAGCTCCTTAGGAACCACGTTAGGAAAATGGAGCTGCTGCTCGATCAGCTTCGTCTGGTCAGGGAAAACGAGGGGGTGACACAGAGGAGCTATAGGCAAGTAGTCACACTGGGGTCTTAAGACAGATAAATGGGTAACAGTCAGAAGAGGAAAGGACAAGGGTCTGATACCAGAGAGTACCCCTGTGGCCGTCACCCCTTAACAATAAGTACTCCATTTGAGAACAATTGAGGGGGACAGCCTACCTGGGGGAATCAACTGCAGCTGAGCCTCTGACACAAAGTCGGGCCCTGTGGCTCAGAAGGGTAGGGAAAGGAAGATGATGGCAGCAGTGATAGTGGACTCTATAGTTAGGGGGTCAGACTGGCGATTCTGTGGATGCAGGAAAGAAATATGGATGGTTGTTTGCCTACCAGGTGCCAGGGTCCAGGATGTTTCTGATCGAGTCCACGATATCCTGAAGTGGGAAGATGAATAGCCAGAGGTCATGGTACATATTGGTAGCAACGACATAGGTGGGAAAAGGGAGGAAGTCCTGAAAACAGACTACAGGGAATTAGGAAGGAAGTTGCAAGCAGGACCTCAAAGATAGTGATCTCGGGATTACAGCCTGTGCCACGTGACAGTGAGTACAGGAATAGAGTGATGTGTAGGATAACTGCATGGCTGAGGGATTGGAGCAGGGGGCAGGGATTCAGATTTCTGGAACATTGGGACCTCTTTTTGGGCAGGCAAGACCTGTACAAAAAGGATGGGTTGCACTTGAATCTGAAGGGTCCAATATCCTGGCAGGGAGGGTTGCTAAGGCTATTGGGGAGAGTTTAAACTAGAAATGCTGGGGAGTGGAGACTGAGGACGGGGTGGTTGGCTCACAAATAGAGTAAGCTTGGAGACAGTGTGAGAGGGAGGATAGGCAGGTGATAGAGAAGGGATGTGCTCAGACTGAGAGTTTGAGATGTGTCTATTTTAATGCAAGAAGCATAATGAAAAAGCAGATGAACTTAGAGTGTGGATCAGTTCTTGGAGCTATGATGTTGTGCCCATTATAGAGACTTGGATGACTCAGGGCAGGAATGGTTATTTAGAGTGCCAGGCTTTATATGTTTCAGTAAGGACTGGGAGGGAGGCAAAAGAGATGGGGGCGTGGCACTGCTGATCAGAGATAGTATCATGGCTGCAAAAAGGAGGAAGTCATCAATGGATTGTCTACTGAGGCTCTGTGGGTGGATGTTAGAAACAGAAAGGGGTCAATAACTCTACTGGGTGTTTTTTATAAACCACCCAATAGTAACAGGAATAACAAGGAGCAGACAGGGAGGCAGATTCTGGAAAGCTGTAATAATACCAAGGTTGTCGTGGTGGGAGATTTTAATTTCCCGAGTACTGATTGGCATCTCTCTAGTGTGAGGGGTTTAGATGTGGTGGAGTTTGTTAGGTGTGTTCAGGAAAGTTTCCTGACACAATAAGTAGATAAACCAATAAGAGGAGAGGCTTTTGGTATTGGGAAATGAACCTGGTCAAGTGTAAGGTGTTTCAGTGGAGAGGGATAGGAGCAGACAAATTAGGAAAATGTTTAATTGGAGTAATGGGAAATATGAAGCTATCAGCCAAGAACTTAGAAGCATAAGTTGGGAACAGATATTCTCAGGGAAACATTCAGCAGAAATGTGGCAAATATTCAGGGAATATTTGCATGGCATTCTGTATAGGTACATTCCAATGAGACAGGGTAAGGATGCTAGGGTACAGATGTACAAAGGCTGTAATAAATCTAGTTAAGAAGAAAAGAAAAGCTTACAAGAGGTTCAAAAACTAGGTAATGATGGAGATCTAGAAGATTATAAGGCTAGCTATAAGAAGCTTAATAATGAAATTAGGAGAGCCAGAAGGGGCCATGAGAAGGCCTTGGTGGGCAGGATTAAGGAAAACCCCAAGGCATTCTACAAGTATGTGAAGAGCAAGAGAATAAGACATGAGAGAATAGGACCAATCAAGTGTGACAGTGGAAAAGCGTGTATGGAACCAGGAGAGATAGCAGACATATTTAATGAATACTTTGCTTCAGTATTCACTACAGAAAAGGAACTTATAGGGATATAAGATCCTTTATAGGGATGACTTACAGGGGATTGAAAAGCTTGAGCATATAGACATTAAGAAAGAGGATGTGCTGGAGCTTTTGGAAAGCATCAGGTTGGATAAGTTTCCGGCACCAAATGGTATGTACCCCAAGTTATCCTGAGAGGTGAGGGAGGAGATTGTTGAGCCTCTGGTAATGATCTTTACGTCATCAAAGGGGACAGGAGAGGTTCCAGAGGATTGGAGGGTTGCAGATATTGTTCCCTTATTCAAGAAAGGGAGAAGAGACAGCCCAGGAAATTATAGACCAGTGAGTCTTATTTCAGTGGTTGGTAAGTTGATGGAAAAGATCCTGAGAGGCTGGATTTATGAATATTTGGAGAGGCATAATATGATTAGGAATAGTCAGTATGGCTTTGTCAAAGGCAGATCGTGCCTTACGAGCCTGACTGAATTTTTTGAGGATGTGATTAAACACATTTATGAAGGTAGAGCTGTAGATGTAGTGTATAAGGATTTCAGCAAGGCATTTGATAAAATACCCCATGCAAGGCTTATTGTAAAAGTAAAGAGGCACCTCACTTTGTGGATCCAGAATTGGCTTGCTCACAGAAAGCAAAGTGTGGTTGTACACGGGTCATATTCTGTTTTGGGACCCCTTCTCTTCGTGATTTTTGAAATGATCTGGATGAGGAAGTGGAGGGATAGGTTAGTAAATTTGCTGATGACCAAACGTTGGGGGTGTTGTGGATAGTGTGGAAGGCTGTAAGAGGTTACAATGGAACATCAATAGGATGCAAAACTGGGGTGAGAAGTGGCAGATGCAGTTCAACCCAGATAAGTGTGAGATGGTTCATTTTGGTAGGTCAAATATGATGGCAGAATATACAAGTATTAATTGTAAGACTCTTGGCAGTGTGGAATATTAGAGGGATCTTGGGGTCCGAGTCTATTGGACACTCAAAGCTGCTGCACAGTTTGACTCCGTTGTTAAGAAGGCATATGGTGCATTGGCCTTCATCAACTGTGGGATTGAGTTTAAGAGCTGAGAGGTAATGTTACAGCTATATAGGACCCTGGTCAGACCCCACTTGGAGTACTGTGCTCAGTTCTGGCCATCTCACAACAGGAAGGATGTAGAAACTTTAGGAAGCGTGCAGAAGAGATTTATAAGTATGTTGCCTGGATTGGGGAGGGTGCCTTAGAGAATAGGTTGAGTGAACTTGGCCTTCTCTCCTTGGAGCGACAGAAGATGAGAGGTGACCTGATAGAGGTGTATAAGATGATGAGAGATACTGAATGTATGGATAGTCAGAGGCTTTTTTCCCCAGGGCTAAAATGGCTAACATGAAAGGGCACAGTTTTAAGGTGCTTGGAAGCAGGTGCAGAGGAGATATCAGGGTTAAGTTTTTTTATGTAGAGTAGTGAAGTTGTGGAATAGGCTGCCGGCAATGATGGTGGAGGCATATGTGATAGGGTCTTTTAAAAGACTCCTGGATAGGTACATGGAGCTTAGAAAAATAGAGGGCTACAGGTAACCCTAGGTAATTTCTAAAGTAAGTACATGTTCAGCACAGCATTGTGGGCCGAAAATCCTGTTTTGTGCTGTGGGTTTTCTATGTTTCTGTTTCTACTGCAGAATGCTTTACGATTCATAAGTAGAATCAAAAGGAAAATGAGTCCATTTCAGATTCTGTGGCTGAATTGAAGAGATTTGTCTGAGCATTGTCAGTTCAATGATGCACTGAGAGAACATTTAGTTTGTGAAGTCTTACAAGTGTTACGTATCCCGTAACTGGATAACTTACCAGCAAAGATAGAGAGGTCTGTTGAAGTCTGTTGTCACTATTTTCAAACGTTTTATTTATAAAGGGACACAAAAGTAGGGTTAATACATACATTCAGATAGTGCACATCGTCAACATTCAACCTAAAGCGCGGGTATAGTAATAATCATCATTAAGAAGTGAGCTCTGCTGGTGTCTAGGGGTTAATAGAATGTCCGTTGGAAATATAAAAGTCACTCTGAAAGTCTGCAAGCCTCAGCCCTTTGAAAATCGCTGGGTTTTGCGTGGGGCGACCGAGAGAGAGAGATTGGGGGGAGAAGAGAAAGAACTTGCCGAGTCTTGATGAATCTTCCGTGAAATCGGGGGAGCGTTGGTTTCCTCTCCCCGATGTTAGTAAAAAGCGGTTTTCTGTGATTCCAGCCACAGATTCCAATCCCGGAATCTAACGCACGTGGCTTCCTTCAGAATGGCTTCCCGCTGCTGCGGGATCCCTCTCTCATGTCTTCTGGGTGCGTCTGAGGGGCTGTCCCCCTGAGACTCTCCTTTATACTTCTTCACGGGGTCGCAGGTGTCAATCAGGTTGGGATGATGCAATCTCTCTCTCAACCAGCCCACCTTGCCCGAGGGCTTTTCACGTGGTCTCCATGAGACAATAGTTGCTGGCATCTTATTATGTATCCCTGGTGGGACGTGCAATTTTTCACGTTTCTCTCTCTCTCACTTCCTGGGTCTACTGACCCCCCCCCCTCAATGGGTGCTCTTGCGATTCTCACAAAGGAGGGGGCTGGGATCATAACACCTCCCCTCTTAAAAGAACATTTTACCAGCGGTTAAAACGGAGTGGTCCACAGTCTTACAGGAGTTTTGGATCTAACACAATACACAAGTTTTTCTTTTCACAAAATACTACCGTTATACATTCAAGTCAGTATCTAAATAGTTAACGATTACAGTGTCCCTTTCTTTCATATCTTAACATTGCGAACCATACATCAGACTTCAATTCAATAACCACTTATTTAATTTTTTTTTCTAAGCAACAAAACTAAGGAGGTGTGACCTTAGCTTAGGTGCATTTACAAAAGTTTACGCGAATACTAATCATTTCAGTCGTTTAACTTAACCGGCAGGTCTCCAAAAGGGCTGTCTTTATTATTCACAGGCTTTGGCGCAAACCCGTTCAACCTGCCTGGCTGTCTAACAATGGCATCTCCATTAACCATCGCCTCTTTTTCGGCGAGCCCCCCCGTGGGGAACCTGAGTAATTTTTCACGGTGAACTCCTGTCAGCCTCGTTCATCGGGGTTATTTTTGCAACACCATGCCCCAAACTTAGACCCTTTTCACCCAATTCTTCGATTTTACCCAGGTGGCTGGTTCTTTTATCAGTCCCCTTCAGGCTATTGGTATTTGATTCGAACTCTTTGCTCAAGTAGCCTGTCGAAGGCAGCCTTTTCACACCCCATCCGGGCGTAACAATAGAGTGGGGGGCCCCGCTATTCCCCGGCTCACTCTGTGAGCGATCTGCCAGGTTTAAGATTTCTTCCTTCAATTTGGAAACTACAGGCTTTTCGTTTCCTTCGCTAACAATCCTCACCCCCCCCATTCTTAAATTCTGCATTAACTTTGACCACTCCTTCGAGTACAGATGCTGGGGAGCTCACACTTTCCCCGGTTACCAAGGTTAACCCATTTCCCATTGAACCGAGTCCATCTGACCCACAAGGACGGCCGCCCCGTTCCACTGAATCAGATACCTCAGACTTCTTCTGAGCTCCGTTACTAGGTTCAGCCCCTCGGGCATCCCCATCTCGGACACACTCAAACGGGACATTGGCCTCTTCCAGGCTTTCAACACCCGTACCTTTTTCAAATTCCAACCTCCCCCGATCCTCTGGGCAGCTCCCACCCGGGGAAGGCGCAACCCTGCGAGCTGAAACAACCTCCTCGGCCTTTTCAGCAGACTCCTTCGAGGCAAGGGTATCCTTTCCATCTAGGACTGCCCTCCTCTCGTTATCGGTAACACCTTTAGAACTCTCAAGTTCTTCAAACAATTCTGCCAAACCAGACAGATCATCCATGTCCAACTCTGGACCTTTCAACAGCTTTATCTGTTTCTCATCTTTATCTCCTACCTTTAGGACCTTTCTCTTCGCTAAAGGCAGATCTATCTCCTTTCCCTTACCCCCTTTCACTTTACTACTCTTCGTCTTACCACCCTCGAAACCCTCATGGCACAGGGTCGGCAAAGACGTCTCGGCCAAATCAAAACTGGCCAGATTTAAACTGCTCTCGTTCACAGCTCTCTCTCTCTCGACAGGCGGCGAGTGACCACGCCGGCGAGACGGAGCCACCGTACTCACCGGTCACCAGGTCGGCAGCAATGCTGACCAAACCTTACCCCCTGCTAAGTCGTTTCCCAGCAGCATGTCCACGTCAGCTCTCGGGAATTCTGAGGACACCCCTATTTCAACTGATCCATACACCAGCTCACAATCCAGAATGACCTTATATAAGGGCACCATTTCTATCCGTTTATTTATTTCCTCCACCTTTACCATGCCCATTTCCCGACCAAATTCTAGTACCTTACGGCTAACCAGGGATAATTCAGAGCCCGTATCCCTCCAGATCCGTACGGAAACTGGTGTGTCTCCCTCTGTCACAGACACGGTTCCGAGTGACAGACAACTCCCAGAGCCCTCTCGTATTCTGTCTACCCTCGGCTCCCTGGTCAATTTGCTGATTACCACGGCACACTCGATAGGGACTGTGGCTTTCCCTCTTCCTATCTCCTTCCTCGGAGCAAAGCATCGAGATGCAATGTGCCCCTCCTTTCCACAATTAAAACAGGACAAACCCGGAGCCCTCTGGCCATCTTGCTTTTCCCCCTCAACCTTACCGCTAGCTCCCGGTGGGACCTCTGCCTCACTCGTCGGACTTTCTCGATCGTTCCCACGGTCTCTCTGGGTACCTTTATTCGAGGGAGTTTTTGTCTTGTGGGTTAGGGCATATTCGTCCGCCAACCTGGCAAATCCTGAAATGGACTTATCCAGCTTCTCATTCAAATACACCCGGATCTCCTCCGGAACACAACTTTTGAATTCCTCAATCAAAAATAACTCCCTGAGACGCCCATAATCCTCGTCCACTCTTTCCGCGGTGCACCAACGGTCCAAGAGCACCCCCTTCTCATGGGCTAGCTCGTTATACGTTTGATTCCACCCTTTCCTTAAATTTCTAAACTTTTGTCTATAGGCCTCAGGTACCAATTCGTAAGTCCGGAGAATTACCTTTTTTACCTCATCATAATTCTCCACTACTCCCTCCTCCAGGGACAAGGCCGCATATGCTCGTTGGGCCTTCCCCTTTAACACACTTTGTAACAACGCCATCTACTGCTCTTTTGGCCACTTCTGATTTACTGCCACCTTTTCAAAAAGCAGGAAATAGCTATCGACATCTGTCTCCTCGAACGGGGGCACCAATCTCAACTCCCTACTAACATTAAACCACTCTGCTTGGTCTAACCCTTGATCTCTTCATTCGTTCTTCATATTCTCAATTTCCTGGTCACGTTGCCTCTGTTTCTCTTTCTCGGCCCGTTCCCTCTCTTTCTCTTCTGCTTCTAGCTTCTTTAGGTTAATTTCATGCTGCCTTTGCCTTTCCCTATCTCTCTCTTGCCTTTCCCTCTCTCTCTCTTGCCTTTCCCTCTCTCTCTCTCTCTCTCTCTCTCTCTCTCAGCCGCTTCCAGCTCTTTTAACTTAATTTCATGTTCCAACTTCAATTTCTCCACCTCTAACTGAACCGTCCCACTTGATGGTATCTCTTCAGGGATATCTCCCAATACCTCAGCTTCAAACACCTTCTTCCCAATGTAATACTGGGTTATGGCCCTTCGTACCTCCCGCTTTTTCATGGACGACCTCACTCCTGTGAGGTTCAACCCCTTCGCCAAATTTAACAAGTCTGATTTGGTGGCCGCCTCTAGCGCCCCCTCTGTCGGGTTTTCCATAAATTCCCCCACGTCCATCTTTGCTGGTTTCCCGTCTGGCTACCCGCGTAACCAGATTCAAGTTTTTTTTTATTTACAAGCCCGATTCACTGGCCTCCCAATTTGGTGTCAAATCCCGGACGAGCCCCCAATTGTTATGTATGGCGTAACTGGATAACTTACCAGCAAAGATAGAGAGGTCTGTTGAAGTCTGTTGTCATTATTTTCAAACATTTTATTTATCAAGGGACACAAAAGTAGGGTTAATACATACATTCAGATAGTGCACATCGTCAACATTCAATCTAAAGCACGGGTATAGTAATTATCATCATTAAGAAGTGAGCTCTGCTGGTGTCTAGGGGTTAATAGATTGTCCGTTGGAAATATAAAAGTCACTCTGAAAGTCTGCAAGCCTCAGCCCTTTGAAAATCGCTGGGTTTTGCGTGGGGCGACCGAGAGAGAGAGATTGGGGGGAGAAGAGAAAGAACTTGCCGAGTCTTGATGAATCCTCCATGAAATCGAGGGAGCGTTGGTTTCCTCTCCCCGATGTTAGTAAAAAGCGGTTTTCTGTGATTCCAGCCACAGATTCCAATCCCGGAATCTAACGCACGTGGCTTCCTTCAGAATGGCTTCCTGCTGCTGTGGGATCCCTCTCTTGTGTCTTCTGGGTGCGTCTGAGGGGCTGTCCCAATGAGACTCTCCTTTATACTTCCTCACGGGGTCGCAGGTGTCAATCAGGTTGGGATGATGCAATCTCTCTCTCAACCAGCCCACCTTGCCCGAGGGCTTTTCACATGGTCTCCATGAGACAATAATTGCTGGCATCTTATTCTGTATCCCTGGTGGGACGTACAATTTTTCACATTTCTCTCTCTCACTTTCTGGGTCTACTGACCCCCCCCCCCCCTCAACGGGTGCTCTTTCGATTCTCACGAAGGAGGGGGCTGGGATCATAACACAAGAAAGCTGAAACACAAAAACTGAAGCACAACTCACATTTAAATGACCAGTCAAAAATGTTGTATCAATGGAAACAACAAAGACACAATTGAGCTGCAGGCGGAATGAAAGTGAGGGTGAACAAAATTGCAGTGTCTAAACTGAAACATACCTGGTCGAACAAATTGTGTTACCTTTGTGACAGGGTCTCACATTCACCAGAACAGGTAGGTTTAAAGGCAAAACTTGCAGAAAATTCAATAAAATAGGACACAGACAAAGAGCACGTCAGGCAGACAAAAGAATAAATGGATGCACAGGAAAAAGAAAGAGATAAAAGAAGAGTCAAGTTGTGCTTTCAAAAAGAACACTAATCTGCATGCTATTAATAGAAAATCTGACAATGATGAGAGTGACACAGGACAAGACAGCCTTAAAATTTATAATACGTAAAGTAACAACAGATAAGCAATATGGCTTACATCCGAAGTGCTGAGCAACTAAATTAAAATTGAATTGGCACTAACTCAGCTGTTTCAACCATTGCACAAAATGAGTATGAAAAGCATTTCAAAGGTACTGAATTGAAGCCTGAAGATATCCAAATAAGGATTTATACTAGACAAAAGTTCATTCCTGTTGGAATGATATTGATGAGAGTGAAATACAACTGACTAGTCAAATTGAAATTGTACTGTATGTGTTAAAAACAGTTCAGTATTGTGAGACATGATTGACTGAGACAACTACAACTTGACCGGAGATCCCTCCACCATTTGCATTCCACATCCCATACAAATATGTCAACTGAAAGCTTATTAAGAGAAGTACTGGACATTGCCACAGCAGTGTTTAAGGATAGAATTGTAAAACTCAAGCATATAAAGGGTAAAATATTGTTAAGTACAACAGTATTGAAAGTAGATCAATACCTCTGCCCGGATAGAGGATATCTTTTCAAACCTTTCTGGGGGGCGGGGGGGATCATTTCAGTAAGGTGGATTTAGCTGAGGCCTATCTATAGTTAGAGATGGAAGAAGAGTCTAAAGTGTTTCGCACCATAAACACTTATAAAGGTCTGTAATAGGCTTATTTTTGCAGTAACATCTGCACCTGCACTAGAGCAGAAAGCTGTGCAATAGGCAAGGCTGTCCGGGCACTCAGTGTTAAGTGAATTACATCATTGTTAACAGTAAGGATGACAAAGAACATCTCCAAAATCACAAGTCAGTGTTAAAAAGATTAGAAGATTATGGGCTCAGAGCACAATGTGCAGGTGTGAATCCTTTAAACCAAGCATCACTTGCTGTGGTCCCACCATTAATGCACGAGATCATACAAGTGTACTGAGAAAATTCAAGCAGTGGCAGAAGCCCCCGTGCCAAATGTTTTGTCACTGTTGTGGCTCTATTGAGGATTTTTCAATTACCATAACAGGTTTCTGCCAAACTTGCCTACTGTGCTCCACCCCTGAACTCATTACTACAGATAAGGAAGAAATAGCAATGGACACAATAGTTTAACTTGGAACAGGTTTCAGGAAGCAAGTCTTAAATACACTATCATTAGCAATTATAACTTCTGAGCCCTATTTACATGTTGCCAGTATAGGATCCACTTGGAGGTTAAGAGCGGTAGTTATTGTAGTGTGCTTAATATTTCAGTGATATTCGAGTAATTGTAAATATTTTGTTTAACTAAGTACTCTTTGATTGTTTACATAATTCATTGTGTTATATACAAGAAGTATGTGAAAGGCATACACCATCACATCCATACATCATTACACCACCATGTCATATGTGACTGCCCTACTAAAAGAGAAAAGCAAAATATCTAAGGAGACAAGTACCCTGACATCTGTGTTATTCTTTTGATTAGTTTTTGGAGTTACAAACTATAACCGTGGCAATAAAGAACTTTTAAAATGAACCCGAGACAACTACTTATCTCTTGAAGCACAAGTTTTTCATCCAAAGGAGAGAGAGATGTTCAAGTTAAAAAGAAGGCAGAAAATGGAAGAAATTAACAAGCAATGAGTATAGCCGCAGGTTCATAAGCAGTGAGTGCCTGATGATAACAGTAATAATTTTTCAAAAAAATAAAAATGACTGGCAAAATTGAAAAGATAGATATGTTCAATTGCACAACAGATAACTAGATGATGTATTCTGAACAACTTGAGCAGTATTTTGAAGCCAATGAAATAGCAAATGAAATATGAGTGTCAGTTTTGCTGAGTGCAAAGTGTGGAAAAAAACTCAAGTTACTTAGAAATTTAACAGCTTCAACCAAATGTAATGAGCTATACTGAGATCATGAATGCAATGCAGGAACATTTAGAACCAAAACTATTGTTGACTACAGAATACTTTAGGTTTCATACACTGAATCAAAAGTAAGGGAAGTCCATTTCAGTTTCAATAGCTGAATTGAAGAAATTTTCAGAGCATTTACAGTTCATTGGTAGAATTAATGATACACTGAGAGATTTGTTTGTTTGTGGAATCTTAAAAGAAAGCATTCAAAAATGACTCCTAACTAAAGCATAACTCACATTTAAAAGAGCAGTTGAAATTGCTGTATTGATGGAAACAGCAGCCAGAGATGCAAAAGAATTGTAGTCAGGAATGCAAGTGAACATGTATAAAATTGCAACAACTCAACAAAAATCCCTACCTGGCTAGTAAAAGTGTATTACGGTTGTGGCAGGGACTCACATACACCAGATCAATGCGCGTTTAAAGGCGAATCTTGCAGAATCTGCAAAAAGGTAGAACAAATACAAAGAGCATGTTGGGCAAAGAAAAGTAACTATACTGCAAGATAAGAGGTTAATAAGTCAAGGTGCATTTTCAAAAAGAGCACTTCTTGGATAGAGCATGCTGTTGATGAAAAATCTGATAATGCTGTTAACAGTGAGAGCGATACAGAATAAGGGAACCTTCAAATCTACTAAATGAAAACTAACTAAAGATATGAGTACTGGGGACTAACAGAAATAAATGTTTAAAAAACTGTAATGGCTGTCTAAGTCACAGATACACATGTTCAATTACACAACAGTTAACTCATCACCCAAGATGAATTGCAATGTAAAAGGGGGACAAATTAGAAAAGGGTGGTGAATACAGGATTGAAGGCGTTATATTAGAATGCACGCTGTATACAAGGTGAACTTGTAGCACAGTTACAGATTAGCTGTATGATGTGTGGGCATCATTGAATCATGGCTAAAAGATTAGAGATGCAAGTTTAACATCCAAGGATACACACTGTATCAAGAGGAAGGAAGGTAGAGGGGATGGAGTGGCTCAGTTGGTTAAAAAATGCAATCAAATCATTAGAAAGGGGTGACAGAAGAATGGAAGGTGTGGAATTGTTGTGAGTAGAGCTAAGAAACTGCAAGAGTGAAATGATCCTGATGGGAGCTATACAGAATATGGAACAGTGACAAAGATATGGTCTACAAATTATAACAGGAGATAGAAAATGCATGCCAAAACAGCAACGTTATGATAGTATTGGGGGATTTTTATATGCAGGTAGACTGGGAAAACTAAGTTGGTTCTAGATCTTAAGAATGGGGATTTATAGTATATTTATGAGATGGTTTTTTAGAGCAGCATGTTTTTGAGCCCACTAAAGGAAAGGGTATTATAGAACCATAGAACCATAGAACACTAAAGCACAGAAAACAGGCCATTTGGCCCTTGTAGTCTGTGCCAAAACTTTATTCCACTAGTCCCATTGATCTGAACCCAGTCCATAACTCTAGACCTATCCCATCCATGTATCTATCCAATTTATTCTTAAAACTTAAGAGTGAGCCCGCATTTAACACAATAGACAATAGACAATAGGTGCAGAAGTAGACCATTCGGCCCCTCGAGTCTGCACCGCCATTCTGAGATCACTATCATCCACTATCAATACCCAGTCCCTGCCTTGTCCCCGTATCCCTTGATTCCCCTATCCATCAGATATCTATCCAGCTCCTTCTTGAAAGCATCCAGAGAATTGGCCTCCACCGTCTTCCGAGGCAGTGCATTCCACACCTCCACAACTCTCTGGGAGAAGAAGCTCTTCCTCAACTCTGTTTTAAATAACTGACCTCTTATTCTCAATCCATGCCCTCTGGTACTGGACTCTCCCAACATCTGGAACATATTTCCTGCCTAAATCCTATCAAATCCTTTAATTATCTTAAACGTTTCAATCAGATCCCTTCTCAATCTCCTCAATTCCAGCGTGTACAAGCCCAATTTCTCCAATCTCTCTGCGTAAGACAGCCCTGCCATCCCAGGAATCAACCTAGTGAATCTACGCTGCAGTTCCTCAATTGCCAGAATGTCCTTCCTCAAACCTGGAGACCAAAACTGTACACAATATTCCAGGTGTGGTCTCACCAGGGCCCTGTACAAATGCAAAAGAACATCCTTGCTCTTGTATTCAATTCCCCTTGTAACAAAGGCCAACATTCCATTTGCCCTCTTCACTGCCTGTTGCACTTGCTCATTCACCTTCATTGACTGGTGAACTAGGACTCCTAGGTCTCTTTGCATTTCTCCCTTACCTAACTCGACACCGTTCAGACAATACTCTGCCCTCTTGTTCCTGCTTCCAAAGTGGATAACTTCACATTTATTCACATTGAATGACATCTGCCAAGTATCTGCCCACTCACTCAGCCTATCCAAGTCTCCCTGTATTCTCCTAACGTCCTCTTCGCATGTCACACTGCCACCCAGTTTAGTATCGTCAGCAAACTTGCTGATATAGTTTTCAATGCCCTCATCTAAATCATTGACATAAATCGTAAAGAGCTGTGGTCCCAATACAGAGCCCTGTGGTACCCCACTAGTCACCTCCAGCCAGTCTGAGAAACACACATTCACTGCTACCCTTTGCTTTCTATCTGCCAACCAGTTTTCTATCCATGTTGAAACCCTGCCCCCAATGCCATGAGCTCTGATTTTACTCACCAATCTCCTATGTGGCACCTTATCGAATGCCTTCTGAAAATCTAGGTACACAACATCTACTGGCTTACCCTCGTCTAACATCCTTGTAACACCCTCAAAAAACTCCAACAGATTAGTCAAGCATGATTTGCCCTTGGTAAATCCATGCTGGCTCGGCCTAATCCTATTTCTGCCATCTAGATGTGCCACTATTTCGTCCTTAATAATGGACTCAAGCATCTTCCCCACGACTGACGTTAGGCTAACAGGGCGATAGTTCTCCGTTTTCTCCTTCCCTCCCTTCTTGAAAAGTGGGACAACATTAGCCACTCTCCAATCTTCAGGAACTGATCCTGAATCTAAGGAACATTGGAAAATGATTACCAATGCATCCGCAATTTCCTGAGCCACCTCTTTTAGAACCCTCGGATGCAGACCATCTGGACCCGGGGATTTATTAGCCTTCAGTCCTACCAGTCTACTCATCACAGTTTCTTTCCTAATGTCAATCTGTCTCAATTCCTCTGATATCTTATGACCCTGGCCCATCCATACATCTGGGAGATTGCTTGTGTCCTCCCTGGTGAAGACAGATCTAGAGTAGGCATTAAATTCTGTTGCCATTTCCCTGTTTCCCATAACAATTTCTCCCAATTCATTCTTCAAGGGGCCAACATTGTTCTTAACTATCTTCTTTCTCTTCACATAGCTAAAAAAGCTTTTGCTATCCCCTTTTATATTCCTGGCTAGACTGAGCTCATACCTGATTTTTTCTCTCCGTATTGCTTTTTTAGTTAAGATCTGCTGTTCCTTAAAACTTTCCCAATCATCTGTTTTCCCACTCATCTTAGCCCTGTCATACTTCTTTTTCTTTAATGCTATACAATCTCTGACTTCCTTTGTCAACCACTGTGGCCCCTTCCCCCTCTTTGAATCCTTCCTTCTCATTGGAATGAACTGCATTTGCATCTTTTGTATTATGCCCAAGAATATCTGCCACTGCTGATCCACTGCCTTTCCTGCCAGGGCATCCGCCCATTTAACTTTGGCCAGCTCATCCCTCATGGCTCCGTAGTCTCCTTTATTTAATTGCAACACTGACACCTCTGATCTGCCCCTATCCCTCTCAAGTTGTAGATAAAAGCTTATCATGTTATGATCACTACTTCCTAATGGCTCCTTTAATTCAAGATCACTTATCAATTCCTGTTCATTACACATCACCAAGTCCAAAATAGCCTCGTTCCTGGTTGGCTCAATCACAAGCTATTCCAAAAATACATCCCTTAGACACTCCACAAACTCCCTATCCTGGGGTCCAGCACCTACCTGATTCTCCCAGTCCACCTGCATGTTGAAATCTCCCATAACGACTGCATTACCTTTAGCACATGCCAATGTTAACTCCCTAATCAACGTACCCAATATCCACGCTACTGTTTGGGGGCCTGTACACAACACCCATTAGGGTCTTTTTACCCTTACTGTTCCTCAGCTCAATCCACACAGACTCTACTTCCCCTGTTCCCAAGTCACCTCTTGCTAAGGACTGAATCTCATTCCTCACCAACAGGGCCACCCCACCCCCTCTTCCCATATTTCTGTCTCTACGATAGCACGTATACCCTGGTACACTCAATTCCCAGGCCTGATCCCCTTGCAGCCATGTCTCCGTTATCCCAACAATATCGTAGTTCCCCATTTTCATCTGAGCTTCAAGCTCATCTGTCTTATTTCTGACACTACGCGCATTCAAGTATAGAATTCTTAGCCCATTCCTCCTCTCTTTGCTTAAAACACTGTCTACTGTACCTAACCCAGCTCCTTGAACTTCCATCGGGCAAATTGCACCCTGAATTTTGATGACCTTCTCAAGATCACCCAAACCTTGTACACATTTAACCCCATGCACCTTCTGACCAACCCTCTGGATCTGGATCCCTGCCCCCTGCACATCTAGTTTAAACCCCCCCGAGCAGCACTGGCAAATACTCCTGCAAGAACGTTAGTACCCCTCCAGTTCAGATGTAGACCATCCCTTCGAAACAGATCCCAATGTCCCTGGAACAAAGACCAATTATCCAAAAACCTGAACCCTTCCTTCCTGCACCATGCTCTCAGCCTCGTATTAATGTGCATAATCATTCTATTCTTCGCCTCACTCGCACGTGGCACAGGTAGCAATCCCGAGATTGTCACCCTGGAGGTCCTGCCTTTCAGCTTCACTCCTAACTCCCTGAACTCTCTAAGCAGGACCCCCTCACTCATCTTACCTACATCATTGGTCCCTACATGGACCACTACATCTGGGTTCATGCCCTCACTCTCAAGAATAACCTGCACCCTATCTGAGATGTCCCGGACCCTGGCACCAGGGAGGCAACATACCATCCAAGACTCCCGATCTGCCCCACAAAATCTCCTATCTGCCTCCCTAACTATAGAGTCCCCTAAAACTATCGCTCTCTTCTCTTCCCTCCTCCCCTTTCTAGTTGAGGGTTCAACCTCAGGGCCAGAGGCAGGACCACTACAACTCATTCCTGGTAGGTCATCCCCATCAACAGTATCCAGTACGGTATACTTATTGTTAATGGGAATGGCCGCAGGGGTGCTCTGCTCTCTCTGCTCGCTCCCCCTGCCTCTCTGGACCGTCACCCATCTGCCTACTTCTTGGTTTTTTGGTGTGACTACCTCCTGATAACTCCTATCTATCTCTGCCTCCACCTCCCGAATGATCCGTAGTTCATCCAGCTCCTGCTCCAACTCCCTAACTCGGTCTGATAGGAGCTGCAGCTGGACGCACCTTTTGCAGGTGTGGTCATCAGGGACAACTGTGTTGACCCTGACATCCCACATACTGCATACGGAGCACACCACTGCTCTGACTGTCTCCCCCATACCTGAACTGGATTAATAGAATAAGTCTAAAAAGCACCTAGCGACCTTACCTTCTTCCCCTCAGCGAGCAATCACACAAGCTTACCGAAGTCCCCTTATGCCGAAGCCCACTTAGCCAAAGCCCAGGACTCTGCTTCCACGGACTCCGCTGCCTGCTCGACGCATCAGATGGCAGCTCGTTCCACAGTCGCACCACTCTCTGAGTGAAGAAGTTCCCCCTAAGGTTTCCCCTAAACCTTTCCCCTTTCACCCTAAAGCCAAGTCCTCTCATATTTATCTCTCCTAATCTAAGTGGAAAGAGCCTACTCACATTTACTCTGTCTATACTCCTCATAATTTTGTAAACCTCTATCGAATGCCCCCTCATTCTTCTACGCTCCAAGGAAAAAAGTCCTAATCTGTTCAATCTTTCCCTGTGACTCAACTCCTGAAGACCTAACAACATCCCAGTAAATCTTCTCTGCACTCTTTCAATCTTATTGATTCCTTCCTATAGTTAGGCGACCAGAACTGTACACAATACTCCAAATTTGGCCTCACCAATGTCTTATACAACCTCACCATAACATCCCAACTCCTATACTCAGTACTTTGATTAATGAATGCCAGGATGCCAAAAGCCTTCTTTACAACCCTGTCTACCTGTGACATCACTTTCAGGGAATTATGTATCTGAACTCCCAGATCCTTTTGTTCCTCCCCATTCCTCAGTGCCCTACCATTTACTGTCTATGTCCTACCTTGATTTGCAACACCTCATACTTGTCTGCATTTAATTCCATCTGCCATTTTCTGGCCCATTTTTCCTCTGCAAACTTTGAAAGCCTTCCTCGCTATCCACAACACCTCCAATCAATGTCATCTGCAAACTTGCTGATCCAATTTACTACATTATCATCTAGATCATTGATATAGACAACAAACAACAATGGTCCCAGCACAGATCCCCAAGGCACACCACTAGTCCCAGGCCTCCAGTCTGAGAAGCAGTCATCCACTACTACTCTCTGTCTTCTCCCACACAGACAATTTCAAATCCAGTTTACAACCTCTCCATGGATACCCAGTGTCTGAACCTTCTGAACTAATCTCCCATGTGGGACCTTGTCAAAGGCCTTACTAAAGTCCATGTAAACAACATCCACAGCCTTTCCTTCATCTACTTCCTTGGTAACCTCCTCGAACTACTCTACAAGATTTGCTAAACATGATCTACCACACACAAAGCAATGCTAATTATCCTTAATCAGCCCTTGACTGTCCAAATACTTGTATATCGATCTCTCAAAACACCTTCCAATAATTTACCTACTACTGACATCAGGCTCACTGGCCTGTAATTACCTGGTTTATTTTTAGAGCCTTTTTTAAACAACGGACAACATGAGCTACCCTCCAATCCTCTGGCACTGCACCCATGGCTAAGGACATTTTAAATATTTCTGACAGAGCCCCTGCAATTTCTACACTAGTCTCTCTCAAGATCCAAGGAAATATCATATCAGGCCCAGGTGATTTATCTATCTTTATTCGCTGTAAGGCAGCAAGCACCTCCTCCTCTTTGATCTCTATATGTTCCATGACACTACTGCTTGTTTCCCTTCCTTCCGTATACACTATGCCAGTTTCCTGAGTAAACACTGATGCAAAATAAACTGTATAAGATCTTCCCCATCTCATGAGGCTCCACACATATACAACCACTCTGATCTTCTAGAGGAACAATTTTGTCCCTTACTATCCTTTTACCCTTAATATGCTTGTAGAAACCCTTTGGGTTTACCTTCACATTATCTGCCAAAGCAAACTAATGTCTTTTTGCCTTCCTAATTTCCTTCTTTAGTATTTTCTTACATTTTCTATACTCTTCAAGTACCTCATTTGTTCCTTGTTACCTATACCTGCTATACACCTCTCTCTTTTTATTAACCTGATCTCCAATATCCCTTGAAAACCAAGGTTCCCTATGCCTGTTAACTTTGCCTTTAATCCTGGCAGGAACTTGCAAACTCTGCATTCTCAAAATTTCACCTTTCACTTACTGAATCTATCCTTGCCAGAAAACAACTCATCCCAATCCACTCTTCCTAGATCCTTTCTCATTTCCACAAAATTGGCCCTTCTCCAATTTAGAACCTCAACTTGAGGACCAGACCTATCCTTATCCATAATTAACTTGAAACTAATGACATTATGGTTACTGGACCCAAAATGTTCACCTACACACACTTCTGTCACTTGACCTGTCTGGTTCCCTAATAGGAGATCCTCTCTTTTAGCTACCTCTCAATATATTGATTTAGAAAACTTTCCTGAACACATTTGACAAACTGCATGCCATTTAGCCCTTTCACAGTGTGGGAGTCCCAATCAATATGTGGAAAGTTGAAATCCCCTACTATTATAACTTTCTGTTCCTTACGTTGGTCTGCTATCTCTCTACAGATTTGTTCCTCCAATTCTCTCTGACTATTGGGCGGTCTATAATACAACCCTATTGTGTGGCCGCACCTTTCCCATTCCTCAGCTCCACCCATATGGCCTCTATAGACAAGCCCTCTCGGCTGTCCTGTCTATGCACAGCTATGATATTTTCCCTGACTAGTAATGCCACTTCTCCCCCTTTCATCCCTCCCCCCATCACATCTGAAACAACAGAACCCCGGAACATTAAGCTGCCAGTCCTGCCCCTCCTGCAACCAAGTTTCACTAATAGCAATAATGTCATAATCCCACATGCCAATCCACGCCCTAAACTCATCTGCCTTACCTACAATACTCCTTGCATTGAAATAGATGCACCTCAGAACATTTCTAAAATGTACAAACCTTTGATTTCTGTCTATAC
The DNA here is from genome assembly GCF_030144855.1 of Hypanus sabinus. Taxonomy (NCBI): domain Eukaryota; kingdom Metazoa; phylum Chordata; class Chondrichthyes; order Myliobatiformes; family Dasyatidae; genus Hypanus; species Hypanus sabinus. Next base: position 137,529,623 of record NC_082714.1, read on the forward strand.
ATGCAGTCCTCGCATGACCTTTATCCTCCTCCACCTCACTATCTGCTCTAACACTCTGGTTCCCCTCCCCCTGCAAATCTAGTTTAAACCCCCTGGAGCAGCACTAGCAAATCTACCCGCAAGGATGTTAGTCCCCCTCCAGTTCAGGTGCAAACCATCCCATTGGAATAGGTCCCACCTTCCCTGGAACAAGGCCCAATTGTCCAGAAACATGAAACCCTCCATCCTGCACCATCTCCTTAGCCACGTATTTAGCTGCATTATCTTCCTTTTTCTAACCTCACTAAAACGTGGCATGGGTAGCAATCCTGAGTTTGCAACCCTGGAGGTCCTGTCCTTCAACTTTGCACCTAACTCCCTAAACTCTCTTTGCAGGACCTCCTCCTCCTTCCTATCCATGTCATTGGTCCTGACATGGACCACAACATCTGGCTGCTCACCCTCCCTCCTGAGAATACCTAGAACTCGGTCCGAGATTCCGTGGACCTTGGCACCAGGGAAGCAACAGACCATCCAGGATTCTTGATCTCTCCCACAGAACTTATCTGTCCCCCTAACTATCGAATCCCCTATCACTACTGCTCTCCTCTTTTCCCTCTTTCCTTTCTGAGCTAAGGGTCCTGTCTCGGTGCCAGAGACGCGGCCACTACAACTTGTCCCTGGTAGGTCATCCCCACCAACAGTATTCAAAATGTTATACTTATTGTTGATGGTTATTCTAGATAAGGTGTTGCTTACTGAACTGGATTTGATTAGAGAGCTTAATGTAAAGGAACCCTTAGTGGCAGTGATCATAATATGATAGAATTCATCCTGCATTTTGAGAAGGAGAAGCTAAAATTAGATGTATAGGTATTACAGTGGAGTAAAGGGAATTATAGAGGCCTGACTGAAGTTGATTGGAAGGGAACACTGGTAGGAATAATGGCAGGTCAGCAATTATGAACTATGAAAGTAAGCTAGGCAATAATATCAAAGGGGATACCAAAAGATTTTCCAGATATATTAAGGGTAAAAGAGATGTGAGAGTAAATATTAGACCTCTGGAAAATGACATTGGGCAGTAATGGGAGACACAGAATTGGCGGATTAACTGAATAAGTATTTTGCATCAATCTTCATTGCGAAAGCTACCAGAAGTTCAATAGTGTCAACAGGCAGAAGTGAGTGCAGTTGCTATAACTAGGGAGAAGATGCCTGGGAAGCTGAAAGGTTTGAATGTAGATTAGTCACTTGGACCAGATTGATTACACATCAAGGTTCTGAAAGAGGTAGCTGAAGAAATTCGGGAGGTATCAATAATGATTTTCCAAGAATCTGCAGATTCTGGCATGGTTCTGGAGGACTGGAAAATTACAAAAGTCACTCCACACTTCAAGAAGGGAGGGAGGCAGAAGAAAAGAAATGATAGTCTAGTTAGCCCGATCTCAAAGGTTGAGAATATGTTGGAGTTGATTGTTAATTACTATAAACCTGCATTAAAATATTTATTGAGATATAGCCCTTTGAACTTCACCACCCAGCAGTTCCAATTTAATCCAAGTTTAATCACTGTACAATTTACAATGATCAATTAACCTACCAACAGCTATGCCTTTGGACTGTGGGGAGAAAACAGGGGAATGTGGAGGAAACTCATGGCTTCTAGAGCAGATTGTGATAGAGCCCACTAGGGGATTAGCTATTCTGGATTGGGTGTTGTGCAATGAACCAGAATTGATTTGAGAGCTTAAGGTAAAGGAACCCATAGGGGTCAGTGATCATAATATACAGTAATAGAATCCATAATATAATAGAATATAATAGAAGTCATTGGGTATTTTTAATGCAGAGGTTGATAGATTCATGATTAATTAGTGTATGAAGGGATATGGGGAGAAGGCAGGAGATTGGGGCTAAGATGGAAATGGATCAGACGTGATGAAATGGTGGAGTGGACGTGATGGACTGTATGGCCTATTTCTGCTTCTATATCTCATGGTCTTAAGACTAGCAAAATGGCTCACACCAGAAGTGAATGACAAATAAATTAAAATGGAATTGGACACTTGCTCTGCTGTTTCAATTGTCCCATAGAATGAATTTGAATGGCATTTCAAAGATACTGAACTGAAGTCTGCAGATATCCAAACTAAGACCTTATAATGGAGAAAAGCAACTCTTGTGGGGATGACATTTGTAACAATGACATACAACAACAAAAAGCCACACTGGGCTTGCAAGACAACAAGCATTGTGGAGCCATGTTTGGCTGAGACAACCACAACTCATATAGAGATCCATCCTGCCCTAAGAGTAAACTGACAGTGAATTAAGAAAGGTACTGGATAATGCATAGCAGTGTTCAAAGGTGATATTAAAAAAAAACTCAAATATATTAAAGGCAAAATGAAAATGCCACACCCAAGTTTACAAAGCCCATCTGGTTCCTTATACCATCCATGATAAAGCAGCTATTAAACTAGATCACATGGGGGCTGAAAGAATTCTTTCCAAGGTTGAGTGGAACCCATGGGCAATGCCAGTGATCCCAGAGGCCAAGAGGAATGAGTGTTTCAGATCTGTGGTGATTTTAAGGTCACCATTAACCCATTATTGAAAGTAGATCAACACCCTCTCCCACAGGATAGAGGATTGTTATGAGTGATAATAGTCAACACCCCATAGCCATTGCATCACATTCTATTACTGCTGCAAGAAAAATTATGCACAAATTGTCAGAGAAAACTTTTGTCTGGTTTAGAGTGTATAGCATTTCAACTAATACCTGTATGGGAGAGAGTTTACCCTCATTGCTGATCATCAACTACTGGTGTCCATTTTCAACTCGCAGAAGGGTGTTCCACTAACAGCAGCAGTGCGAATGCAGAGATGGGCTGTATCTTAGAGGACACAATTATATAATCGAATTCAAGAGGACAACTAATCATGGCAATGGTGATAGATTGCCCCATTTACCTTTGGAAAAGGAACTACTTGAAAAATTTGCAGAAGAGAACTTTACTCCCTGAAGCAAATCATAATTTTCCATACTACAGCAGAGATGATTCAAAGGTAAACCAGAAAAGACCCCACCTTGACTCAGGTCAACATGGCAACCCAAATTGATTGAAATATGCAGCCAGATTTCCAGTTCCCTCATTTTTACCTGCAACAGGATGAACTTAGCCTTAACGTAGCTTCCCTTGTGTGGAGATTGAAAGTTGTTGTACCATCTAAGCTGAGAGTTACATGCCAGTCATCTAAGTGTGGTCAAAATGTAAGAATTGACTTGAAGTTTTGTGTGGTGGCCTGGGATAAATCAGCATGCCATGCACTGTTAATGATGCTCATAAGTCCAGATGATGACAAGAACAGCACCTCTCCATTCCCAGGAATGGCCTGCATTGCCCTGACAGAAGATTCATGGGGATTTTGCTTGAGCATTCCTAGGCAAAAAATTCTTGGTAGTTGTTGATGCTGCAACAAAGTGGCCAAGAGTGTTCCCAATAGCCTCAGCTACAACTTGCACACAGTTGATGTGTTGAGAAGACTCTGCTAAAGGACTGGTGTTCCAGAACACTTGGTCAGTGACAATGGACTAGTCTGTTGCAGAACAGTTTCAGCCATTCCTGAAAATTCATGGAATAAGACATATTTTATCTACAGCATGCCACCCAGCTACAAATTGCTTGGTGGAGTGGTTTGTCCGGGGTCTAAAGAATGCATTGTGTGCAATGCAAGCAGAACACTCTTCACAAACATTGAATTAGAAGCTTGCCAATTTCCTCCTTGCATATGGTAATGCAGCACACACAACCAACAACTCACTAGCTATGCTGTTACTGGGTCATCACTTGCGCTCATACTTGGATCTCCTAAACTCAACCTCAGAAGGAGTATGCAGGACAAACAGCTGAGTCAAATTGAGGGCTTCTCAAGCAAGGAGGGTCAATTCCTGGACAAGCAGTCCTGGCAAGGAAAAGAGTAAAAATCAAATGTAGGTATTTGGAAATAATTAGGAGAGAACTGGATCACCCTCCTGCACAGTGGAGATTGCATCTGATGTCATCAGGAGAAGACTCATCAATCAGTTGAGGAGATCAGAGTGAATTGTTACAGAACAAAGGTGTCCAGAGTTGTCAGAACCACTTTCTGCAGTCACAGAGTCAATTCCTACAGGCAGCATGGAGGAAGCCTCAAAACCTGAGACTGCTTCACAGTTGCAAACCTCACCTGCCAGAGTGATCCCCCTTGTCAGGAAAGACATTATGCCACATGAGTAAAAAAGCCTCTACAGCGAGTAAATCTTTAGGCCTGCATGGGACAATTTAAAATATACTAAGCTGTGGATGTCTATATAGTAGGTATAGTGTATGTATATAGATGAATTATGTAAATAACAAAAAATGCTCAAACAATATTTTTACAATATTACTCTGACATATATATGTTTGAGTAATATTGTAAATATAATGTTTTGAGCATTCTTTGTAGTTTACTTAATTCATTACAGGTTATATGTAAAAGTATGTGAATGGCATACATCATCACACCACCACATCATTAATGCACACCTCACTAAAGTAAAGAACGAAGTAGACATGCATGATCTCCCAGCTCCATATTTTTCTTTCAATTAGTTTTTTATGTTTTGGAGTTACAAAACTTAACACTCCCTACTCCTGGATTAATGAATGTGCAGCAACACTCAGAAAGTTCAAGCCATTCAGGACAAAGCTGCCTACTAGATTGATTGCTATCCACCACCATCATACAATGGTTACAGAGTGCATCATCTACCACATGGATTGTGGTAACTCAGCTTGACCACCCAAGACTTCATCTATGTCAAGGACAGTGCTTGATGGCATGGAAATACCACTAACTTCAGTCACACATCATCCTAAATTGAACATATATCATAGTATTTTCAGCATAATTTAGTCTAAATTCTGCAACTGCCTACCCAATAGTACTATGGGAATCATAAACACGAGAAAATCTGCAGATGCTGGATATACAAAGCAACAGACACAATGCTGGAGGGGCTCAGCGGGTCAGGCAGCATCTCTGGAAAACAGTAAACAGCCAATATTTTGCACCAAGACCATTCCCCAGGACTCACTGGGAGTCCTATGGGAATATCTCCTTCGGATTTAGCTGCAGCAGTTCGGAAAGGCAGTCCATTCTTGTTTTCTGAAGGAAATGTTCACCTTGCCAGTACAGTATTGATCCTGAAGAGTGGGACAAAAAGATTCTCCAACCTAACTGGTTAAGGCATAGTTGTTACTGTCTGTTAGTATTTTGCTGTAGAACTCCAGCATGACATTCTTTCTTTTCCTGTACTTTCCCACTTCCACATAATCATTATCCCTCTCTCAAAACACTTTCAAACGACACAAATGGGAGCCAATTCTTATTCACTATGCAAAGCAAACATTGGAGTGAATCCTCTTTTAGGATTCACTTAAATGTGCTGACATTTTCATAGCATAAGTAAATCTGAGAATTAAAATGGTATGTGAAAGCAATCACAAGTCTAATATTAAAAGTTGATAGAGACTATACTTGTTCGCTTGCACAAACAGCTTTTTCATCATCCCTGAGGTCAATATTTATTTTTAACTTGGATTTTTCATGGTAAAATGAGTCTTGTTACAGAAACACTTAGGAAGCTCACGAGGCTAGCTGACTGTTGTGACAGGCTAAAATGTTCATCTCATTCATGAACCTTTACAGAAAGTAGAAAGTGTTGGAGATATGCATTAGCTCAATTCAGATTTGCAGCTATCCAGATTGCATTCTAACCTATGATGTTTTATTTTTATTCGAGATGGCTTAGAATTATATCTCCTCTGTAAATGTCAATTTTGATCTTCACACCAATCCTGTCCTAACCCTGCATGGCTATACTTACACATTCACAATAATCTCAATTCACTAGCACATACATAATCTACCACATCTCTCTCACACAGTCACACACACAATAAAATCTTACATAAACAGCAACAACTCTTCCCGTTTCTCAAACCCATTCTCATCCTGATTTGGAAATAGTCACTAGTCCTTCATATTGCTGGGTATAAGTACCAGAAATCTCCAACCAACGGCTCTGTTCACGCCCCTTCAACAGTAGATCTGTAGTTCAAGCGGATTACTCACTAGCTCTCAATTAGGGTGGACAATAAATTTGCCCTTGCCAGCAAATCCCAGATCCCAAAACACAACTTTAAAAATCACAGCAAAAACACAAATAGCACATCACACACATTGCCCCACAAGTGACCTCCCATCCACCCATGCACATTACTTCACCTCATCCTGTCGCACTCATTTTCACAACCAGCAAGGCGTGCTCACCCCACCCATCCTGTTAGAGAGAGAGAGAGAGGGAGGGAGGGAGGGAGAGAACACGATAGTTGTTACTGAATGGTCAGTTCAAATTCCCATGTTGCTTGGGAATTTCAAGCAATTAAATAAATCTGGAATAAAACGTGTCAGTAAGCAATACAATGAAATCAAAAGTTTGTTTAAAGACATTTCACTGGTGTGTGCCTTTCCACTGAATATATGAAGCAACAGGGTGAGATTGAGGTATTATCATGCGCATAGAAGGTTTGGGTGCGGCTGCTAATGTGTGTGAGGGGTTACTTACTTGTGCTACACGAAGAACACTGATCATTATCAGTAAATTTGATCCAGGTATGACGCCAGAAATTCAAGGCGCTAACTCTTAGCTGCCTTCTCTGTTCATGGACAATATTTAACTACTGACCATTACAAGTAACATCCATATCCCGTGAATGACTGAAGGAAATTAAAGACCCCTCCACACACACAATGCTCAACGCCACCTAATATACTCACATACAGCTATAATGCTGTATCTTTGCAATAACCATATTCCACAACTACACAACGTATTGAGCGTCTTCTTCCACAAAAACATCTTCTCTTTCCGCTGTACATAATGCTCTTCCCCACCCTCCGACACACATATGCACAAGTAGATCCTCCATCAGTCACCCATCTAACACAAACATATATCCAGGTATGTCGTAAACATATTTCTGTTTTCGCTTTCCAAACAGACGCGTGTTTGATTTTTGAATCATAAGACCGATTAAGAAAGTGAGGAAATAGCATTATGATTTAGCTCTGAAATATTTGGAGCACAGTATCGAATCATCTTTGGGTAATTAGTTTCAGGGTTTTAACTGTGGTGTCTGGCGCCACCCTCTGAGGAAAAGGGGCAAAAAAACACTTAGTTTGAAAATAAGGTTCTTTAACAATAAAGTGTATTTGCTAAGTACATTTGGGATTTAATTCAACTAATGCTTGTTCAGCTGTGATAGACAAAAAAAACGAGGCCGATATAGAGAAAATCTGCAGATTCTGGATATCCGAGCAACGCACGCAAAATGTTCTGCCGAAGGGTGTCGGCCCGAAACGTCGACTGTACGCTTTTCCATAGATGCTGTCTGTCCCGCTGAGTTCCTCCAGCACTTTTTGTGTGAGGGGGATACATTAGTGCATTTTGAATGCACTTAGTTAGCTTAGAAATCAATTTTTAAACTTTATTGACTTGGAAGAACATATACATTTTTAAAAAATAACACTAGATATGAGCCAGATATGTGTGAACAGAGATTTAAAATAAGGACCCTGGTACAACTCGTAAAAGTGCAGAGCAGCGGATAACCGATGCATTCCGTGCTAATCGGAAACTACATGCATCTCTCTGCTTGAGTAACGTGCAACGATTATTTGCGTTTTTCAAAAGAAGCAAAGGTACTATAAAAAGAACAATTCCGAGAGATCAAATCGCCAGCACGCAACACTGATTAGTTAGTAATGGAAGAGGCTGCTCCCACAGTGCAGAAACTGGATTTTCCTTTCCGTGCGAGAACAGCCGTGTATTCAGAATCAACACCAAATTGGCTAAACTTTAAAATAATATCGATACAAGAGTATTGTGCTTACAATCCATTGTAAGCATACAAACTACTTGAAATCCGCGAGCATTTTCCTCAAATTAAAATGGTTTTACTTAGACGTATAGATTCACTCATTTGGACCTGAAAGGATAACTGGTTGTCTCTTAATAGATGCTTCTTAATCTACTACTGTATTTCCAGCGTTGACAGGAGCTGGTCTCTACCGCATTTGAAACAGACACGGGGGCCGGGGGGAAACAATCACTTTACACACTGTTAGATTTTGGGGGAAACTATAAACCTCTACAATGCATCCGTCTCCTTTATTTTATCGAGGGGTGATGTCATTTATAAATTGTTTGGCCAGTTATTTGACCTCCTTATATTGATGTAGACATGGATTTCCGATTAGTTCGTTCTGCCCAAATGAAACAAGTATATTCATAACGACATGTAAGGAAAAACAAATATTTAAATTCGCCCATATTCAGTATCAGTAAAGCTTATTTCATTTAATATTAATTTTGATTATTCTTTTTTAATTATATTTTGCCATCAAAGAGAAACTTTGCACACAGTAGAAGCTGGGTGAAATCTAGCGTTCCAGTATTTCAGATTTTCAGCTGTTTTTAGTTAAATTTGCTTTCACTTTGCTGGTACCCAGAGCAGAATGTTGGTTGATGCTGAAATCATCTGCGCCAGCAAACCGAAACCTTTCCTTCCTTAACATCTCAAAGAATTGCAATATCTCCCAGAACTGCAATAAACTAGTTCGTACGTTTACTTTTAAAAAAGGGAAATAAACTGACTTCGAGGGTGCACTAAACAGAGTATAGGGCGTGGGTGATGCAAGCTTTACGCGAGGAAGTGCGGACACACCACAAGCTGTTGCGGTCTGGCAGCAGGCAACCCCTCACCCCGTTCTTTCTCTCCCTCCCTCCCTTTCTCTCCCTCTCTCCCTCTCCCTCTCTCTCTGACGCGGAGCCGTACCAATTGCAAGTCCATAGAGTTGAGGCGCATGCGCAGCGGCTTCGTGCCAGCTGCCCTGGGTATCGATCCGAGACTAAAAAAAAACGGATTGTGCTTTAGTGAAAGAAACGAGTGATACGCCGAATTTTAATGAAAAATCCGTGAGTATTATCCTCATGGTTGTTCGCTGATCTGTTCGGGTGTGTTTTCTGGAGGGGACTTTTGCACACGCAGTGTAAGAGATGTATGTGCTGCATAAGTCTTCCTTTTGTCGTGCGGCTCAATCTACTCAATAGTAGCAGCAAGTAATCTGTTCAGGCGTCTGTATGACCAGTTATAAACATAATACTTAAAAGGAAAAGCCGAGCGCTGTGTTGTAGTGAACCTTTACCAGTTTCCTGATTATGTTGTGCTTCATGTAACGTTTCTTGTGCTTTGTAACCTGGCATCGTGAAATGTTGAAGGCTCGCGTGTGCAGTTGCTCCGTGTTCCTGGACTGTAACAGCACCAATTTTTGGTTTGAAAATCGCGGCCATTTGCCATTCGCTCTATTTTTTTTTGCCCTCAGTTTTCTCAGTTTGAAAACTGAAATTGACAAATCGGCGGTGTGTCAAGTTACAGGGTTCAAGTTAAAAGGGGGGGACGCATCGGATTTCTGAGTTGCCACACTTTGCATGCTTGAAGCTTTCTCCTCCCTGTTGCTTCTTGCTGCCGGAGTCCAACGCGCCTCCCCACCCGAGGCTGCAGACAGATGTAGGGAGGCGCATCCTGGTTGTTGCTCGGCGTGAGGCACCGGGTGCTTCCCACACCTGCGCGACGAGCCCCGCATCTGTCAAAAGAGCCCGCGTCTCCCATCTGTGACCCCAGCTCCGTGTTTGGGAGCCCTCACCTCCCGCACCTGCGGCGAATGGCCGGTGTGGAGGTCCCTGCATGCCCCCTGCATCTGTTCTCCCAGCTCGGTGTCAGCGACCCGGCGCCTCCCGCAGCTGTCGACAGACGTACCTGTGAGACCCTGCGCGCCTCCCGCATGTATGGATGCGGGTCGATGTCGGGAACCTCGGCTGCAGGTCGGGATGCAGACCACCCTCAGTAGACCCTTTTCGTCGCTTTTGCACCGGGTTCCGCAGCGTGTCTTGCACTTAACGCCTTGGAGTACATTCGCACTACATGTTCAGTCTCTCGGATCGCGTGCACCGCTTGCATGCCGAGCGACCTGTCCATTTATAATCCAAATCGTCCCATGCTTGCTGCCCTAAAACGCTTTTTCCTTCATTTGCTGAATGTTGTGAAAACTGAGATTAATATATGCCAGCTAAAATATTATGCCTGGTAGGTAGAAAGATGCACGATAAGAATAGTGTTTTATAGAGGTGAAAATCTCACTAGAAATTATAGTTTTTCATTTAGATGCTGTAAAGATCCAACACAAATTTATGATACAACAAATTCCTGTAGTATCGAGTTTTCTGTTTAGACAATCTGTCGAAATTGAGTATGAATGGTTTTTATACCAGTTCTGAGATGACTGCCAGTGGGGGAAATTCTTTAGGAATGGTGATCATTGCACATCAGCTATTAGAGATCTATTCTGAAAAGACCCTTCATTTGGGCCTCCTAGTTATTGAACCAATAGGGAGATTGGAGACCAGTCTTTGCAGATGAGCAAATAGAAACAGGCACTTAATTTTGTCCACATCTTTTACTTGGCACTTTGATTTCTTCTCTCTTTGACCTCTCATTCCCCTCATGTCCTTCTTAGAATAACTGCCATCTTCAGCTGTCTGCCCAGAAGCTCCTTAAGCTTCCTTCCCATTATTCACTCTTAGCACCTACACTGAGCTCTCAGTGATCCTACCATCAGCCCACCCTACCCCCACCGACCAGCTACTGGCTGCTCACTCTGCTCACTGCTGCCATTCTCCCATCCCACCCATTGCATACTCATAACTACTATCTTCATAAAGCCTGTGACCTAGCCTACAACCCCAGAGCTTTCCTGTGAACAGGAGAATTTTAATTTGCCCATCCAGTGCAGCCATTGATTGGTAGGTAGACTCCTGTCTCCTGGTGTTCCATGGTTGGATGGTGAGTCCAGGGTGCTGATTTGCCAGCTTGAGCTGTTTTAAATACACATTCAACATTTACTTGAGAACACTCTTGTAACTAGTTATTGCATCTGATTGTACAATACGGGCTGTCATCAAGCATACCCAAAAGGTACATGCCATGTGATGTATCTCTTTTTGGGATTACTGTTGGTATGATTGCTTCTTAATTGAATTTAAATTATAAATGCTCGCAATGTGATGATGAGATGAAGAGAAATAAATTGCAGATAATGGTTATTTTGCTCACCTTGGTGGGGTCTTAACACAGTGTCTATGGAGTGGATGTTTTCTTTTGCTTGAAAATCTTAGTACTGAACTGGCTTCGTGATTGTGGGCTCATTTCCTGGGATTCTGCAGTTCGTGTTCAGTGTATTATATGTTTACTTTTTAATTGGTTGTATGATTTGGTCTTTTATAGCACATTAGATGTTTGTTAGTCTTTGTTGTGTGAGATTTTCTTGGATTCTGTGGTGTTTCCTTGTTTTGTGGCTGCCTGCGAAAAAGTGTATCTCAAGGTTGTATACCATATGCATACTTCAATAATAAATTTTGAACTTTGCAAATCTAGAAATAGTGGTCACTGTTTAAAATCAAGAAGTCGCCTTTTCAAATTGCTGAGACACAGTTTTCTCTTGAGGGTCATGAGTCTATAGAACTGCTCCTTCAATTTCAACGGAAGCAATGGTTTTGAGTAGTTTTGAGGCAGGGTTAGATAGATTCTTGATAAGCCACAGGGTGAAAGGTTATCCAACATAGGTTCAGTTTTGAGGTTGTAGTCTGATCAGTTATGATGTTAATGAAAGGTAAAAATCAAAAACAAACTGCTGATGATACCGGTCTGAAAAAAAAACAGAAAATGCTGGAAACATTTAACAATTCAGGCAGCATCTGTGGAAAGAGAATTAGATTTACTATTTTAGGTTGCAGATATTTCATCTGCACTGGGAAAGGGTGTTGCATTTGGCATTCACAATGTTATCCCCCACACTGGAGAAAGAAAATGCAGATTAGCTGACTACTTTGTGGAACACCTTCGCTCAGTCTGCAGTTTCCATTTACTTGTCACTTAAGTTTTACATTCCACCAGCACTCTGATCAATCTTACACCTGGGCACATCAGATCCTTTGTGGTTCATTTTCAAAAACAACTTCAGATAGCTCACTCCCTCTGTTAGTATTAAATTGGTCATTTCTGCCATAGGTCAGTGTGGTGAACTATGTGCCTGTCTGGACACGCCCCCTTCTGACTGCTCCTGTGGCTCCTCCCACAGGCCCCTGTATAAAGGCGATCGAGGTCTGATCCTCTGCCTCATTCTCCAGGATGTAATATGATAGTCACTCACTGCTTGTTCCTTCTTCAGTCAATAAAAGCCGATATCTCGCCTTACGTCTCAGAGTGAGTTATTGATGGTGCATCAGTCAGCCAGCTATCACTGAACTAGCAACTACGTTGTGAAACCTGCAATTTTCATTTGAAATATTGAATTGTTTTTGCAATTGAACAAAGAAGATCCCTTCATATTATCCTTGAGAAAAAGTAGGGTTATCTTATGTATTGGACAACAGTGAGAAATGCATTAAAATATTGCTGACTGTGGAAGCTTTTTATGTGAAAATTAGTTATTTGTTCCCTACATTGCAATGGTGACTAAGTTTCATTAGCTGTTAGATGTTTTCGGGTTTTTTTAGCGTATTGCTCCAGTCAGCCAGCCATTCTTGTCTGGCGCGTGGTGTCAGGATTAGTCCCCTTTCAGATTAACTGGGTCACGATATGAATGTTCCTGACTCAACCTTTGTTTTTTTTACGAGGCTGAGTGGCTAGCTCGACGCTAAACCCAGCATGGATGGAAAGCGTGCTCCGGGTTGGCTCGAGTTGGATTTGAACTCGGAACCTTCGCTCCAGAGTCTGGCGCTGATGCCATTGTGTATTAGGTAATCAAATGATATGTAAACAAAAATATGTTTATTTCTTTAGATGTGACAAATCTAGCCTGCAATTTCCAAATGAGTACTCAATATTTGCTAACTTTGTCTTCACTAAAGAAACATTTTCACAAAAAAGTTGTTCTACCCTTGTAACCAAAGACGATTATTGTCTCAGAAAAGCAGGTGGGATAACCAGTGTCACATGATGATATTGGTCAATTCTGTAAAAAGTATTACAGCACTTGAGTGTAACAGCATTATGATGAAAGAGATACCAACTTCTTATAGGCACTGTTTCCAGAGACATAGGATTTCATTTCCACTATACTTTAAAATATTTTCTGTAAGTAGATTTGTTTTTTTTAAATTTTCTGTCTTGTAAGAACAAAAGATACTGAGAGCATTGAGCAAAATAAAGGAAGTGCTGAGCCAGATATTCTGAGGAAACTGAAATAAAACAAACTGTATTACTGTATTAGCTATTTACAACATACAGTGCTCAAAGATTTGTACAAGCCAGCTTCTTCCATATAATGTCCACTGTGTAGACAGAAATGATAGAACAAAGTTAAGAAGTCTATTTTAATATCAATTATCAATACTTGGAAGTTAAAATATGTCTTTGGAATGAGCATATTGGCTAATTTTCTTTTAAAATGTTGAAATAGTTGCCTGACTTGTTAAATGTTGCTAGTCTTTTTTGTTTGACTTTTCCTTTAGATTTCTAACATCTGCCCTCCTTGTTTTGTATTCACATGATTTCATTTTTTAACCAATTCTTTTCAATTATTAGCTTTTTGCTATCAAGTATAATCAATAGTCATGAAATAAGTTGTTTTGCAGCTGTACATGGCAATACATAATAGTAAATAAAACTAAATTACTCTAACAAGAAATAAATAGCGGAGTAGTATATATGGATTAATTTTCCATTCAGACATCTGATGTGGGAAGGGAAGAAGCTGTTCCTGAAATGTTGAGTGTGTGTGCAATGAAAAGAGAGCATGTCCTGGGTGGTAAGGATGCATAATAATGGATGCCATCTTTTCTGAGGCATCGCCTTTTGAAGGTGTCCTTGATGTTGTGGAGACTACTGCCCATGATGGAGCTGGCCTTGGCAGTGTGAAGACAAAAATGGATCTGTTTATCATTTCAGATGTATAATCCATCCTGTTAAATCACTTGCACAATTTCTCCAACATTAAATTTTATGTTTGATTGCACAATTTGTGTTGCAGCAGCATTGGTCTCACTAGTAGATTGTGTAATGCCTAAGCCTCTCCATTGCTTATTTCTGATTAATCAGAGGGCTTGTTCATCTGAAAATTGATGTTATAAGAATTCATTCTAGTATTGCAAGAAATCAGAACTTGTTGCATCTGATTAATATTGATTTTATATTAATATTGATTAATATAATTATATCACTTCACTTTCAAGTTTTAATATTTTTGATAACTTACTGATTTAAAATGAATAACAAAACCACTTACGATATAAATCTCCCCTATATCCAGTGCTCCCTGCACTACTACATACCGGTCATCTTTCCTTTATCCCCCACCTCACTTCCCTCCCCCTCCTACCCTAGCTCAGAGCTGCAGGATCTCAACCTGAGATATTGACACATCCCTTTCATTTCCATGGATGCTGCCTGATCTGTTGAGTTTTTCTTGCAGTTTAGTTTTTGTTCCATTTATAGCATAACTTTGCTGGAGTGAACTTCACATTGCTTTATTACTTCAGCTCTGCCGATATTTTCTCAACTAAAAGTTCTCACCAAACATTCAGCTTAATGCTACCTTGAAGTAGTTATTATTTTCTAAAGCATTCTATAGAAATATGAGGTTAATTATTTAAAATAAACATCTACATAGTTCTTGGTTATGTTTTTGGTACCACCCATTTGCAAACTTAAAGTCATATTACCTGCTAAAATGAAGTATTAATATCTCACTGTTGTCATTGATTTCACATCTCAATAACATGCAATAACAAATCAGTCAGAAAAATGTTAGCTAAAGAAAGTAACAAGTTTCAGTTTGAAACTTAGGTTGCTTTTACAAGAGTATTGAGATTGAGAGCCTTTTAAGGCTCAGAGTGAACCTTAGGAATTTAAATTATAACTATGAAATGTGGGACAAAGAAAGAGATGCACAATTCTCTGATGTTGTAGGGTCTTAGAGAGATTATAGAAATGGGAAAATGGGAATTGGTTTATTATTGTCACACGCAGTACATCAAGGTGGTACAAAGGAAAAGAGTAATTCAATGCAGAATGTAGAGAATATAAAGTGCAATGTAGGCAGACAGTAAGTGCAAACCCAAGAAGAGGTATATTGTGAGGTCAAAAGTCCATCCTGTTGTACCAGAGTGCCGTTCAATTTTCTTACAACAGCGATATAGAAGCTGTCCTTGGGCCTGGTGGTAAATGCTTTCATGCATCTTCTGCCCAAGGGAGGGAGGAAGAACAGCGAATTCCCAGGGTGTGAGGATTTTCTTTATTAGTTTGGCTGCCTTTCAGAGGAAGCAAGAAGTATAGATGTAGATATCAGGAAATTACTATAATAGATGGATGAACATTTTGAATTGAGAATTTGGTGCAGCCAGAAGCTAATATAAATTATGGACAGTTAGTGCAGGATATGGCACTGACCAGATTTTTGGTTGGGCTGAAGTTTATAGAGATTGTACTTATAATCATATAATTATTAGAAGTTCTCTAAACAGTAGACTAGATTAATTTACTTGTCACTGTATCAGTTTTAATTGTTTCTTTCAGAAATACAGTGCAGTATTGATACATTTGTAACAAGAGTGCAAAACAATTTCACAACTATTTATACAACACACAAAAAATGCTGATAGAACACAGCAGGCCAGGCAGCATCTATAGGGAGAAGCGCTGTCGACGTTTTCCCCCTCCCCCCCACTACTTTCAAATCTCTTACTATCTTTCCTTTCGGTTAGTCCTGACAAAGGGTCTTGGCCCGAAACGTCGACAGCGCTTCTCCCTATAGATGCTGCCTGGCCTGCTGTGTTCTACCAGCATTTTGTGTGTGTTGTTTGAATTTCCAGCACTTGCAGATTTCCTCGTGTTTGCTCACAACTATTTATTATTTGTTTGTGATTTTGATTCAGCTTATTGGATGAATTTAGTATTTTTCATTGTAAATGCTCAATTTATTGCAAAATGCTACACTGTTTAAAAGAGCAGTGCTTGATTTTGTTTTGATTTTAGCTGCCCAGTTGCAATTCAAAGTCAACACAGATGATATACTGATTGGGAATTGTTGTATTGGTTTTGTTGTTTACACAAACAAGATAAACACCTTGAAATACAAAAAAATAAAGTGAATTAGCACAGAAGTGAATTAGCAAGTGCTTTGGGAGAAATGAAAAAACACTAATTTCAATGTCCAGATAAAGCTGACCACAAAACATCTAGTAGTTTAATTTATAGCCAAGATTGTAGAATTACAAGTTATTATGAATAGCAGCAAGAATCATTTGTCGTTGCCTGTGAGGACTTTGTACATTCTCTTTGTGGTGGTGTGGGCTTCCTCTGGGTGCTTCACTTTCCTCCCATAGTCTAAAGATGTGTTATTTGGTAGGTTTATTGTCCGTTGTAAATGATCCCGTGATTAGGCTAGGGTTAAATGGGTTGGGGGAGTTGTTGGGTAGCACAGCTCAAAGGGTTGGAAGGACCTATTCTATGCTGTATCTCAATAAATTAAAAAAAAACTTGCTCTTATACAAAAAGATTAAAGCAGAAAATAACCCAAAGTGAGTTTGCAAAGGGATGGCATTTAATCATGGTCTGCAAGTGCATAAGACCCAGACTGAATGTGGTGGGTAAAGATGCAACTGCTCATGATGTAACAGTTGAAAGTGAATCTATTGACAGAAAATTCAGAGGATCAGCAAGTCATAATGGTGAACAAAAGGAGGTTGGTGCAAACTTCATGCAATACCAGAAGTCAAAATTGAAACTATGTGACTGGATTTTTGAGCATTTTTTAGCATTCACACCATGGAACTTGAAAGACCATATATAAAGATATAAAGAAATACTAGTGGGTGCAGATTATCAATAGATCTCAACACCAATGTCTGTGTTCATGGTCAAGATGTGTGGTCATCTCAGATGTACATTAAGCTATTTTAACTCCATTCACGTTAATTCTTATTCACACACTGATTTGTCTGATCGTGGCTTTTCCACTATGAGGATAATTGCTCAGTAGTTTATTATTGTTGTATGCAGTGAGATACAGTAAAAATTGTTTTACATGCTGTCCATACAGATAATTTCAAAATAGAGGTTTTTAAAAAAATTACCAGGAAAGTTGTTGAAGGCAGAGCAGTGGACGTTGACTAGATGGACTTCAGCAAGGCATTTGACAAGGTCCCATGTGGGAGATTGGTCAAGTAGGTACAGTCGCTTGACATTCAAGATGAGGTATTAAATTGAATTAGGCTTTGGTTTTGTGGGAGAAGTCAGGGAGTGGAGGCCTTTAACTAGTGGACTGCTGCGCGGATCAGTGCTGAATCCATTGTTGTTGTTTTATCTATATCAATGACCTGGATAAGAATGTGGTTAACTGGATTAGCAGATTTGCAGATGACACCAAGAATGGGGGTGTAATGGACATCAAGGAAGGCTATCATTGCTTGCACCACAATCTGGATCAACTGGAAAAATGAGCTGAAAAATGGCAGATAGAATTTAATGCTGACACATGTGAAGTGTTGCACTGGTAAAACCAACCTGGGTACATAGTGAATGGTAGGGCACTGAGGAGTGTGGTAGAACAAAGGGATCTGGGAATAAAGGTCCATAATTCATTGGAACTGAATAGGGTTGATAAGGTTGTAAACAAAGGCACATTAGCCTTCGTAAATTGAGTACAGGTATAAGATGTTTCGTTAAAGTTGTATAAGATGTTGATGATGCCTAATTTGTATTGTGTGTAGTTTTGCTCACCTGCCTATAGGAAAGATGTAAATAAGATTGAAAGCATACAGAGGAGATTTAAAAGGATGTTGCTGGGTCTGGAGGACCTGAGTTACATAGAAAGATTGAATAGGATGGGACTTTATTCCTTTGAACATAGAAGATTGAGAGGAGAATTGATAGAGGTAAACTAAATTTGGGGGTTTGGGGGTTCAGCTCGTGGATAACAACCCAGACTGGTTGAACGAAAAAGCTACAGAATCAGCAATGAGCAATCCCCCATACATCTGTGTGTGACAGTAGTCCTGAGGCTCTACCCGGGACTTGCATAACTGACAGTAAACTGAGAGAAAGCTACTGATGCAAGGAAGGAAGCCGTAAATGTCACCGGAGATGGAGTGCCTTCATTTCTGCTCTAAGTGGGAGTAGCGTAATGGGCAAAAGGATACAAAGTTATGAGAGGTTTGAAATCGTGAAACTTTATTTCATGTCATCAGCAAATGTGGAAATTTTATACTAATTCCAGCCAGTGTTCCACTGTTGAAGGTTAGATTTCAAGCTGCTGCAGCCGGAGATACTTCCTCGTCAAGTGTTTACATCTTCCCACATGGCACAGGATGGACATGTCATTTTATTGAGCTGCTCTGCTATGCTTTACCTTCACAGACAGCTTTACAGAATACAAATTTGTCAAAAAAATGAGCTCCAGCTACTCTGAAAGCCACATCACTTTCAGGTTAGGGTTGATGTTGAGTATCTGCTACTGACTTGGTTCGGCATTGTTCCAATTTATCAAAGCTCCTGTTTTTCCACCAAAAACACGGTTTGAGGATTGTGCCCTCAGATAATCATTGTGCTCAAACCACAAACCATATTTCTAATCACCTCTTGATTATAGACACTTGGCAATTTTTTTTTTGGGGGGGGTGTGTGCGTGCGTGCGTGTGTGTGTGTGTGTGTGTGTGTGTGTGCGTGCGTGCGTGCTTGCTTGCGTGCGTGCATGTGTGTATGTGTGTGTGTGTGTGTGCGTGTGTGTGTAGAGGAGGAACAGAAGATACTCCTGCAGACAGAATCCTGGCAGATTCTCCTTCTTGATCCATATTAGCTATTAAGTTGGGTTTCATGGTGGCACTCAGGTTTCCATGACTAAATCTTTCTCTTCCTCAGTATTGTTGAACCCACACATAAGGCAAATGCAATGCTGGCATTGATTTCAAGAGGACTAAAATATAAAAGGAAGGATGTAATGCTACCAACACATACAAAATGCTAGAGGAACTCAGCAGGCCTAGTAGCATCTATGGAAAAAAATAGTCAATGTTTCGGGCCATTACTGCAAGTTTGTGAAATCATTCTTCAAAGGATATAACACTGAAGCTTTATAAGGTATTGGTCAAACCACATTTGGAGTATTATTAGCAGTTTTAGGCTCCAAATCCAATAAAAGATGAGCTAGTACTGGAGAGGCTATTAACAGCAGAATCGGGCTTGTTTGGCCTATTGAGTATGCTCTGCCATTCCATTATGCTGATCTATCATCCTTCTCAACCCCTTTCTCCTGCCTTCTCCCTGTAACCTTTGACACCCTAACTAACCCTAACTAATCAAGAACCTATCAATCTTCGCTAAAAGCAGGTTCAAAAAAGGTATGTAAGAATGATGCTGGGAATGAAAGGGTTAACATGTGTGAAGTGTTTGATGGCTCTGGGCCTGTACTCACTGGAGTTTAGAAGAACAAGAGGTGATTTCATTGAAACTTAGCAAATATTGAAAGGTCTCTATAGAATGGGCATAAAGAGGATATTTCCAGTAGTGGGAGAGTCTGGGACCAGAGACCACAGCCTCAATATATACGCACGTGCCTTTGGAACAATGAAGATACCATTAGTGATATCCATAAAATGCCCTAAATTCACTGGAAAGATAAGCTAACCAATATTAGTTCTCTATACCAAACCTCAATCCCTGCTTTTGAGGTCTTAGTTGTGCTCAGTTAGTTATGTTTTATTGGTAATGTTAATTGTTAATGTGCCTGACTCTAAACTTCTGGGGACACGTTCCATTCCAAGTTCTGTAGAAGAGAATATCATGCAGATGTTTTAAATGATTATAGGATGTGCCCAAAGTGTTCTTGATAAAAATGCAGCTCCCCATTAACTCTGAGGAATCTCAGGACAAAAATCAGCAGAAGTTGAGAACTGCAGTAGGCTAGATAAAGGCCTGATGCAAATTAGTCCATAGATAGGACAAACAGCAGTATTCTTTTGTGTTGACACTTTGGGTTACCATACTACTTGTGACATCTTGGTTCATGAGATGTTATAATGAAATCCTACATGTTATGAGTAAAAGAGATATAATGTCTTGTAAGACAGATGGAACACAAAAACAGACTTAAGCTTTTGTCAGTGGAGATAAAGGGTGGTTGCCAGTACCAGTGAGTATTGTTTCTTGACACTAAGCAATGATCTGGAAGTTGTGTATCCAATCAGCTTGTAACTGTGGCTTTTGTGGTCTCAAATGGTGGAGTGTTTGCTGTTCTTGCACCCAGTCTGGGAATGGTGACCTGTCTTCCCTGAAAAGCATCAGACGGTTATGATACTAACAAATGTACAGGAGGGATTTCCCATCAGAGCAGGAGTAATACTTTTATGGTAAAGGAGTAAAATGCATGCTTCACTGCATGTGTAATTACGCTAAGACTGGATATCAGTACGGTCATGGACAATGAGCTATGGTGTCAATAACAAAAAGACATTTCAGAGACTTCTATGAATAGTTCCTCAATTGAACAAAGTTATCAGAGGTATAAGAGTCCTTAAGGTGGCAGATTAGACTGAAGAGTAGTGGTATGTTCAGTTGATATTAATTTTCATTTCCGTTCCTTTCTTTCTCCCTCTGCACAATCAGCCACAATGATGTTTTGAAGTGGTGAAAATTGCCTTTTGCCTGAGGTTGAATGCTAAATCTTCTGGTACCTTGTGGTTGAACAACTAGAACCGGTATGCTCTCTTGGTCATGTAAACCGTGAGCACATCAGAAATCTTGATCATCTTACAACTTCTGCTTTCCAATCAAATCAGGTCTGCCACAATCAATAATTACGTCCTGTTTGGTCAGCACACTGCTTTTCAGTATTCCTGTCTTAATTAGACATGCTTACACTTTCGGGTTGAGTCACATATTATGATCTGGAATGGATAGAATATTGAGTGTACTTGGATGAGCTTTGGTCCTCTTCCCAATGAGTAGAGCAACGTTTGCAATACTGTGGTCAGACTAACAATTGGTAATTGTTGTACTAGTGAATATGGAGGGTCTAATACTCGAGTGACAACCAGCTACAGTCTTGATTTCAGTGGGCATTGCCCCAGTATGGAAGGTGTAGGCAACAGGTTCTTTTATGAAATAGACGAGAAAATCTGCAGATGCTGGAAATCTGAACAACACATACAAGAATATCAATGATCAATTAACCAAGATCTGAAGTTTTAGGTTGAGACTCTTTATTAGGATAGAGAAGAGTAAACAGTCGACATTTTGGGCCAAGATCTTCCCAGAATGTCAACTGTATACTTATTTCCATAGATGCAGCCTGGCCTGCTGAGTTCTTCCAGCATTTTGTGTGTGTTCCTTCTATAACATGATTGACCTTACCATAAGATGGATTGTGATTTGCAAACTCCCAAGCTTAGTCAGAAACTCACTGTAATTCATTGTGGTTCAGTTCAGAATGGGTTGAGAGTGCAGTCAATTGATTGCCAAAGGATTATATGTAAATTAATCAAAAGTTATTTCTTAAACCACCCTTCATCCACACTGTTGATGTATTTACATCACTGGCCTCTTCGGTGAAATGATAATACTTATACAACTAATGACTGAATTGGCCAATTGTTTCCATGAGCCCTTTTTTAAGCCTGGGCAAATTGAACAGCTGTGTCTGTATGCTCTGTTCTCAGACAATTGGATGTAATAATTCACATGTGATCCTGTTGAAAATGTGGCTGCAGAAGGCATGGACCTAATATGATGATTGATATACTGAAGATAAACACAGAGCTTGTTTGTGTCATCCATCTCGGAAGCAATTACTCAGGCTTTGTGCACATGGCTTCAAAATCAAAACAGAAATCTTTAGAAGTAATTTGGCAAGATGTGTTCAGTGCAAACCTGAAGAATGACTTGATCTAAGCAGTGAAAACATTGGTTTGAAAAAGTGATGGCATTCTACACATTCCACAACAAGAAAGATATGTCAGCCGGGCCATAATGAGTCTAATTCCACTACCGAGACTCTATCATTCCTCGGGATAATTGTCACAAAAATCAGACACTGCTCTTCTAGCTGTTAAAAATGTGAATCAGCACACAGAATTATATTCAGCCATAGGATAGGTAATAAAGCTAAAACAGATAGCTACTGTACTAATAGCTAGTATCATGTTGATCTGACTTTTGAATTGTTGAATGTCCTGTTCTTGTTTCTCATTTAGCTCATGCTTCTCAAAGATCATCAACTTTAGAACTTTCTTAATTGATCATTGATACTCTTGTTTTTGGTTTTCAATTAGTACTGCCACCTCTTCCAATGAACATGTCTCACATTAAGCTAATATTTCATGTCTAAACTTCTACATAAGAACAGAAGAAATAGAAGCAGGTGTAAGCCAATTGGCTCCTGATTTTTTTTTATCTCAGTGCCACTATTCTGCACTATCCTCATTATCCTTGATTCCTTTAATATTTAAAAAAATGTTTGTATTGAATATTGAATATATGTAAGTAACTAATCCTCCATACCTTCCTCTTGCTATGTACTGGGTGTTTTTCTTCGAGTTTAGAAGGAGAAATGATTTCAGTGCAACATATAAAACTCTACCAGCTTTTCACAGTTTAGGTGCAGAGATGAGATTTCCTCTGGGTGGTTTGATTACAACCAGGAGTTTCAAACTGAAAGAATGCTAGACTGAATTTACTTTATGAATGAGCCAAGGTGGTTTTCTCTGATGTTTCTCTTGTGATCGCAAGGCTCTGTCAGACATTGATAATGTAAGGTGCCTGTATCCCTTGTTTGGTGGAAGGCAGGTGACATGGGAGCTACGTAGCTTTGGTTGTAAAGAGGACTAGGTCTCAAGCCACAGGCTTGCCTGCTGCTGCAGTCCAGGTGAGGAGATGCCGGAGTAAGTGCTCAGTTGGAGACTGGCCTCCCCATCAGAGCTGCCCTTCTGTGTTTGATCGGTGAAATGGATTGGGTGTGTCTGTGCACTGCCGGAACACAGTACCATTAATTTGTAAGACATGTTGACAGGGTCTTGGATTGTATATGTGTTTTTTTTTGTGTGACTATGTTGTTTTGCTCGCTATTCTCAATGTGCTGTGTATGTTTTGTGCCTTGGCCCCAGAGGAATGCCATTTCATTCGACTGTATCTATGTATGATTGAATGATAATTAAACTTCAATTTGATTCGATTTGAATGAGAAGAACCTGGAGATTAGTGAATTCTCTATCAAATTTGCTTTTGAAGGCTCATTCGTGAAGTAAATTCCAAACAGGAAAACATTGATTTTTGGATGTTCACAGACTAAGTGTCACTACATTCAGATATGGCGAGAGACACTGAAGCAGGTCAGTAGTTCACAAATTTAATGTGAACAGACTTAAGGAGAAAAGAAAACAATAAACACTAGGCCAAACAGGGCCATTAACTAAAACTCTCAAACGGGAAATGAAGCGGACACTGAGGCTGAAAGGAATAACTAAATATAAAACGAATACTGCTAGTCTTCAGAGTCAGTTGACTCAACAGTCCAATTTCCTCAGGCAAGGCTGAATGCAAGCAGGCAGCGAAGCTATGCTTTGCTCAAGTCTCAACAAGGACTACAACAAAAAGAATGGAATTAAATATCATCACAATGAAATAATAATTGGCTGACACATGCATATTCACCAGCGCAATTGCCATATCTATGGTGCTGCTGAGTCCGTGGTTGTGACAATAAGTAGTAGTCAAAAGTGGCACTGTGGTAAAAATATAATAATGATTATAGTTTATGGGAAGCCAGATATGAGGAATCAAATGGATTTTTCTTGCCTCTTTTCCTTACGTTCTCATATACTATGTAAGTCAACTGTGAGACCAGGTGACTGACCTGTGGCATGAAGTCCTAGATTGTTGTTATTCATGCAAAGATATTTGCAAGGATTTCTGGACCAATATTATTTGAAAAGTGTGGATGGGAAAAAAAATATCTCACTTGTTAACCACATATTTCTTTGTACTATTAATTATATAACAACATTGTTAGATCTTGCATATATCTAATGGCATTTTAACTTGTGCTTGGTTATTGTAGAATATGTTGTGATTATCTTATTCCCTTAAGATTTTCCTTGATCTAAAAAAAGCACTTGACACCATTGACCATAAATTATTATTAACAAAATTAGAAAGATATCGTATTAGAGGGATGGCACATGACTGGTTAAGTAGTTATTTGGAAGACAGGTATCAGTATGTACATATAAACAACTCAAATTCAAAACTTTTGAGGGTAACTTGTGGGGTTCCACAAGATTCAGTGCTTGGTCCATTACTGTTCATTTTGTGTACAAATGATATATGTATGGTTTCTCAGACATTAAAATGTATATTATTTGCTGATGATACAACTATATTTTGCAGTGGGGAACATCTGAAACAACTTTTGGATGCAGCGGAGAAAGAACCAAAAATTATAAAGAAATGGTTTGATATTAACAAATTATCACTGAATCTAAGTAAAACTAACTTCATAATATTTGGAAACTGTGTACCAAACTCATATAATAAACAATAAATGATGTTGAAATTGATAAGGTATCTGAAACAAAATTTTTAGGAGTGTTAATAGAGAATACATTAAGCTGGAAACCACATATAAATTATGTCAAAGCAAAATTGTCAAAATCTATTGCAATACTGTAAAAAGCACAAGATTTCTTAAATCAGGAATCTTTGTATACATTATGCTGTTCACTTATAGTCCCATACATGACCTACTGTGTAGAGGTATGGGAAAATACATACAAAACAGATACAAACTTGATTTTTCTACTCTAGAAGAAAGCCATACGAATTGTAAATAAGACAAGTTATTATGAGCCAACCAATCCACTATATATTCAACTAAACAGTTAAAATTCAGAGATTTTGTAGATTTTAAAATAATACAAATTATGTATAAAGTAAAAAATGGACAGTTACCACAAAGTATCCAAAGATTGTTTCAAATGAGAGAAAGTCAACATGATTTGAGAGGAACATGATTATTTCAAGAACAAAGGTTAAAAACAAATGTAAAAAAATCATTGTATTTCAGTCAGATGGGGTGAATCTATGGAACAGTTGTAAAGAGAATTTAAATACATGCACCACACTTAACAAATATAAAATAATATTTAAAAGTAATTTAATGAACAAATATAAAATACATGATTTAATATGAATGGGAACAATGTAAATAAATGATACTTGGAATTGGATTTTGTGTTAAAAGATTAAGAAATTTTTTGTTTTGTTGTGATGATTGATGCCAAATATGTTTTTGTATAAGTAAGAGGGAGGGGTAGGCATAATAAGCTGTAGCTTCAGCCTACACCATTTCAGTCTGTTTTAAATATTTTTATTATTAAATTTTGTCTTATGAAGTCATTGTTGAAAATTATGCTTTTTATTATGTTTGTACTGACCGAAATAAATAAAAAATTCATTCTCATTCATTCATTCATTCAATACTAGTGGGTAAGTAAGTACGTCTGTACCTAAATTCAACTATGAATGTGTAATGTACTAAAATACTTAAGTAATTTCCTTTCAAAACACATTAGCTTGGCAAATACTGTACTGGTTGCCGATGAAACATTTTTTATCCTATTTATTGCAGAAACAGGCTCTTTGGTCCATCATGTTTATAACAACTATGAAGAACCTATCTTTAGATTCAGTGTCATATGTTGGGTATTCTATAGTAGGAATGATCAATACACAGGCTGTATGCAGACAAAGCCCTATCTTCACACAATCGTGCTAAATGGGTTAGATTCCGGGCGCAGTCAAGTGATTCAAAAGTGGGCATCCATGTTTTGTTGTGGATTGTTGGCACTGGATTTTTCTCAATTATGATTTTTAACCAAGTACTCTTGATATATCCCTTTTGCAACCGTCCCCTCAAAGGTAGCAAAACAAAAAAACTGGGCATTAACTTCAGGAAAGGTAGTGGTATACATGTTTCTGTTTATACCAACAGTGATGAGGTCAACAGGGTTGAGAGCATCAAGTCCATATAAGTGAACATCACGAATAGCCTGTCCTGATCTAACCATGTATACACCATGGCCAAACCCACCAGTGCCTCTACTTCCTTAGGCGGCTAAAGAAATTTGGCATTTCCCTTTTGACTCTCAGTATTTTTTTATTAATGCACTCTAGAAATGATCCTATCTGGATGCATTGCAGCTTAGTATGGCCACCGCACTGTCCGAGACAGCAGAGAGTTGTGGACACAGCTCAGCTCATCTCAAAAACCAGTCTCTCCTCCACGAACTCTGTGTATTTCTTACTGCCATGGTAAAGCAGCCAGCATAATCCAGGACCTTAACTGCCCAGAGCATTCTCTATTCTCCACCCTCCCATTGGGAAGACGATACAAAAATCTGAAAGCAGGATCCACAAGGCTCAAGGGCAGCTTCTATCCCAATGTTAAAAAACTACTGAATGGTACCCTAGTATGATAAGATTCTACTTTGTTATGACCTTCTACTTTAGTGTCTACCTGCATTGTACTTAATAACTGTAACACCTTCTTCAGCATTCTGTTACTGTTTTACCTTATACAACGTCAGTATATTGTTGTACTGAACTGATTTGTATGAGCAGCATGCAATGTAACTTGTTCACTGTGCTTAGTGACATGTGGTAATAATAAACTAAAGCAGTGTGTTCCTACATCAAAAATAGTTTTTTGATCTAGCCTTTGTATTTCACAAAATGATTTGCCAGTCTGTCTTTTCTACAACACCATATGGATGCCAAATTTGCATGTCATAGATAGGGCAAAGCAGTCCTGCCATTTCCAGTTGTAATTGGCAGCGGAGGGTTATGAGGGAAAGGAGTTTCCATCACTACTGATAGCAGAATTTATGTCTGAATGCACATGAAGTATTTAAACCCATTTTTTCTAGCAAAGGTGAATGGATGAACAACAATGTCCATTCCCATGATCCTTGTCAGCTGTCAGCTGACTTGTTTCGCTGCAGCTAATGTAAAGAAATAGCTGAGAGCAATAAAGTCTATGGAATCAGAAAACATTCTGGCTCTAAGGCACTGATGGTTTAAGACTAATCATGTTATTAGTCAAATTGTTCCAGTGAGTGCATCTACTTGATGACAAAATGGGAAATGACCCATTTGGTCCGTAAAATGTAAGATAAAACCCAACCTCTGCCTACTTAAAACCAAGCATCAGACTACTTACAATTCTCAGTAAATTGTAGAAAGGAGTGTTGGCATTGTTAATAACTAGCTTAGTCATGAATTAGGGTTCTAAATTATGTCTATCTATGGGAAAATATCCTGTGGTTATTGAGTAGGGACACCCAGATCTCTCAGAAAACTAACACTTAATCATCCAACAAGATAACAACTTGCTCTCCTTCGCCTCTCCCATCCCACTACCTACATACATTCTCTAATAATTGTAATACATCTGGCATTTCTTTTTCATAATTTGTTGGATTATTGTGGACATAGTGCCTGGCGATTAAAAAGGAAGGTGCTTTAAACCCTCCTGCCGAAGGTTTTTGACCTGAAACGCCAACTGTGTTTTTTTCCATTGATGCTACCTGCTGAGTTCCTCCAGCATTTCAAGTGTGTTGCTCACAGTTCCGGCATCTGCAGATTTTCTCTTGTTTTTAAAAAGTATTTAATCTATAAAGGAACTGGAGGATTAAGTACTGATGTGAAATTCCATATTGGCCTGCTGGAGAGCACGGAGCAAGTGTATATTAAGGCAAAATTAAAATGAGTAAACTATGAACTGGAAACTGTTTTTCAGCTCAAAATAAATGCAGATATTTTTGTTGTTTTTCTTCTGTCATTAATGATGCCACACGATTGCAATGTAACAGTCAGTCTGGACTGTATGGTATGACAAAGTATTAATTATAATTTTGTTGATTTGAGTGAGAAAGAACAAAACAATTATTTTTTTGAAATACTTTGCCCACATGTTGCACAGCAACCAAATGCATCAACTCTTTCAAATAAATCAGAGAGAGGGAGAGGAAGAGGGGGAGAGAGAGAGAGAACAGATATCTTAACAAATAATACATAGGATGCCGCCAATTTTTTTTCTTTAATTTGAAGAGAGTGCTGATTTACTGATGATTTTGATGTTACTGCACAGTAAGAGCGATAACAATAAATTGAACAAATATATGATTTATTTTTTAAGAAAGTAATTATTACTTGTTATTATTACTTAAAGATTCCCACATACTTCAGCGAGTTTTTCGCAAAAGAAGTCTATCTTGCTTGAAAAGCAAAAATAATTGCTTAACTTTAAACAACAAGTGTATTTGATATAAGATAGTCTTCTTGATCTGAAATTGCATTTCAGCACAGTGCTTTGATGATATTATATTTTCTATTAGTTTGCATATGTAGTACAGTTTGGAATGATCACTGTTTTATTTTGAAATAATTAGGCCACATTGGAAAACTCATTTGGTTTTAAAATATAGGTGGCTGGTTGGAACCACAACTTTTGAATTGCTATGTTTTTTTTTAATACAGTGGATTCCAGGTAACTGGGACAGATCAGAACCAGTACATTTGGGCCCAATTAAGTGGCTGCTCCAATTAGTCGAAGTTTCATGGAAATAGGTAAAAAGATACAAAAAAGATAATCTGTCATTTACTGAGTAACAAATTTTGTATTTAAATGTATTACAGAGAAAATTAGTTACACCACCAATGCCACTACAGCTCCATAAAACTGTGTTAGTTTGTAGTAGCGATAGTCCGGACAATTATAGACCAGTGAGCCTTGCGTCTGTGGTGGGAAAGCAGTTGGAAAAGATTCTTAGAGACAGAATCTGTGGGCATTTAGAGAATCATGGTCTGATTAGGGACAGTCAGCATGGCTTTGTGAAGGGCAGATTGTGTCTAACAAGCCTGATAGAGTTCTTTGAGGAGGTGACCAGGCATATAGATGAGGGTAGTGCAGTGGATGCAATCTACATGGATTTTAGTAAGGCATTTGACAAGGTTCCACACTGTAGGCTTAATCAGAAAGTCAGAAGGCATGGGATTCAGGGAGGTTTGGCCAGGTGGATTCAGAATTGGCTTGCCTGCAGAAAGCAGAGAGTCGTGGTGGAGGGAGTACATTCGGATCGGAGGGTTGTGACTAGTGGTGTCCCACCAGGATTGGTTCTGGGACCTCTACTTTTCGTGATTTTTATTAATGACCTGGATGTGAGGGTAGAAGGGTGAGTTGGCAAGTTTACAGACGACGCAAAGGTTAGTGGTGTTGTAAATAGTGTAGAGGATTGTCTAAGATTGTAGAGAGACATTGATAGGATGCAGTAGTAGGCTGAGAAGTGGCAGATGGAGTTCAACCCAGAGAAGTGTGAGGTGGTACACTTTGGAAGTATAAACTCCAAGGCAGAGTACAAAGTAAATGGCAGGGTACTTGGGAGTGTGGAGGAGCAGAGGGCTCTGGGGTTACATGTGCTCAGATCCCTGAAAGTTGCCTCACAGGTAGATAGGGTAGTTAAGAAAGCTTATGGAGTGTTAGCTTTCATAAGTCGAGGTATAGAGTTTAAGACACGCGATGTAATGGTGCAGCTCTATAAAACTCTGGTTAGGCCACACTTGGAGTACTGTGTCCAGTTCTGGTTGTCTCACTATAGGAAGGATGTGGAAGCATTGGAAAGGGTACAGAGGAGATTTACCAGGATGCTGCCTGGTTTAGAGAGTGTGCATTATGATCAGAGATTAAGGGAGCTAGGACTTTACTCTCCGGAGAGAAGGAGGATGAGAGGAGACAATATAGAGGTATACAAGATATTAAGAGGAATAGATAGAGTGGACAGCCAGCACCTCTTCCCCAGGGCACCACTGCTCAATACAAGAGGACATGGCTTTAAAGCAAGGGGTGGAAAGTTCAAGGGAATATTAGAGGAAGGTTTTTCACTCAGAGAGTGGTTGGTGCGTGAAATGCATTGCCTGAGTCAGTGGTGGAGGCAGATACACTAGTGAAATTTAAGAGACTACTGGACAGGTATATGGAGGAATTTAAATTGGAGGGTTATATGGGGGCAGTGTTTAAGAGTTGGCACAGCATTGTGGGCTGAAGGGCCTGTACTGTGCTGTATTGTTTTATGTTCTATGTTCTAATAGTTATCGAAGGAGGAATTTGTTCAAGATATGCTGCCACATTCTTTCGATTGACTGTAAATGAACAAAATCAGACAGACACCCAGTGCAGATAACAAATTATCTTTTAATATAATGCTTTTGATAATCGCCTCTTTCAAATCTTAGTGTAACATTCAAGATCATTGTTGATACCTTCAGATTATTCATAGTACCTAACTTGTTGAAGTAATGAAATCATTTTATTTTCGGTCCTGGCCATTTTTGGTATCTCCAAGTGTGGATGCTTGAAACTGCAGTGAGTAAAACAGTTCTGAATTGTCTTACTATTTATTTCTCACCACTATCAGTGACAAAAATTACTGCTTTTTGAACACAAACACACACTCTGTTCACTCTAAGCATGGTGTAGTGTCTAATGACCACACAAGTGCACATGATTCATACTAGTTAGAAACTGTTCAGCAAACAGTTCACTGTCCCAATTAAGTGACATAGTGTCCCAAGTAAACAATGGGAATCTCAGCTACCTTCTTGATTAATTTTTGTTCTTTAGGAGTGGTTCTAAATAAATGGCTGCCCTAATTAACTGGAATCCAATGTATGTACTTTTTAGAAGCTTATTTGACTTCTCAGCTCGATGGCATTAGTGATATAAAGTAATTTAATATTTAAATAAACTTAATTTACACAAAGCACTATTAACCAAGAAGTACTTTTGTAGTCACTGATTGGTCAAAAGGAAATCAACGAGCTAAAAGGCACACAGCAAAATGCCAGAGCAGCTGTGTTTGCTAATGCTTGCTTTGTAAGTAAAGATTTCGATAGCCTGTGCTGTATGTTTGCTCATAAAATTTCTCTGTCATCTAAATTGTGAGAGAAATTTGAAAACAAGTTAGTCATGTGTAATGATGATCACCAAACTTAACCCCATGCAGTTCATCGATCCCTTTGGAGTTAAAAATTGCCCTCATCTAGTTTTTGTGTGTCTCCAATCCAGTTGACCCTGAAATGCCCTACCAAGCAAAAGCCTTAATCACTGTGTTAAAAATGTGAAGCAGCCGAACAGAACAAATGAACCACCTGGCATTCATATAGGTACTGATTTTCGACATGGTGTAATTGCTTCTAGTTTGGTCAATTCCATAGATGTATCAAAAGTCAATACATTTTGGATGCTGGAACATAAGAAATAGGAGCAGGTCATCTGGCCTGTCCAGCCTGATCCACCATTCAATAAGATCATGGCAGATCTGGCCATGGACTCATCTCTGCCCACCTGCCTTTTCCCCATAACCATAAATTCCCCTACTATGCAAAAATCTATCCAACTGTGTCTTAAATATATTTACTGAGGTAGCCTCCACTGCTTCATTGGGCAAAGAATTCCACAGATTCACCACTCTCTGGGAAAAGCAGTTCCTCCTCATCTCCATCATGAGACTACTCCCCCAACGCTTGAGGCTATGTCCCCTAGTTCTCATCTCACCTGTCAGGGGAAACATCTTTCCTGCCTCTATCTTATCTATCCCTTTAATAATTTTTTATGTCTCTATAAGATCTCCTTTCATTCTCCTGAATTCTAGTGAGTGCAGTCCCAGGCAACTCAATGTAGTCTAAACCCCTCATCTCTGGAATCAACTTGGTGAACCTCCTCTGCACTGCTTCCAAAGCCAGTATATGCTTCCTCAAGTAAGGAGAACAGAACTGCACAGAGTACTCCAGGTGTGGCCTCACCAGTACCCTGCACAGTTGCAGCATAACCTCCCTGCTCTTAAGTTCAATCCCTCTAGCAATGTAGGCCAACATTCTGTTTGCCTGCTGCACCTGCAAACCAACCTTTTGTGATTCATGCACAAGCACTCCCAAGTCCCTCTGCACAGCAGCGTACTTCAATTTTTTACCATTTAAATACAATGGAAATAATAAATAAAAGCAGTAAATATTGGTAACACCCAACAGGTCAGGCAGCATCTGAGAAAAAGAGTTGACGCTTCGAGTCAAAGACTCCCCGTCAAACACAATTGAGACATTCATACAGGGTAACTCTTTAAATTGGGAAAAGTGAGTCATAGTAAGTCGCAGGGTACAGAATATACTCTGAAAGGTAACATCAATGTCCATCACCAAAAGTGACATAAGCTATAAGACCATAAGATATAGGAGCAGAATTAGGCCATTTGGCCCATTGAGTCTGCTGTGTCATCCAATCACGACTGATCCTTTTTCCTACTCCTCAGCCCCACTCCCCAGCCTTCTCCCTGGAACATTTGATGCCCCTCTATCCTGATGCTTTAAATGGATGCCCTTCTATCCTGATGCTTTAAATAGATGCTCCTCTATCCTGAGGCTGTTTCCTCTTGTTCTAGACTCCCCCCACCATGGGAAACATCTTTTCCACATCTACTCTGTCTAGGCCTTTCAACATTCGAAAGGTTTCAATGAGATCCCTTCTCATCCTTCTAAATTGCAGCAAGTACAGACCCAGAGATATCAAATGTTCCTTGTATGATAACCCTTTCATTCCTGGAATCATATTTGCAAACCTCCTCTGAACCCTCTCCAATGGCAGTACATCTTTTCTTGGATGAGAAGCTCAAACTGTTCACAATACTCAAGGTGAGGCCTCACCAGTGTCTCATAAAGCCTCACATCCCTGCACTTGTATTCCAGACCTCAGGAAATGAATGCTATCTTTGCATTAGCCTTCTTTACCACCAATTGTATCTTCAAGTTAACTGTTAGGGTGTTCTGCCCAAGGACTCCCATGTCTCTTTGCATCTCACATTTATTAGATTTTCTCCCTATCTAGAAAACAGTCTGTACATTTATTTATTCTACCAAAGTGCATGACCATGCATCTTCCAACATTGTATTTCTTTTGCCATTCTCTTTCACACTTTCCAAGTTATTCTGCAGCCTACCTGTTTCCTCAACATTACTTGCTGCTCCATTGGTCCTCGTATCATCTGCAAACTTGGCAAAAATCCATCTATTCCATCATCTAATTCAATGATATACTGCATAAAATAAAGCGGTCCCAACACATGCCCCTGCAGAACAGCACTAATCCATAGCTCCAAAGTAGAAAAGGATTTTTTTTATACTCACTTGTCACCTCCTACCAATCAGCCAATGCTCTAACCATGCCAGTTATTTTCCTGTAATGCCATGGGCTCTTAACTTGGTAAGCTGCCTCATGTGTGGCACCTTGTCAAAGGCCTTCGGAAAGTCCAAATATGCAACATCCACTACATGCCCTTTATCTATCCTACTTGTAATCCCCTCAAAGATTTCCAACAGCTTCGTCAGGCTAATTAAACCATGCTGACTTTGTACTGTCTTGTCCTGTGTCACCAAGAAATCCTAACTTCATCTTTAACAATTGAATCTAATATCTTCCCAACCACTGAGGTCAGGCTAATTGGTTTCTAATTTCATTTCTGCTGCTTTTCTCCTTTCTTAAAGAGTAGAGTGACATTTGCAATTTTCTCGTACTCTGGCAACATGCCAGAGTCCAATGATTGTTGAAAGATCATAACTAATGCCTCCATAATCTCTACTACTACCTCTTTCAGAACTCTAAGTGCAGTTCATCTGGCCCAGAAGACTTATGTACCCTTAGGTCTTTCAGCTTTTTGAGCACCTTCTCCCTTGTAACTGCACCCACTTCTCTTCCCTCACACCCTTCAACATCTGGCATGAGTCTAGTGCCTTCCACAGTAAAGACTGATGCAAAATACTCATTTAGCTCATCTGCCGTCTCCATGACCCTTGTTATTATTTCTCCAGCCTAATTTGCCAGTGGTCCTATATCTACTCTCATCTCTCATTTATTTTTTGGAGATTTGAAAAAGCTTTTCACTTTAATATTGTTTGCTAGTTTGCTTTCATATTTCATCTTTTCCCTCCTAATGATTCTTTTAGTTGCTCTCGTTAGATTTTTTAAAACCTCCCAATCCTCTGTCTTCCTACTAATTTTTCTGTCGTTGTGTGCCCTCTCTTTTGCTTTTACATTTGCTTTGATTTCCTTGTCAGCCATGGTTGTACTATTTTACCATTTGAGTATTTCTTGTTTTTGGAATACATCTAATCTGCATCACCCTCATTTTTCCTAGAAACTCACACCATTGCTGATCTGCTGTCATCCTTGCCAGTATCTCCTGGAGAGGAGGGATGTTTATGTGAGAATGTTGTTCTCGAACTGCAGTTCAGAATTCAACACCATGATTCCATCCAAGCTTGACAAGAAGCTCAGAGACCTCGGCCTTCACCCTGCCTTATGCAGCTAGATCCTAGACTTCCTGTCAGATTACTGGCAGGTGGTAAAAGTGGGCTCTCTCACCTCTGCTGCCTCTCTGGCCCTCAACATGGGAGCCCCCCAGGGCTGTGCCCTAAACCCCCTCCTTTACTCTTTGTACACCCATGACGACGTCACCATCTACAGCTCCAATCCACTAATTAAATTTGCAGATGATACTACACTGATTGGCCTAATCTCAAATAATAATGAGGCAGCCTACAGAGAAGAAGTCACTACCCTGACACAGTGGTGTCAAGAAAACAACCACACCCTCAATGTTGTAAAAACAAAGGAGCTGGTTGTGGATTACAGGACAAACAGGGACAGGTTCACCCCTATTGACCTGGGCTTGAGAGGGAGAACAGCTTCAAGTTCTTCAGTATACATGTCACCAAAAATTTCACTTGGTCTGTACATACCGGCTGTGTGGTGAGGAAAAACAACAGCGCCTTTTTCACCTCAGATGGTCGAAGAAGTTCAGCATGAGTCCCCAAATCCTCAGGACGTTCCACAGGGACACATTTGAGAGCATTCTGACTGGCTGTACCACTGCCTGGTATGGGAACTGTATTTCCTTCAATCGCAGGGCTCTGTAGAGAGTCCTTCAGACAGCCCAGCACATCGGTGGATGTGAACTTTCCAGTGTTCAGGACACTTACAGCGACAGGAACGCTAAAGGGGCCTGAAGGATTATTGGGGCCCCGAGTCGCGCCAATCACAAATTATTCCAGCTGCTTCAATTCAATTCTTTTAATTTACTTTGGCACCTTATTTCTTACACTCCGTGCATTGTAAGTGCTGCACTTGTTGGTCTTTTTGATTCTGCTTCGCTAATGCACTAAAACTCACCCTACTGGCTGCAATTATGTCCTATCATCTGCCTGCCCTTCCTGACAGTCTGACTGCATGCTAACTTTGCTCTTTTACCATCCTTCTTATCCCATGTCCTTTCACTGTGGTTCCCAGCCCCCCCTCCCCTGCCAAATTAGCTTAAATCCTCCCCAACAGCTCTAGCAAACCTGCCCGCGAGAGTATTGGTTCCCCTTGGGTTCAGGTGCAACCTGTCACTTTTGAGCAGGTCATACTTCCCCCAGAAGAGATCCAAGAACCTGAAACTGTGCCTCCTTTACCAGCTTCTCAGCCATGCATTAATATGCCAAATCATCCTGTTTCTGCCCTCACTGGTGCGTGGCACAGACAGCAATCCAGAAGTTACTACCCAGGAGATCCTACATCTCAGCTTTCTACCTAGCTCTCTAAATTCCCTTTTCAAGACCTCTCTGCCTTTCCTTCCTATGTCATTGGTACCAATATGTACCAAGACATCTGGCTACTCTTCCTCCCTCTCCAAAATTCTGTGGACGCAATTCAAGATGTTCCTGACCCTGGCACCCAAGTGGCAACATAGCATCCAGGTGTCCCATTCCTGTCCACAGAATCTTCTGTCTGTTCCCCTGACTATT
This sequence comes from Hypanus sabinus, assembly GCF_030144855.1. Lineage (NCBI taxonomy): Eukaryota > Metazoa > Chordata > Chondrichthyes > Myliobatiformes > Dasyatidae > Hypanus > Hypanus sabinus. The sequence goes on from NC_082714.1 coordinate 137,565,691, forward strand.
GTGTCCCTTAACACTATCGCTCCCCTTTTCTCCCTCTTCCCTTCTGCACTGTGGACCCATGTTCAGTGCCAGTAAACTAGTCTCTGTAGCATTCCCCGGGAGGTCATCCCCACAACAATATCCAAAACGGTATACTTATTATTGAGGGGTATGGCCACATGGTAGCTCTACACTGGCTGAGTCTTTCAGATTTAGTGAGTGAACCAGCATGAGAGATACACTTGCTTGACCTTATCCTCATCAAATTGCTATTGGTAGACTCACTTGTCCATGATCGCTTTGGTAGAACTGTTCATCACTCAGCTGTTGTGAACACAAGATTTCATAACTTACTCAGCCTAGCCCCATCAATCTGCACCTGGACTGTAGCCTGCCATTCCCCTTCCATCCAAATTACTCCTCAATGTTGAAATCCATCCTATATTCACCACTTCCATTCTGATACTGACTTCACTTTCTGCTGCAATGATGGTACAGGGGATTTACTGTGCAACTCTAAACCGGCAACTCATGAGACACTGTGGACTGTCACTTAGGGAAAAAGTTTCTGGCTGTCTACTCAATCTATGCCCCTAGTTGTCTTGTACACTTCTATCAAGTCACCTCTCTTCCTTCTCTCCAAAGAGGAAAAGCCTAGCTGGCTTGAGCTGTCCTCACATGACATGCTTTCTAATCCAGGCATCATTCTGGTAAATTTCCTCTGCATCCTCTCTAAAGCTTCCAACCACCAAGTTGATTAGTGGTTATTATGGATGATGGAAATCCAAAGCATTAACAGGAAATGACATGAATACTCAGCAAGACAGGCTGCATTTATAGAGAGAGAAATGGTTATTAATTAAAATACATAGCCTTTCACTTGAATTTTCTGATGAGAGGGCTTTGACTTGAAATATTAACTCCTTCTCTTTCCATGGATTCTGCCTGCATTGAAAAATATTTCCAACATTATTTCTCAATTTATCTTTGTTACTTTCTGAACAGCTTTATACTGTACATGTTTAAATTATTCTAGTCCTGGGCTAAGGCAGGTGAAGAGCATTGGACCACTTCCTTAAACTAATTATGTGCTTCTATACCAAGATTCTAGAAAGACACTGCATTCCCTTTCTAATTGGGAATTCACTAGGCCATTCTTGAAACCTGTGATGGTTCTTTTTCCATTCTAGCCCAGGTGGTTAAGTAACTTACAATTATTGTTGACAAAGAAAACAAATTAACTTAGTTCACCATATTTTGATAGTTTTACTTGGCTTCAAAAATGAGTATTGAGATATTCAAATATCCAGATCAGTTAAACATTACAACAGCAGGAAAAACGACTATACTTGGCAGAAAACTTAAGCACAACAACTGAGCAAGAAACACTAAAGAGGAACTTAGTGCAAACATTGTGGTTTCCTATAAAGATGCTGGTTAATAAATTAGCAAAATGCTTCCAAAGCTTTTGAAGGGTCTGAACCTGAAACATCAATTATACTCTTTTCTGTAATTGCTGCCTGGGCTGCTGAGTTCCTCCAGCATTGTGTGTGTGTTGTCTCTTGTTTGTATATTGCTTGTCCATCACATGAACGGAGGAAACAATACTTAGAAATTGTCATATCCTTAGCATTCTAGATAGCTAATCAATCTGTTACCTTGAAAGATCTGAATATCAAGTAAAATTACACTGAAAGTAGCATTTTCTGTTTAGCATATATCAACAACATTTTGCTGTTTGGATATCACATAGGTAATTTCAAATGATAATATGTCTTTTTAACATAAGTTCAAAGTAAATATTATCAAAATATCTATATGTTACCGTATATGACCTTGTGATTCACTTTCTTGCAGGCATTTGCAGGGAAAAAAGCAATAGAATTTTGCAAAACACCATACATAAACAAAGACTGACAAACAACCAATGAGTAAAAGAAGTTAAACAGTTCAAAATTAAAGTAACACTGAGAACAAGAGCTGTAAAGAGACCCTCTGGATCAGTGAGACCTGGTGTAGGTTAGGGGGCCACTTCATTGAGCACCTTACATGGCATTCACTACAACAGGCAGAATTTCCCAGTGGCCACCTATTCTAATTCTAGTTCCCACTCTCGTTCCAGCATATTGGTCCATGGCCTTTTCTATTGCCAGAAGAGGCCAGTCCAAGTTTGGAAGAGCAACACCTTATATTTTGTATGAGTAGCCTCCCAACAATCAGCATGAACACTGAAGTTTCTAACTTTGGGTGATATCTCCTCCCTCCCCCTTCTCTCTTTTATTCAGTCCCCATTCTGGCTCCTCTCCTACCCCTTCTTTTCTCCTGCCTATCACCATCCCTCCCCATGATGGCCCTCCTCCTTCCCTTTCTCCCGTGGTGCACTCTCCTCTCCAATCAGATTCCTTCTTCATCAGTCCTTTTTGATCTATCACCACCCAGCCTCTCACTTCATCTCCCCCATCCTCCCACCTTCCCATGTCCTGATTTAATCTATTACTTGCCAGCTTGTACTCTTTCCCCTCTCCCCACCTTCTTATTCTAGCTTCTTCTCCCAGTCTGAAATATTGATTGTGCATTCTTCTTAAGAAAAATATGCTGTCTGACCCGCTGAATTCCTCCAGCGTTTTGTGTGTCCTTATGTTACTTTAAATTTCTTATGGAAAATAATTTATTTTCAAGTTAAACTGAGAAGATGATATGTAAGATAATTCTACTTCCTTTTGATGTATTTTCATGATCAGCTCATTCAGATGATACCACATCCCTGCATATACTTGCAATAACAGCTAATGACATAATGAGGAATAAACAGGAGATAAGATATTTTTGGTTAGGCTAGAATTCTTACTCTCTCTCGTGTGCGCATGCGCGCACACACACACACACACACACACACACACACACCATTTTATTAAGTACACCTACTTGTTAATACAAATATCTAATCAATCAATCATGTGGCAGCAATTCAAGGCATTAAACCAAGCAGACATGATCAAGATGTTCATTCAGTTGTTGTACAGACTAAACATCAGAATGGAGTAGAAATATTATCTTAGTGACTTTGATCATGGAATGATTGTTAGTGTCAGAATCTTAGAAACTGCTGATATAGTGAGATTTTCATACATAATGGTCCTTCGAGTTTACAAAGAATAGTGTGAAAAACAAAACAAACATCCAGTGAGCAGCAGTTCTGTGGGCAAAAATGCCTTGTTAATGAATGAAGTCAAAGGAGAGTGGCTAGACTGATTCAAGCTGACAGAGAAGGGACCAAGGTTACTCAAGTAACCGCAGAGGCAGTTCTCTCAATGCACAACAACTTGAATCTTGAAGTGGATGAGCTACAGCAGCGGAAGACCATGAACATGCACTTTGAGCCATTGGGTGTATACTGTATAAGCATATATAAACACAAAATAAATAAATAAAAGTAAAGTTGCCACAGAGTAATTGCATGAATTATTGAAGAGTGAGCTGTTAGTAGTACTTGCATTCATTATTGCAGCCTGCATTTCGGTGAATTTGAATTTTAAAGGTAGTAAAAAATTTAAAGTGAACATGCACCTTTTAAAGGGTATTTTTAACCTCTGTTGCATGCTTTAGACTTGAATTTCCAGTTCTGCAAGGATTCTTAAATTATTCGACAATGGCATGACATTCCTTACAGAAGATGACATCAAGAAGGAGCTGCAGTTTTTCATTCAAAAATGAAAACTGTCTTTTTCAGACTGATACCATCAGCGAAAGCAATTTTCTAAACATTTCAGTGCTGTGTAGTTCTAGGTCAGGAACCAGCTGAAATAATGTGGATAAACAATTGCAAATTGATTATTGTTACAGTAGGACTACTCTTGACATTTCCCCACACAGCTGCCTATGTCTCTTAGCCTCGGCACCCTTTTCTCTCCCCATCACACTCTTCCACTCCACTCAGTAACACATTTTACAGAATATCTTCACTCCTTTCCCTGGCATATACAAAAAGGTTAAGAGAATATTGGTCTCTATCGCAGGAAAGGGGAAGTATATACACCTTGTTTGTTACCCCTTTCTTCCATCCCTTCACCCACTTCTTTTCAATTTAAACCAAAACTAAACTAAACCATGCTAAACGTAAAACCAAAATGAATCTCAGGGTAGTAAATGGTGACGTATATGTACTTCGATAATAAACTTTACTTTGAACTTTGAGCTTGTTTTTATCTCACAGTTTTTTTCCGTAGATGCTGTCTGGCTGGCTAAGTGTTTCTAGCATCTTCTGTTTCATTTAAAATTTCCAGTGTCAGTGGATTACTTCTTAAATTTTTCTTGAACAATTAGATTAAGATCAAAGATTGCCAAAACTTGGATGTCTTTCCAAGAGCCTAGGACATTGTGGAATGGTCTAACTGATTTAGTTTGTGCCCTAAAAGCCCAAATAAATATATAAAATTAAACCATAAGACCATAAGATATACAAGCAGAAGTAGGCCATTTGGCCCATCGAGTCTGTTCCGCCATTCAATTATGGGCTGAAATTAAGCAAAAGGATTAATTAATGAATTCCTTTGAACTTGCTCATGGCTGAAGTACTAATCCTATATAGTCGAATATTCTTAATGCATAAAAATGGGATGCCGGCCGGTGGTGTAGTGGCATCCTCATAGGACTTTGAGGCAAGTGGTCCCAGGTTCAGATCTGCCCAGCTCCTTGCATGCTTTCCATCCATGCTGGGTTGAGCCTCCAGCTAACAACTCAGCCTCATAAAAAACAGACTAATGCTAAATAAATGGCAAGTTTGCTGCCCAATGCACCACAGAGAGGAACAGCACACACACACACACACACAAACACAAATGGGACATATTCAAGCAACTAAGTATTCATAGTGTTCTGAGTCAGATCATTTAAAGATCTTCTTCCTCATTTCATTATTAATTGTCTTACTTCTCAACCCCAACTTGTCAGTTCCTTTAAGAACCACTTATTCTTCTAAACTGCAGTCAACATTTACTCAATCTCTCTTCATTAAAAAAAAACCCTTATCCCTAAAAACATATCTAATGAATTCATGCTGTATGACTGCAGCATTTTTTCGCAGGGAAGCTAAAATAATTTTCAGAATGATGTTAACTCATGCTCTTTGCCCTTCATATCCATTGGCATTACTAATTAGTCACCTTGCATCCTCCTCATTGTTCAGTTTCCCATATGGATCTGGATTATCTCTTCAGTAAGATTGAATTTGTTATACGTTGCCTTCTAGTATAAATTGTTCATAGCTGCGGGTTTAGGACAGATCTGGGACATATTACCATGTACATTTTGTCAACTGAGAACAACTTGTTCATTCTTGTGATTTCTATCTTTAAACTGATATGTGTATCTGAACCCAGTGAGTTCTCTCCTCATTGTTATATGTTTGTGTGGTACTTCATCAAATAGTTCTTAACAATGCAGGATACACAGATTCATCTTATTTTTCCTTTCTGTTGTTGCATCCTCAAAGAAGGGCTCTGTATGATTTGTTAACTTCTCCTTGGTAGGACCCATATTCATTCTTGATATTCTTTTACTTTTTAGTCTTACAATCCTTTTGTTTAATGTTTCTTGCAAGCTTATTCTCATCAACTATCCTCTTTGACTTTATCAGCATTTTTTGTTGCTTAAGGCATAGACTTGAGCCGTAGAATAGTGTCAATTTCAATTACTTCACCCAAAATCCAACGGTTGTCGGATGGATTGAAATCTGCAAAACTGAAATCAATACGCCTTGTATTAAACAGAGAAGATGGCTGTAAATACAATTGTACTAATCAGCATTGATTGAATTGAATGACAGAACAAGGGGTTTGATTGGCCTATTCCTGTTCTTATACTCCTATAATAGTGTTTACTGTTTATTTACTTCCTTTATCTCCATTTTCAGTTCTCATTTGTGAATTGTACTTAGCCACCCCGAGATGTTTCAAATCAATACTCATCTGCTTCTGCTAACCTTTGTCAGTAATTATAATCCTCATTACTTCCTACTCTTCCCAGATCTATCAAAATTCAGGTGCTCAACCAGAGTAGAAGAAGAGAAGGGCATTGTTATTTTGAATGTTAATACATGTACTATGTAAACTTTAATTTGAGAAGTTTCTACAGGCAAATTCACAAGGAAAAGGTGCATGCAAATAAGAGTAGCAAAAGGAAAACCTAGTAACCAGCAGACAAACTTATTTCCTGGTCATGCTGAAATACACACTGATAATGATCTCACATGCACCCAGTGCCTATAACAATCTCAATTCCAGATTCAGTTTATTATCATTTGCTTTATGCATGAGTAGCAGCAAACGAAACAACATTACTCCACACCAAGGTGAACAACACAGTGCATATAATTCATACACATAATAATATTACCACAAATAAGTTAAGAAATAATGAGGTGTATGTATGATACAAGTTGAAAGGTAACAGTATAACACTCTTGGCGCTTCATATGTGATGAAGGTGTCAAGGGGTGTCAGGGGGTTCAGTAGTCTTACTGCCTGTGGAAAGAAGCTGTTTCTCATCCTAACAGTTCTTGTCCTAATGCTATGATACCTCCTGCCTAATGATCAAGGATCAAAGAGATTTTTGGATGGATGGGAGGGATCATTGACAAAGCTAAGGACCCTGAGAACGTAGCATTTCTGATAAATATCTCCAGTAGGTACAAGAGAGGCCCCAATGATCTTCTCAGTAGTCCTCACAATTCTTTGTAGGGATTTGCGGTCAGATGTCATGCCATATAAACCTAACTGATGGACTACGTAGCAGGAAGCATGCATGTAATGCTTGATAATATGAAAGAATACAATGTCACCTAGAAGTGTTTTTTAACAGATATGTTTAAAAATGCAGAGAAAGACAATTTAGTCCACAAAACAGAACCATTTGATACATATTTAAAAGCTATACATTCCTTGTACTGTATTATCAACTCCTATGTTGGTTCATTTGATTCATTTCTATCTTGCTAATAATCATCACTTCAAGCTGCGTCTAGAGAAGGAAAATAATAGAATTAATGCAAAGCATTGATCAACTTTTTGATATAAAGGCTAATTATCTGAAATCTTTGAATTCTGTATTGAAACTTGCCATGTCAGAAGTTCTATTGCTTATATCTTTACAGTCAAATCAGTATGTAAATCTAGCAACTGAATCTAACAATCTGTTCTAAAATATTAAAATTACAGTGGCATGGTTAGGTCATGTTATTAAACAGGAATAAAATAAGTAGATACAAATTAGATGAATGTTTTGCAATCCTGTCAATATTGCTTTTGATCTGAGAATTGTGAAGTGAAGTATAAACAATTGGGGTGTTGATCCATAACTACCTATTTAATATAGCTGAGCAAAGTCAAAATAACACAGCTCATTGCATTTTGATCTAGTACAGATTTGTCAAACATTATAGCCAAGAATACTATTAACAAATACTTACCATATAAGCATAACAAAATATTTCTTAGTTCAATATTTTAACAAAGCAATTAATCAGATTTATAAACATAGAGTAATAATATGTTAAAATACTAAACCAGTGAATTATAGTGTATATGTTAAAAAATTCCTTGTAGAGAAGCCTGCCCGCTGTCCTTCTGAACCTATGTATGTATGTCAGACTTCTCATGATCTTTGATGAAAAGGAACACATCACATTTAAATACGATAATCCCTCAAGGTACATCAAAGTAATTTACTTCACACAGAGCTTGTTCTGAAGATTCTGTTTTTCTAAATCACGTTACTTCAAAGTTCTTATTTGACATAGAAGAATAATTAAATAATCACAGTTTACTAATATCCCAAAAACTTTCACTTTCAAATTATAAGGAGTTGGAGCTGGAACTGGATGAACTACAGATCATTTGGGAAGCTGGGGGATGGGGGGGGTGATAGATAGGACATATAGAGAGGTATTTACACCCAAGGTGCAGGACACTGGAAACTAGGTGAGAGTCAGGAAAGGGAAAGTGGTTGAGGAGCCAGTGCAGAGTACCCCTGTAGCCATCCCCCTCAATAACAGGTATTTCAATTTCAGGAAAGTCACAGTGGTTAAATCCCTGGCACTGAGTCTGGCTTTATGACTCAGGAGGGAAGTGGGGAGAAATGGCACATTAGTTAGAGGAATGGACAGGAGATTCAGAGGGGGAGAACAACATTCTCGGATTGTATGTTGCATCCTGGAATATCTTGGTTAGAGACCTCAGCATTTTCAAGTGGGAGGGTGAGCAGCCAGAGGACATGGTCCATGAAGGGACCAATGACATAGGTAGGACGAGTGATGAGGATCTGCATAGGAAGTTCAGGGAGTTAGGTACTTCGTTAATGGGCAGGACCTCCAGGGTTGAGATCTCAGAATTGCTACCGAGCCATGTGCTAGTGAGGCCAAAACAAGGAAGAATATACAGCTTAATGTGAGGCTAAGGAGTTGGTGTAGGAGGAAGGGGATAAGATTTTTGGATCATTGGGCTCGCTTCCAGGGAAAGTGAGACCTGTCCAGAAGGGACAGTTTGCACCTGAAATGGAGAGGGACTAATATTCTAGCAAGATGGTTTATCGATAATGCACGGTGTCTTAACAACATCTGCCTGCACAAACTGGAGTTGCAGGAGAATGGAGACAAGAGTGCCAGAACAGCTGGTGGAGAGGTTGTGGAGGCAGTGGTTGGTAAGACCTTAGACAGAGTTAGATTTTAAAAGGTTGAGCAATGGTGTGACAAGTGCGCTGAGCTGCATATATTTCAATGCAAGAAGTATGGTAAGAAAGGTGGATAATAATAATAGTTGGTTTACAAACAGAGGCAATGTGTAGTGAGCAGAGGCTGTTGACAGGGCAAAATTGCAGTTAACGGGATGAGTTGCAATGTAAAAGGCAGACAAAATCATAAAGGGTGAATACAGAATTGAAGGTGTTATATTTGAATGCGCACAGTATACAGAATAAGATAGATGAACTTGCAGCACAGTTGCACATCGGTAGATATGATGATGTAGGCATCACTCACTGAACCATGGCTGAAAGAAGATTTCCACATGTGATCCAGGCATACACATTGTATTGAAAGGAGAGGCAGGGAGGTATGTTGCTCTGTTAGTAAAAAATGAAATAAAATCAATTGAAAGGAGTGATATAGGGTTAGAAGGTGTTGAATCATTGTGGATGGAGGGAAAATCTTGTCTGACAAATCTGTTGGAATTTTTTGAAGAAATAACAAGCAGGACAGACAAAGGAGAATTGGTTGATGTTGTGTACTTTGATCTTCAGAAGGCCTTTGACAAGATGCCACACATGAGGCTGCTTAGCAAGCTATGATCACATGGTATTGCAGGAAAGATTCTAGCATGGATAAAGCAGTGGTTGATTGGCAGGAGGCAAAGAGTGGGAATAAAAAGAACCTTTTCTGGTTGGCTGCCAGTGACTAATGGTATTCCACAGAGGACTGGGTTGGGACCAATTCCTGTTACAATTTTTGATTTGAATGATGGAATTTTGCAAAGTTTGCAGATGACATAAAGGTGGGTGGAGGGGCAGGTAGTTTTGAGGATGTAGAGAAGTGACAGAAGGACATTAGGAGAATGGCCAAAGAAATGGCAGATGGAATACAGTGTCAGTAAATATATGGTCATGCACTTTGGTAAAAGAAATGAAAAGGTTGACTGTTTTCTAAATGGAGAGGAAATACAAAAATAACTGAGGTACAAACGATCTTGGGAGTCCTTGTGCAGGATTACCTAAATGCTAATTTGCAGGTTGAATTTGTGGTGAGGAAGGCAAATCTGATGTTAGCATTCAGTTCAAGAGTTCTAGAATATAAAAGCAAGGATGTAATGTTGAGACTTTATAAAGCATGGTCAGGTATTGGAGTATTGAGAGCAGTTTTGGGCCCCTTATCATCAAAAAGATTTGCTAAAACTGGAGAGGGATCAAAAGAGATTCACAAAAATGATTCCAGGATAGAATGGCTTGTAATATGAAGAGCAATTGATGGCTTTTGGCCTGTATTCACTAGAATTTAGAAGAATGAAGGGTGAACTCATTGAAACCTCTCGATTGATGAATGGCCTTGATAGAGTGCATGTGAAGGGGATATTTCCTATGGTTTGGAGAGTCTAGGACCAGAGGACACAGCCTCAGAATGAAGAGATGTCCTTTTGGAATGGAGATGAAGAGGGATTTCTTAATCCGGAGAGTAGTGAATCTGTGGAATTCATTGCCACAGGCAGCTGTAGGGGTTAAGTCTTTATGTATGTTTAAGGCAGAGGTTGATAGGTTCTTGATTAATATCAACAGGGCATGAAAGGACATGGGGAGAAAGCAGGAGATTGGGGCTGAGAGGAAAATTGGATCAGTCATGATGAAATGGTGGAGCAGACTCAATGGGCCAAATGGCCTAATTCTGTTCCTATACCTTATGGTTTATGGTCTTATATTTATTTAAATATGCTTTTATTCTAATGAGATGTGGATATTACATGTAGACTCAATGCATATTATCGGTTACTATTTGGCCTTGACAAAGTGATGTTGAGGCATCTTATTTAATAACTGAATCCCTGTTCATGAATATACGCACACACTACTTTTTGAACAGGAGCTATTGGATTTTGACAGGTAGCTGACAGATAACCTTCTGAGTATTTCCAACATTTTCAGTTCTTACTTTAAAGCATTGTGTAGCTGTTGCATCACAAAACAGCAAATTCCATGTCATATAAGACAATGATAAACCTGACTGTGATTCGGATTCTGATTTTTGCTGATTTACTCCTCTCTTCTTCGTTCATTGTTTGAAGCTTGCATTATCTCTATTCTTCACCAATTCAGCATAAAAGTGCATTGACCTGAAACAATAGGGCAGATTATGCAGATAAATGTGAGGATGTTTGGGAGTTCTACATATCCATGTACTAAGGTAGAAATATTTGCTTGTAATTCTATGGCCACACTCTTGTATTGGACTCTTCAAGGTGGAAAATCCCCTCAAACAACCTGACCTGGCATGAAGAATTCTCCGTTAATTAAAGAGATGGATAGATGATAATGTGTTTTTAGTAAGTTTTAAATGTTTGTGAGTGCCTTTAAGTATATTGCATTTTTATCATTTTCTTGGGCAATATAATACTTTTTAAACAGGCAGTTTAATCAATACAAATTACTTTAGAATGTATTTGCACTTAACTGAATGTCAAAAACTTTCAGCGATTTTGACAGGCGGCATCATGGATACAGCTGGTGAATGTATTTTTCCTCTTCCCCTCCAATTCACGCATGAGAGAATTTATACATTTAGTGCCTTACTCTAATATAAGGCCTCGTTGCCAATGACCTGGCCAGGGGATGTAAGTAAGTTCAGTCTGTCCATAGGTTGGTGAAGAGTGTGTGCAACTCACTGCTGCCTGACCTGCTGAGAATTTTTCAGCACATGCTATGTTTTAGTCTAAGGTCTTTACAGTACTTTGAAACAATAATCACAAGACTGATACTTTCTCACTAACTTCCGTAATGTTTGTTGTCAAAATAATTCACAGCTGATTTTCTCAACCCTAAAGACTCCAATTTCCAGTGGTCATTATGTATTAATATCATTACGAGCATAAAGGAGCAATTTCACTGATCATTACATGCCATAATATAAGTGTCAAAAACTAAATGTTCCAAAAAGAATCAACCCTGGAGTCATTTCAGCACTGCAACACTTCTACCATAGATCAGTGAGTCATTGAGTTCTACAACCAGGTTATATCAATTCTATGAGTTGTATTTCTTTCAATGTTCTGGATACAGAGAATGAATAAACTATTGCAAAGGTTTTCACTATATTAGTAATGCCTCTGAGATATAGCATTCCAAGGAAATATTTCTCTAAATTTTCACTTATTACATCAACTCACTCAATATTCACATGCTCTTTTTAAATTCATTCATTCCTGCTGGTACCTTTTTAACAAGGCTTAGTTTCTTTTCACAACTCATACCACATTCACAATACTCCCAATAATTAAAATTTACAAGAATTCTGTTCAATTTGACAAGTTCTTTGAAGATCTGATACAGATAGGACACTCCATTGATCTATAGTTAATGAACTCCTGTTGGGATTCATAAATTTATCTAGTTGTTTGGTGATTTCTCTCAATACTCACAGTATTTTAGCTTTGTACTTCCATTATTTGCAGCATTTTCCTTCCTAATCATTATAGTTACTTTAATTTTTCAATATCTGCTCTTCTTGAAATGCCCTTTTGTTAGAATGTTGCTTCTCCATAATAATTGCTTATTTCATGTAACAATATAACCATGTTTTATGATGGTTCTTGAAATTTCCATAATTTTACTAAAACTTATTAACTTTACTAATTTTTGTGCTGGCCACACAACACTGGATTTTCCCAGTAATTTCTTGCAGCTGCTGGTAACTGAAGTGTAGCTTGATTTCCTATTTTTTTTGTTCCTATTGTAATTCAATGAGATGTTGTCTTATAAAAATCTGACATGACAATCTCATTTCCTTAACTAAATCACCAAAATATCAACTTTTATTGCATCTATATTAAAATACAGAAATGATAAAATATGCTTTTGAGTCATGCTGAAGAGGAAAAAGCATTGTAATTCCAGTTGCAGCCAGAGAATTAGCAGTATTCTTCTCTCTTCCTGCAAGCATACAGTACCTGAGATATCCACCAAAATCTTTTTTGTTTTATGTATGTGCTACCCCTTTACAGCTTCATTCACTAACCCCCAGTTTCCACATGTTGCTGATGACGCATAGCTTTAACTCATCATTGCATCATCTGACCTCTTCTCTGTTTCTAAATAGCTCAACTGGCACACTGCAATGGATGAGCAGAAATTTCCTGTGAACAGTGCATCAGACTCTTCTCTAGCGACAAGGTCCACCATTCTCCCTACAAATTGTCTGAAACTAAAAATACTGTCCACTTACTTGATGCCATATATAAATATTTGGGCCATATATCCATGTTGGATATTGCCTATTTTTGCCTCAGTAACATCTTTGGCCCTCTCAGAAACTTTTACTGCTAGAACACAAGCTTCTAGATCTGATTATTTTGTAACGTTTGATGGTGTTCCTCGTACTGCCATCCATGAACCTTGGTTCTTATGTTCAAGACTGTATTATTTTTGATTTACCCAGTACACTTTTGCTTGCTATTTGCTCTTGTTTAGGTAAACTTTTCATCCTTGTTTTCAAATCTCTGCATGGCCTTGCTACTCCCCATTTTGGTGTTCTAACCCAGCACTATAATCCTCCAATCTATTTTTTCAGTGACCATATTTAATTGTCTACCACTGGTGATAATACTTTCACTGTCAATTCTCTAGACACTAATATTCCCTTTCCAAATCTCACCACTGCTATTACTCTAAATTTATGCAATACTATCTCTTTCACTATTGTCTTATAATGTGGGTTAGTGTAGAAGACGCAGACAGAATTTTTAGTACTAATTATCTGTTGCTGTGTAGTATTTTTTAGTGGCAATGTGCATTTGATTCAAATACATATTTGTTTACCATTGTACACCATAGGAGTATTTTGGAAATATATTTGATATATTTCATTTGCAGTTCTTTTTTCTAACCAAGCATAAAGTATGCAAAGTAATACTAAAATAGTATAAAATAGGGAAAGTGAGCCCAGTGGTTTTCTTTTATCCCTTGACATATAATTTTAGAGAAGATGGGAAATTCATATTTTGCACTTACAAAAGGACCTTCTCTCTTCAAACTTCTTGTCATGATAGCGTTCATGAATAGGACTGGAGCATACAAAATGACATAATGAAATAATGCATTTTGTATATAACGTATATTAAAATCCTGCACTGTTAAGGATTTCACTACCAAATTCAGTCTCATTAACGTATATTTACCCACTTTAAAACCAAACCACAAATTCTAATGCCAGGTGTCCTATGACGCTGTTCTTAAAAGGGATTTTTACCTGCAAAAAATAATATCCAATGACTGTTGTTTTAAACAGTTAATGATTTAATACTTTTGCCCTTGTTAGCTGTTAGGGTTTACTCCAATATTTACTTGGCAGACGGCTACTGGAAACGTGCTCCACGTGGAGCTCAATCAAGATTTTTGCACAATGTAGATAGACTGCATAGTCTATGATTGTGACCACAGCACAAAGGAGAAGTTAAGCACCAGTAGGATTACAAAAGCCTGCAATTACTGGGACATGAGAGAGGAGGAGGTCTTATCCAAATGGGTTTATAGGAGCAGAGGACCAGTGAGGTAAATAAACTACAGCTCTGCTTCACAGGAAGCCATGAATGACACCAGCTGTAGCAACGTTCAGCTCAACAGAAGTAACAAACCAAAATGCCAGCGCTTCTAAAAGTATCTGTGTCTACAGATCCTTGGGTCAACTTAATGCAAGTCGTGCATGCTTTCTGTGATGTACAAAGTCTCATTAGTTTGCAGACTTCCTGAGGCATAGGACAAAATTGATTGCACCCACATAGTCTTAAAGCAAAATTCAGGCCTACACATGAACAGGAAAGTCTTTCGACCAGTGAACCAAAGTATGATGGTATCATGCAAGCCTATTGAGTTTGGAGCACCAGTTATCTTTATCCTACACTGGTCTTTCCACTTCTTTCCCCCATCTAGAACACTGGGTGTCTGATTGCTTAGTATCTCCCAAGTCCTTGACTCAGTACATTTGACGGGAACCCAAGAAAAGGCGTACAGCACTGCCACAATCAGGTACATACCATTAGAAAAGCTGTGTCTGATATGTTTAAACACATCGTGCAATCCAGACCTCAAAGACTTCACAGATTTGTTTTTTCAGGTTGCAAGCTCTGTAGTTTCATCTTTCACGAGGCAGGTATTCAAGGCACTTGAAAGGAATATGTGGGTGTGCAGTACCAGAAAGAACAAAGGGATGTCAGAGATATAGAACAAGATCAGTGCTATTTCTTGTGTTAACTTCTCAATGTTTTCCAAAACTAGCCTTAAGTTTTCATCTGTCTTTAACTTCTCTTTGGTAATACACAACTTATAGAAAGGAGTGTAATACAAAATAGACTCTTCCACGGAGTTGAACTGTGATTCATGAGCCTTCACTATCCTCTCAGCTAGCAGCAGCTTCACTTGAATTTTGCAGTTTATCTGAGTCTCTACCCATTGCAGAATTAGACAATTTTGTTCTCTCCACTCCTCCACTTATAATTAGCATCTTAAAACATACTTGATTTCTAACCTGTCCTAATTCCATTGGTAGTTTATTGATTGAATTCCATTGCTCTCTCTTAGTGGTGACCTAATTGAAACCTATCTAATAGTGAAAGGCCCTGATAGAGTGGATGTGAAGAGGATGTCTCCTGTGGAGGGAGTGTAAAACCAGAGGACACAGCCTCAGAGTAGAGGGGCATCCTTTTAGAACAGAGCTGAGGAGGAATTACCAGAGAGTGGAGAATCAGTGGAATTTGTTGCCACAGGCAACAATGGAGGCCAAATCATTATGTATATTTAAGACAGAAGTTGAGATAGATTCTCGTTTGGTCAGGGCATGAAGGGATACAGGAAGAAGGCAGGAGATTGGGATTAGAGGGAAAATGCATCAGCCATGATAAAATAGCGGTGCAGTCTCAATCGGTCAAATGGTCTTTTCTGCTCCTATATCTTATTGTCTTTCAATGCTGACCTGCTGAGTTTTTCTGTATATTCTGTTTTCATTTCAGATTTACAGTATCTACAGTTACTTTTCTGTTAGATAAAACTTCCAAGTTTCCCTCCAAGTAAGTGTAGAATAAGATAGCTACTAAGTATTGCCAGAAAAAGGTTAGTTCTGAGTAATTTGCGTTTATTTCCCAGCTGAGTTACAGGAAGTAGGTGTTCTTAGTGAGTATTTAAAACACATCTTTTTTTGTATTATTTATAATTAGTTCAAGTAGATAATTTACCTTCATCTGTCCACAGTATCAGGACCATCATTTATGCAGGTTGTAGTTCACTGAAGTTTGTTGAGAAGAAAAAATTCAAATATAGAAATAGTTAAATAACACAGATACAACATCAGGCTGCACAGGGTAATGTTTTTCAGTGTAGCAGGTGCCAATTTGCTTTCATTTTTGTTTGCAGATCATGAATGTACATGGAGTATGACTTGAGCAAGTCAGCAAATTGGATGGCTCCACATTGAGCATGTTGATTGCGCACAGCAGAGGTATACAGAGAAAGTCTGGATATCAGTCTTTGTGTAATTCCTAAGCTCACCCTGGCAAATTGAGCTAATGCCATGTGCTAATCAGAGGCAAAAATCTTGGCATTTAGCTGTGAAAATAAAATCACATCTATTTCCACTACAAACGTGCGACATGCAAATCATTGCTAGCTTTATTGATCATTTATTTGGAATCCAATTTTTTACCTTAATGTTAATTCATTGATCAGAGATGATAAGTTCTGTTTCCTGTCCAGAATGTTGCAGGTAAAGTTAAGCTTGAAATTTCCATATCTATTGAGCTGCCTCCTTTAGGAGCCAAAATCAAAACATAAGTAGTTATTCCAGTGAGCCTCTTGCATAATCGGGAGCAGATGGAGAGAAACTATACTGAAGCTTAATGTGTCTCAAAGACAAGAGAAGGCATATCCAGCTGGAATCTTTAGGGATATGATTCTGTTTGAGGATTAAGTCTTTGTTTTCTAAAGATGCAGTTTCAGAAATACGTAACCTGTTGTCTTAGCAGTAATAATAATGCTGGACCAGAACAGTGGTTTTAATGTTTATTTTTCATCTCAGCATTATTTTAGACTGATGCTACTGACATGTCACATCTGGGGAATGATGAAGGATATTAACTTTTCAGGATATTAACCTTTCTCCTTTTGTACCAAATAACATGCTGAGTGGATTCTTGGATTTGCAAACATTTTGGATTCTTAATTATCCACCTCCAGATTTCTTCAAAGGATGCACTGAAATCTGATGGTAAAAGGATAACTACTGTGTACGTCAGTCTCTAAGGAATGTTGATAATGACTGGGGTCACCTGTCTTGTAAAGGCACTGCCCAGAAGAATGCAAAGGCAAACTACTTTCTGTAGAAAAATTACCAAGAAAGTCATGGTCATAGATACGGCCATAATCGCCCATGTTGTACAACATGGCACAAAATGATAATGATGTCTGTATATGTAGTATAAGAATTGTGAAGGCTCAAATTCGTTAAATAACCTAGTAGGTTGTGACTGCTAACAGAAGATCCTAACATCAATGCTTGATATCTAAAGTGCTGACACAACATACACATATTCTGGCAATAAGTTTTGTCTGCTGTACCAAACTAATGGAGGAAAAGATCCCACACATTCATAACTGATACTAGGGATCCATGTAAAAGAGAATATCTTTATATTGACAGATATGCAAACACCCATAATAATATTGATTAGACCATTGATGTTTTGGAAGCAACAATTCCACAGACTATATAACCATGGAGATGCATTCTAGTCTATCCAGATATGTCCTCTGAGGGCAAATTTACAACATTCACATTAAGTAGACACTTTGATGCACAACAGTAGAAAAGGAAAAGGGAAAGAAGGAGACAGGCAAGAAGTAATGCGAGGAAATGCTTTTCGCAGTGTGATAAGAAAAAGAAACCCTTACTTTGTGG
The DNA here is from genome assembly GCF_030144855.1 of Hypanus sabinus. Classification (NCBI taxonomy): domain Eukaryota; kingdom Metazoa; phylum Chordata; class Chondrichthyes; order Myliobatiformes; family Dasyatidae; genus Hypanus; species Hypanus sabinus. The sequence continues at coordinate 137,583,362 of NC_082714.1, forward strand.
CTGCAAAGTGGTGTTAAAGCTGAATCACTATAGTTTAACTTCAGCTGACTCACTCTGAAAATCTTCTTCACTATCTACAGAGTAAGTTGAATTCTCGCCACTTCGCTAGATGAGTGCTGTTTCAGACCTTAGGAAATTTAATATCAGCAAGAACAAAGCAGCATGTTTAATTTCCTCTTCCCTCAGTATTGTTTACTTTAAAATTTTGTTCCATACACATCCAGCAATTCAGAGCTGCATGCTGATTTGAAAAATACACAGACTCAACATGCCAGAGCTCCCTTTTAGGCCAAATGGGTAACTTTTGCCAGCTGCAAGACCAGTAAATTCCATCAAGGCAAAAATCTTTCTGAATCCAAAATTTATCCGTCCATCTCTCTTGCCATCGGTGTATTTCCTGGAACTTCCTATTTAATAATATAATGCTAGTGCTTTAACTCCCAGCAATGCTGCATTACCATCTTCTCAGAATTCCACGAGAGAAGAATAAACCACAAATTTTGCTTATCTCAACGCAACAGAAATCCTTCTCTAACTGCACTCCTAGTATCCACTGAATTACAATGGATGAATGCATGACCAAACTAAATTACCATTTCAAACAATGGTTATACATCCAATGGAAGTATCATGATCATCCCTTTCTACTCAAACTACTCCTGTCTTCCACATGTTTTTATCTGTTTAATAGATTCTCTCTACTGCAGAAGTGTCTCATCAGAAAGAAATATACAACATAAGAATAGTAGGCCATTCAGTTGTTTGAACCCACTGTAGAATTCAGAATGATCATGGCCCTTCCTCTACCTCAATACCAAATTCTCACTTCCTTCCCATATACCTAATACCTTTGAGCTTAGATATCTTTCTACACTTACATGTTTGCTTTTAGTGACTGACATAGTAGGTACTCATGCCCCTTTGTACAGTAGTATTTTCCAGCCTATTATCACTTAAATAACATGCTGCCTTTCTGATTTTCCAAATGGAGATAACTTCATAACTGCCCACATTAAACTGCATCTGCCATATATTTGCACACTAAATCAACTTTTTTCTTCATCTTCCTCACAGCAGACAATCCCCATCCAGTTTTTATTTTAATTGGATAAACTCAGAAATGTGAAATTCACTTTCTTCATTTCAGTGATAAGTGTACATTGTGACACACTAGCTAACATACTTGCCTCCCAATAGGTTTCCATGTATTCCTATCTTCGGTTTACTGTATGTCAACAATTTTCAATCCATGGCCATGTTTTATTCCATATCACCATGTGTTTTAATTTTGTTATGTGAAATTTGGTTAAAGGCTTTCTGAAAATCCAAAAATACCACATCCAGTGCTTTTTCTTATTTTACAAGTTACATCCATAGAAAACTCAAGTAAGCTTAACATATCTGAATTTTCTTTCATAAATCCTTGTTTAAATCTATCAATACAGTCTATGCTCTTCTAATGGTAGGCCACTCACTGGCACTGGAAGAAGCAATAGGTACTATATTAAGGCTAGGTCTCAAGTGACACCTGCCTGTTGTGTCTGTCTGGGCGAGCTACAAAAAAAATTGGCAGTGTCAGAGTGGTACTGGTTGGATTATGAATGTTGCCTTAATGTGGAAGGGCATTCAGTTCAGTACTAGAAGATGGGCTGCCATGGAATCGTGACATTTTTAAGTCCCTTTCATATAATCTGTAGATAAGAGGAAAGTGGAATTTAAAGAGGAGGATTAGATTTATTCATGTTATCAATTTAATTTGTTTCCTCAGTACAGTTCATATACTACATGATGGTTGTAACAATAATAGTGCATGCTCTCTCCACCAGCATAATGAGCTGATTGGCCAACATTTCCCTTGCTGATCTGCTACTGCTGCACCACTTGTGTGTCATCCTCTCGTGCAGGAGATAAGGAAGTGATGGTGACTGTATTTTTGAGATGTGCTGATTGTGGTTGAATATCTGGCAGTGTGTAGAAGACTTTAAAGGAAGCATGTATGAAACTCAGACAAAAAGTGTGTGTGAGGATTTCATGGGATATATAAGTGTTAATATGACAGCATTTGGTACAAAACTAATAAGGTGTATAAATACAGCAATATATGAATCTGTCAGTGTAGTTTTGGGAGACAGGATTTGTTGTTGTCTTCAGTGACCTTGATCACATGAGCAAGTTCAATAAACTTTTTTGAAACACTGGAATTATATCATAAGCAGGAGAAGCAGGAATAGGCTTAATGTCTTCTCAAGCCTGCTGTGCCATTTACTAAGACTATAGCTGATCTCAATGGTAGTCCTTAACCCAATTTTCATGCTTGAATTCCACCCCCCCCCCCCCCAACCTCTTTCCCCTTGACTTCTCTGCAGTCCAAAAATCTATCTAGCTACTCTCCTAGTGTCCACTGGACCATAATGGATGAATGCATGGCCAAACAAAGTTATCATTTCAAACAATGGTTATACATCCAATAAAAGTATGAGACGTATGGTGATATAATTATCGTCCTTTTCGACTCAAACTTGTCCCTATCTAACACATGTCTTTTATCTGTTTAATAGCTTCTATTATTACTGCAGAAGTATGTCATCAAAAAGAAACATACAAAATAAAAAGAGTAGGCCATTCAGTTGTTTAAACCTACTCTGCAGTTCAGAATGATCATGGCCCTTTCTCTATCTCAATACCAATGGATAACCAATGAAGCCAAAATTCTATCTGACTCAGCCTTGAATATACTTTATGATGCATCACCCACATCTTTCTCAGATAGTTTCACAAATTGGGGGGAAGGAATTCTTATCCATCTAAGAGTTTGACTCCTTGTCCTGAGACTATATAGAGAACATCATAACAGCATTTATCCTGTCAAAATGCTCTCGTGATCTATAAAATTCAATTAAATACTTCCTAATTTTTCAGAATTGTAGGAAATATAGGTCAATACTTACTAAAATGGTCCTCATAGGATAGATTTCTTGTCCAGGAAAGAGTTATATGAATTATGCCGTTACTCCAAATGTAGCGAATGCGTATCTACCCTGAAATTTGATTGGACCCATTGTTGATGCAGGACGTTGTATTTACTGCTCAGTTGATTCAGGACATCTCACAGAAGACTATGAAATTAACCAAACGTTAGCATGCCTTAAAAAGTACTCAGGTGGGATCTACATGCTTCTTGATTGAATGAGCTTCTGGAGCTCAGAATCAGCATTAGAATCAGATTTACTATCATTGACGTATGTTGTTTTGCAGCAGCAATACAGTGCAATACATAAAATATGACTATGAGTTACATTAAGAAATACATAAAAATTACTAGTGCCAAAACAGAGTAAAAAGTGAGGTAGAGTTTATGGGTTTATGGTCCTTTCTGAAATCTGATGGTCGAGGGAACAATCTGTTCCTAAAACATTGAGTTTGTATCCTTAGATCCTGTACCTCCTCCCTGATAGTAGCAATGAGTGGAGACCAGGTCCTGGATGAGTGGAGTCCTTAAGGATGGATGTCGCCTTTTTGAGGCATTGCTCTTTGAAGATGTCCTGAATGCTGGGGAGGCTAGTGCCCATGATGGAGCTGACTGAGTTTACAACCTTCTGCAGTTTTCTTTTGATCCTACGCATTGGCACCTCCATACCAGATGGTAACGTAACCAGTCAAAATGCTCTCCACAGTAGAGCTGTAGAAATTTGGAAGAGTCTTTGGTGACATTCTAAATCTCCTCAAGCTCCTAGTGAAATACAGCTGCAGGTGTGTCTTTTTCGTAATTGCATCAATATGCTGGGCCCAGGATAGATTGTCAGAGATGTTGAGATGCAGGAAGTGAAGCTGCTCACCATTTCCACTGCTCTATAACTTTTCTGCAGTGCAGGACACATAGGAATGTGTCAGTCCTTAAAGTCATACTCCCTGATGCAGCCAGGTAGCAGAATCATACACCATGAGTACCATGGAGAAGGAGAGAGACTTTGGGGAAGAGGGAAAGAACTCCAAGATTTACTCATATATCAGGGAGTCCTGCTCATTGAGACACATACCAAGAAAGATAACCATCAGGACTACAATAAGGAGAGATTGGAAAACGATGACTCAAGTTGTCAATGTGTGGGAATCTCCACTTTGTTCGAAGACCACAGAGTAAGATTACTGTACTAGAGGAACATAAGAGTCTGTTTTGTTTTTTGTTTCATGGCGACTGTGCTATTGCCCTCCATTTTGGATATAGCAATACAATCTTCTGGCTTCACGATTCATTGCTGAGATAAGACTGCTGAGTTTTTCAATGGCCGAGGTGGTGGGCTATGCTTTATGATCAACTCCTCATGGTGCACAAATGTCCCAGTCCTGCTTACCCATCCTGGAACATCTAGCAATCAAGTGTCATACATTTTATCTGCCGTGGGAGTTTTCAGCTATCATCTTGGTAGTGGTGTATATTCCACCTCAGGCCCATGTCAAACTGGCTCTAAACGAACTGAGTGAGTTAATCAACTGGCATGAAACAGAGCACCCTGATGCTTTTTCCACAATACTGGAGGATTTTATCTTGGCCAGCTTGAAGTTGTCCCTAAATTACAATCACCCTGTGGAATTGGAGGAGTTAACACAATGGACCACTGTTATACTACCATCAAGAATACTTACTTGCCATCCCATGGTCACACTTGGGAAAGTCTGAAACCTGGCTGTACTACTCTCTGAATACAGGCAGAGGTTGAAGACCACAGCACTAGTAGAAAGGACCGAGAAGTTATGGGCAAGGGAGACAGAGGTGAGCTTAGAGGACTAATTTGAGTTGGTGGACTGAACAGTATTCAGGGATTCATCTTCAAGTCTTAATGACTATGCCACAGTTGCCATTGAGTTCATTAAAACCTGTGAGGATGAGAACATACTGTAGAAACTGAATCAAAAGCCATGGATGAACCAGGAGATTCATAGTTTGCTAAGGGCTATCTGTGGCATACAAGTTTGATAAACTAGGACTGTACATGAAGGCCAGGTATGACTTTCAAGAGCAAAAGAATAATTCTGATTGTGGTTAGAGGCATTTTAAGAAAGGAGGAATGCAGCAGAAAGGAAATTATAGATCAGTTTGCCTGACCTCAGTGGCTGGGAAAATGTTAGAGTCATGGAGTACTTGGTGACACAGGACAAGATAGTACAAAGTCAGCATGGTTTCCTTCAGGGAAAATCTTGCCTGACATACCTGTTGGAATTCTTTGAGGAAATTACAAGTAGAATAGATAAAGGAGATGCAGTGGATGTTGTATGTTTGGGCTTTCAGAAGGCCTTTGACAAAGTGCCAAACATGAGGCTGCTTACCAAGTTAAGAGCCCATGGTATTACAGGAAAGTTACTGGCATGACTAGGGCATTGGTTGATTGGTAGGAGACAGCGAGTGGGAATAAAAAAGGAATCTTTTCTGGTTGGCTGCCAGTGACGAGTGGTGTTCTGTAGGTTCGGTGTAGGGACCGCTTCTTTTTATATTGTATGTCAATGATTTAGGTGATGGAACAGATGCCTTTGTTGCCAGGTTTGCAGATGATATAAAAACTGCTGGAGCCGCAGGGAGTGGTGAGGAAACAAGTAGGCGGCAAAGAGACTTAGACAGATTAGGAGAATGGGTAAGAAAGTGGCTAATGAAGTACAATGTTGGAAAATGCATGGTTATGCACTTTGGTAGAAGAAATAAACGTACAGACTGTTTTCTAAATGGGGAGAAAATTCAAAACTGTGAAATGCAAAGGTACTTGGGAGTCCTTGTACAGAACTCCCTAAAGGTTAATTTGCAGGTTGAGTTTGTGGTGAGGAAAGCAAATACGATGTTAACATTCATTTCAAGAGGACTAGAAGAGCAGGGATGTGATGCTGAGGCTTTATACGGCACTAGTGAGGCCTTACTTGAGTATTGTGAACAGTTTTGGGCTCCTTATCTATGGTGAACTACATATACCTGTCTGGACACACCCTGCTGACTGCTCCTGTGGCTCCTCCCACAGACCCCAGTATAAAGGGGCCTGATTGGGGCCTGAGACCTGCCCTCAGTCTCCAGGATGTAGCATGGTGGTCAATTGCTGCTTGTTCTTTCTTCCAGTCAATAAAAGCCAATATCTCGCCTCACGTCTCAGAGAGTTATTGATGGTGCATCATTATCTAAGAAAAGATGTACTGACATTGGAGAGGGTTCAGAGGAGATTCACAAGGATGGTTTGGGAATGAAAGAGTTATCAGTTGAGGAAAGTTTGACATCCCCAGGACTGTACTCATTGGAATTTAGAAGGATAAGGGGGGATTTCAGTGAAACATTTTGAATGTTGAAAGGCCTAGACATAGCAGGTATGGAAAGTATCTTTCCCGCAGATGGTGGGGGGGGGGTGGTCTAGGACAAAAGGGCACAGCCTCAGGATAGAGGGGTGTCTGTTTAAAACAGAGATGCGGAAAAATTTCTTTAGCCAAATGGTGGTGAACTTGCGGAATTTATTACCACAGGCAGTTGTGGAGGCCTGGTCATTGGGTGTACTTAAGGCAGAGCTTGATAGATTCTTGTTTGGACGTGGCATCAAAGGTTATGGGGAGAAGGCCGGAGAGTAGGCAGAGTAGCCATCAGTTAATCAATGCAGCCACTTACTTGAGACAATTCTTAAAGAACGAAAAATAATTGAGAAAATAGCAGGGATACCTTTTATTTATTTGGGACACTATGCCATTTATTTGGGACAAGAGACTGTTGCCAAATAGTTTTTAACTAGCGCCAGTCGCTTGCACTTGTGTGGCCGTTAGGTACCACAACATGCTTGGAATGGAGAGTTTTTAACTAGTGTCAGTACTGTGCATTTGTCTTCAAAAAAATAATGATTTTTGCCACTGATAGTTGGCGAGAAATAAGCAGTAAGACAATTCAGAACTGTCCTGCTCACTGTGGTTTCAAGCATTCAGGCGTGGAATTTTCAGAATTAGCTGGGACTGAAAATGAAAACTTCAACATGTTAGGAAATACAAAGAAGTTGAAGGTATCAACAATCATCTTGAATGTTACTATGAAATAAGGATTTGGAGGATGCAATTGTTGGTACCATTGTGTGAAGGCAGTCCATTATCTGCACTGGGTGTCTGCATTGATTTTGTTCATTTACAGTCAGTCAAAAGAGCACAGAAGCATACATTGGATGAATTACATTGATTAGCATACATCGATAACTTAGGAAATACACAGTTTTATAGTACTGTAGTAATATTGACAGTATTCTAATTTGTTCTGTATCTTATTTAAATACAGAATTTAACATAGAACATAGAATAGTACAGCACAGTACAGGCCCTTCAGCCTACAATGTTGTGCCGAACCTTAAATCCTGCCTCCCATATATCCCCCCCACACCTAAAATTCCTCCATATACCTGTCTAGTAGTCTCTTAAATTTCACTAGTGTACCTGCCTCCACCACAGACTCAGGCAGTGCATTCCATGCACCAACAACTCTGAGTAAAAAACCTTCCTCTAATTACAGAATTTGTTACTCAGTTAAATGATGGCTAGTCTTTTTATATATCTTTTAAACTATTTCCATGAAAATTTGGCTAATCGGGGCGGCCAATTATTTGGACACAAAAGTACTGGTTTTGCTGTGTCCCAATTAAGTCGTTAAGTAGTATTCACTGTATGTCCATGATGACAGTGTAGGAAAGCTTGAGCTTATAAATCCATTCTACATTGATTCTAAGAGAAGTTTAGATAGGTACATGGATGTGAGCAGTATGGCAGGCTATAGTCTGGTTGCAGGTAGATGGGACCAGGCATAAAAATAGGCAGGCATGGATAAATGGGCCAAGGGTTGGTTTCTGTGCTGTAGTGGTCTATAACTCTTAGACTTTATCAAAGATCGCAGCATAGGGTGTGGTGTTTCAGCAGGAAAATCTTCCCTGATGAGAAGTCTCTGCCTCCTGACCATCCTGAGTAGCCATTTCAGAATCAGGTTTATTATCACCAGCATGCGATGTGAAATTTGTTAATTTAGCAGCAGCAGTTCAGTGCAATACATTATCTAGCAGAGAGAAAAAAATAATAAATAAAATATAACATAATAATAAATAAACAAGTAAATAAGTTACATATATTGAATAGATATTAAAAATGTGCAAGAACAGAAACACTGTCTATTTTAAAAAGTGAGGTGGTGTCCAAAGCTTCAAAGTCCATTTAGGAATCAGATGGCGGAGGGGAAGAAGCTGTTCCTGAATCACTGAGTTTGTGCCTTTTGGCTTCTGTATCTCCTACCTGATGGTAACAGTAATAATAGGATGCTACCAACAATATCACTTTGACGACCCCTTTACATCTCAGCAGCTATTTTTTAACAACTCCTTTCAAGTAAGAACAAAAATGTCTGTAGTACTCCAGGTATGATCTTACAAAGTACCTGTGGTGTTGCAGCAAAACTTCCATACGCATCTAATCCATTGCTCTTCAAATTAGGGCCAACAGTCCCTTAGTCTTAATTACTGGCTGTCTTGCATGATAACATTGCAATTCTTTTATGCTGAATGCTATTCAATAGTCTACTTTTCTCATCTTCCTACTGAATATAAAATCTCTTTTATACTCATTTGCATTCTATTGCCTATGCACTTAACTTGTCTCTACTATTTACCATTTCTTCTGTCTTTCTCAGAGCTTACTTTACCACATTCCTTTTTATCATGTGTAACTTGTGTGCACTACTCTCAATTCCCTTACATAAATTACAGTAATAGTCTTTCTGTATTATTCAGCCTTGCAATTTCATTTTCAGTAACTGTGGAATAGTTTGGCATAGCCAAAATGTGCCATTGTTTATTCTTTGGAACTGAAATGTGGCCACGTATATGTCTTGCCGTACATCTAACATGGTACAGTACAGCACAGGAACAGGCCCAAGGTTTATTTGCTGCCCATGGAACTAACCCTATTTTTTCCTGCACATGGCATATTTGGAACCTAGTCAACAAGGTTTATTGACAACATAATAGATTGTGCCATTCTTGACAAATGACTTATGTGGTGGTGATGTCAGTCTCCATTCCTTGTGGTAGCAGGCCTCCACTATGTAGGGCTAGGATGGGGGTTTTGAGGAGAGTGGTTATCATCATGGTAGACAAGCAAGCAGCTGGTGAATGAAAATGTTAGAAATTAATAATTGTGGACTTTCTTCATTATCTTGTTAGCAGCAACATCCTGTCACACATAAGGAGGAACAATGTTGCAGTTGTCTGAGATCAACAGTGGAGAGCCAGAAATGTGGGTTATGACCATGAGAGAAAATGGCTGGAGTCACTTAGCACTTTTGTGCAAGGATGTTTATTAGGTGCATCAAATATCAAAACTTACAAAAATTAGTAAGAATAGTGAACAGAAAAATGCTGATATTTACAAGATGATATCTACAAGAAAGCACAGTAGTAGCTCAGTACTTAATCTTGTCCAGATGTCCGGTGAGAGGAACTTTCTCATACTGAAGGCAAAGACCTCCTTGTTTTATGCACTACTAGGATATACCATCTTTAAGTACCAGCAGAGTTACCTTAAGACTACACATGAATTAGAATATGATTAACCCCACAATGTAGTTAATATCATATTACAAAATAAACAGAAGTATCTACCTTAAATGCACACAGCAACTGGCTCTGGTCTTGTATCTAGTAAAATGCAAAAGTTTGAAAACCTGAATGGAAATCAAAGAAAGTGCAGATGTTGGAAGTTAGGAATAGAAACAGAAAATATTGGAAGTCTTCAGCAGGCCAGACAGCCTGTGTAGTAAGAGAAACTGAGTTAACATTACTGGTTGAAGATCTTTTATCTGAACTGGGAAAGAGGGAACAAGTTATTTTTAAGTTTCAGAGAGGGTGGCAACCATGAATAGGACAGAGAAAATAGTTCTGATAGGGTGTGGTCAGGTTTGTCTTGGGAATAAGCTCTTTTTGTTTTTTTTGCACAAATTCTGCTTGACTTGCTGTTTCCTGAATATTCAGTTCTTACTTGAGATGGTGAGAGCTGGTTCTTGCATAACTTGATGATTCAGGCAGCTTTACAAGATTGTGTTGCTTTGTCTTAGCTTTCAGTGCCAACGTTTTTACTTGAACATGGCAGCTTATTCTCTGATCTAGCATAATCTAGAGTAGCAGGCAGTGCTTTCTGGTGTTGTTTGTAATCATTCTGCTACATTTTCAGTTCTTGGTCAGAATCTGTGTAATTTAGATGGAAAAGACAGACAATTGTTTTGCTGAACTTGACAAGCGTACCAACTCTAACGGTGTAGTAAACCAAATATGCAACATTGCTGATTAGCTACTAGGGAGGGAAAAACATATTTGTAAACATTTTCTGACAGGTCTAATAAACATTAGTTATTCGCCTGGAATATCAGCAAACATTTTGCAGCTTTGTCTAATTAAGCTCCCTTTGTTGTGATCAATCATTATTTCAGAAAATGCCTGCTTAAGTTTGAATTGTAAACCATCATTGATATTACAGATACATTTCACACTGCATGGGCTAACACACAACAAATCAATCAACATGAGAATTCTATTGTGTTGTTATTTGAGGAAAGAATACAATGTCATCATTATTTAAACATACAGTACATGAAAATAAATACGGCACTTAGATTAAAATCTTCCCCAATCCTTAACACAACACATTAATCAATACTGCGTTGAAGTGGCCACTTAGGAAATCTTTTATAACCGCTATAGGATTTGAACCACAGCTACTGATTTTGTAGCAAATACAGCTGAATAAGATGAATATTAGACTCTTAACCATACATATCGAAACATATATTCTGATTGTCTTGCATGCAAACAAATCATTGTGGCAAATCCTGATAGAAACAGCAACTTTGCTATGAATTGCCATAAGGATTATCTCATGAAGTTTCTGAAAAGAGGGTAATAGGATTAATTTTCCCAAAAAAGAGTCACATTCTAGGGATGGATCATCAAACATGAATTTGTCCCTTTTTTCTTATGGTCATTTGACATTTGATATCTATGGAGGTAATGGAATTTTATTTCCACACATTTGTATACAGAGAAAGTACAACGTAATAATCCTAATTTGCAAAACAAAATATTGCATGCTTAAGTTATCAATATAGACATCAGAGATAAACTCCAATTCATACATGAGTGTGTTGACTCCATTACATTGCTACATGTTTAAATTCATATTGCAAAGTCAAGAACCATTGAACATGAAATCTAGAAACACTAGAGATGCAGAAGCTTGCAGTAGAATGAAAGGTTAGTAAGTAGGACAGCCCCTATATTCTTCCAAAAATACTAACATTTATTCCATTTTGATACATCCTGATGCCAAACTGCTGTCAAATGTCATCTACCAACTTTACATGAGGGTGGTTTCTATTTAACCTCAACTTCGATTCTGGATCAGCCTCTGAATCTGGATGTGCTTTGTAGATTTCATCTTCAATAATTTTTGATTTTTATATTTTCACACTATGAATTTAAAGTTGTGGCAATGAAATGGATTGAATACATTCAAATATAAATTGGATTAACATACACAAAATGCTGGAGGAACTGGAGGAGCATTTTGTGTGTGTTGCTTGGATTTCCAGCATATTCAGATTATCTCTTGTTTATAAATTGGATTGTTAGTTGGTACCTATCACTGATGGTAATTTAAGACTGTGCTGTTTGTTTAGCTAGTTAGTAATATTACTTAATATTTTTTCAGTATGCATCTGTATGGAAATCAAATTTCATAATCTCCATAGATGTTAGATGTCTAAAAGAAAAGAGGGAACAGTATTCATTTTTGATTATTCATCCATTGATTTTTCTTGATAAAACCAACTATTCCATCTTATTTCTACAAATTTCATAAGATATTCCATATGGGAATTCAAGATAGATCCTTATTACTATGAGGAACTGCCACATTGATTTGTTTTTGTGTGAGATAATCTGTATATTACAATGCAATATTTCAATATTTCACCTTGATCTCATTTGGTCACACTTGCCACAAAGTCAGGAGCTGGTGGTTCAAATCCTACAGCAGTCCTAAAATATAACTTAATTGGCCACTTTCTTGGATGTAATGAAGTTTTATGGGACTGAGGGATTGAGAGAATGCAGGTTTAATTGTTCAGGTCAGTTTTTAAGCAAAGATCCTTATTTCTCTTCTTGTCAGAAAATAACTGACCGCAAGTGTATTAGGCAGTGGTTAACATGGAACATCCTGTAGGCCCTGTGGGAGAAAGACACTGGGTTTGTGTGGTATGGTTTCCTGAGCACTGTCAAACCCATTTAGAAGAATACTTTCTCCCCACATCTTACCAACAAGCACCATGATCCTGCCAGGCTCACAGTGAGAAAGGCTCTTCCTGTCCGATCCTTCTTGCATGGTCAGGCTGACTCCCACATCAGCTGCTTTTGAAATGGCTGTAATAAGGAAGAGACAATTGCTCAACTTGATTAAATATTTGTTTTACTCTGGAAAAGTATTTATTGAGGTTTATCCTGAACTTCAATAACTGATCTATGAGCTTTTCCCAAGTATTCACAGCAAGTCAACCATCAAGGGCAGCTGGAAAATCACCAACTCGATGAATGGAACACACTGAACTGCCCAAAACCTGCTGATTTTCCAGTACAAGTCCATAAGTAGATGCCATTGCCTGGCACATTCCCAAGTTATATGAGTACATGCTGAAGAATGTACTGAAAATTAGTGGAGCCAACTCAGATGTTTTCTAGGGAATGTCTAGAATCTAAGGTCCTACAGCCTCTGGGACTGAGAGGCTGGGTACTTTGTAACAGCCTAGTGACCACTTAGAGGGTGTACTGTTCAAAGAGATATAGAGGCATTGGTGCTTTTTTACATGGTATGATTAACTCCATGATGCTATCGATAGACTGGCTTGATATGGGCTACAAATGTATAGAAAGTCATAATTTTTTATTTCTTTAGTAAATGAAGTATATTGTTGAAATATTAATTGTGAAGGCACCAGTGGTGAGTAATCCTGGTTACTTCTATAATATCTTTAATATTTTTGATGTTTGGTGGTTTGTATGCTTTTCTGCTTCAATATTGAATACTATTATTAGCATGTACCTCTGAAAATATGATTTGGTGACATTATAACTTGAATTGTTTAAGTCTGCCATTTTGTGTGTTCAATATCCTTTATCTGTAGCCTTCATATACTAAGAACTCTGCAGCACTTGAGATCATTCTAAAGTTTATGTTCGTGAAATCATCTGTTTCTTGAATCACAAGCTTATCTAATACTAACAAAATCTGTTTTGAGATTTTTGTGTTATTATCAGCTCTCCTCATTTATATTTCCCAAATGAAAAAAATATCCTGTATCATACTATTAATATTTATTTCATTATTTGTATTTTCATCTGCAAATAATAGAGAAGGTTGCACAATTGGAAAAAAATATGTTGATAACCTCTTCATTGTCAACACTGAGAAAGTGGTATTTGAAGAAAAGAATTATAAACTGATAAAGTTGAGGATAGACATTACTGCTAAAGTAGAGATGAAAACAGAAATGTTTACTGATTAGCTTGAAAAGTCTGAGTGTTTTGATTTTTAAGTATCATATGTCATTACATCCTTAATGTTGCATTGAAATGACAACTTAGTTTACAACCTGGAATGGGATTTTTCAAACGAAGATTGCATCAAATATAATTCAAAGTAATTAAATGTTATGATTACAATGGAACTTTTATTGAAAGTTAAATGACTATCATAATGCAGTATTCAGAGAGAAATTACTGATGAGTGTTGTCATCATTTAGACCCATTCAAGAGGATATGAGCAACATTGACCATTTCAAAGACGATAAGAAAGTTATTCCTGATATTCTAGATAATATCTTTTGACATCATTATATTTACCTGGTCATGATCATATTGACTTTGCCATTATGAGACCTTTTCATTGGCTTGCATTTCTAACTTATACCAGGGTTCAAAAATATTTTAATGGCTTAGAAGTATTTAGGATCTTCTGTGATTGTGAAAATCACTGTATAAATACAAATCTTGCTTTGACATGACATTCATTTGTTTGAGTTATTAACCAAAGTAATTAAAATGGAGATGGAAGGCCTAAATCTTATTTAAATAGCAGTACCCATGAATGTGCATCAAGAGACTGAAAGGTGAAGCCAGATGCTTTCAAGTGAATGTTCATAGACATTTCTATCAACAAATATTGTACTTTAATCCCATATCACAGGCAAGTCAGGAAGATTTCTAAGATTTCCAAGGAAATTCAATCATTTATGTTTTAATAAGCCTTAGTGGAAATATCAGCAGATCAATTTCAAACTGAGCCCATTTGTGATCTTATGAACATCAAATTTCAATAAGACACAAAAGCATTTTTTTGGCTAGTCTTCTGCCTTATTTTAAGCAGGGTAAAACAGACTATCTCATACTTTAACAATTGATATTTTTGTATCGGTTTTCATTGTGTGAAAAGTCACTTGTGGAATCTGGTTATTATTGTCAAAATTTGCTGCAAAGTTCAACATACAGAAAAATGAGTCGAGTAAATGTACTGAGTGAAGAAGAAGATGTCATGTGATGCCACAGGAAATTGAATGTAATACATATTAGGAAATAGGTTGTCTGACGTGTTCTTTGCTGCAAAAGTGCTTGAAAATGTGCCATATTAGGAAATTAACTGTTGTATTCAATACCAGAGCTTCTGCTTTTTCCTGCTGAAAAAGAAGTTTTATAACTTATTCATTAATGATACGGCAGTTGCAAACAGTATATTTCTTATTTTAGTGTACAAGTCCTGAGAAGAGCGAGAAGAAACATCAGATGTCGCAGAATGAGAACCTCACCACAACGCAATCTGCTGGCAGTCATAGATCAAATGCATGCTGTCTCTGTTGGTGCTGTTGTTGCAGCTATTCATGGTATGTCCTTTGGTCTATTTGGTGTAGTATAATTACGTATGTATGAAACAGGTTCTGGCATTTATGAAAATATGGGGTTCAAATAAATATCAAACTTTAATTTGAATTGCTGACACCTCATTTTTATCAATAATAAAGAACAAACAGAAGGTATGGTACATTCATGCACCAGCTTTCAAATCCGAAGAATATCAAAATATCCACACTGTTTCACAGTCAGTGTTTAGTAGGCAAGCAGAACAGATAATTTATTCACATGAAGACCCAAATTAAAAGCCAACCATGAATGGCAGATTAATCTAATTAGGTGGCATTATTTGAAGTAATATTGACAAGAACTTTGGAAGAAGTCCCTACTTTTTTCTAAGAAGTATCTATGGTAATCTTGGTACATCTCTAAAAGTTGGACAGTGCTTCAGTTTAACGTTCCATCCAAGAGATGTCACCCCTGAAAGTTCAGTGAACCAAGTAATTAAGTTTATTCAAAAAATCAGCATTGATATTTCAGTAAATGCTTATTTTAATCCTTCCTCATTATTCCTACAAAACATTTTCTCAAACATGTTCATGTGAAAATGTATGAGTAATTTGGATAAAACATTCTAATTAGATTATAATTTGGGCCTTGCATAGATTGAACTTCAGTGGTATAAAATTTGCTAGGCCAGTCAACCAATCAAATTTCCAGAGGTATTTCATGAGCTCAGTTATTATTCTAAGCACTTTTACTTATATCATTTGACATTTTTGGTAAAGATTGCAGATGTATTTGTGTATTGAATTGTACAGAAATGCTATGTTTGTGATTCCCAGCAATGCTGATGTTTACTGATGCAGACAGCAAGGTATGGATCAATTAGTAAACTCAGAATCAGAATCAAGTTTAATATCACTGGCATATGCCATGAAATTTGTTGTTATGTGGTAGTAGTACATTGCAATACAAAATAAAATTGTAAATTACAGTAATAAGTAGATATATATTAAAATTTAAATAGTACTGCAAAAAGAGAAACTAAAGTAGTGAGGTAGTGTTCATGGGTTCAATGTCCATTCAGAAATCTGATGGCAGAGGGGAAGAAGCTGTTCCTGAATCACTGAGTGTGTATCTTCATTCTCCTGTACCTGCTCTGTTATGGTAACTGTTATCCTGTTATCTCATTTTGGATGCTGTTCAGTGGGGGGGGGGGGGGGATGGTGACCTGACGGAGGACAACCATGGCAACCGGGTGTCTGTCACTGAGCCTGGTTCCGTGGTGCAGAAGGGAGAGAAGATGAGGAATGCAGTAGTCATAAGGGACTCCATAGTGAGGGGAACAGACAGGAGTTTCTGTCAGCATGATAGAGATACCGGCATGATGTGTTGCTTCCCAGGTGCCAGGGTTCAGGGTGTCTCAGATTGGGTGCAGAGTATTCTGAAGAGAGAGTGTGAACAGCCAGAAGACTTGGTACACTTTGGTACCAATGACGTAGGTAGAAAAAGTGAGAAGGTCCTAAGGAGAGAATTCACAGAGTTGGGTAGGAAGCTGAAAATCAGGGCCTCCAGGGTAGTAATCTCAGGATTGCTGCCTGTGCCATGTGCTAACGAGTGCAAGAATAGCATGATCAGGTATATTAATGTGTGGCTGAGAGACTAGTATAGGGGGCAGGGCTTTGGGTTCCTGGATCATTTGGACCTCTTCTGGGGAGGTCCAACCTGTACAAAAAGGACATGTTACCGCTGAACCCAAAGGAGTCGAATATCCTACCATGTAGGTTGAAAGAAGCTGTTAGGGAGGGTTTAAACTAATTTGGCAGGGGGATGGGAGCTGAAGTGATAGGGCTGAGGAAAGGGAAAACAGAAATAAATCAAAGATAGTGTGCAACAGAGATAGGCAGGACTGGCAGGATATGAGCCAGTGGGATGATGTACAACAGAAAGCAACAAATACTGGACTGTAAGTGTTATATCTGAACGCACACGACATAAGAAATAAAATGAACGATCTTGAAATTCAGCTACAAATTGGCAAGTATGATGTTGTGACCATCTCTGAAACTTGGCTAAAGGATGGCTGCCATTGAGAGCAGAATGTCCAAGGATATACGGTGTATCACAAAGATAGGTTAGTTGGCAGAGGGTGTGGTGTGGCCCTGTGTATAAGAAATAATATTAAATCATTAGAAAGGGATAACATAGGATCGGAATGTGTGGTGTCTGTATGGGTTGAGTTAAGAAATGTCAAGGGTAAAAGGACACTGAAGGCAATTGTATACAGGCCTCCAAACAGCAGTGGGGATGTGGACTACAAATTGCAGCAGGAGAAAGAAAAGGCATGTCAGAAGGGCAATGTCATGATAACTGTTGGGGATTTTAACATGAAAGTGGATTGGGAAAACCAGCAGTACCGGACTTCAAGGGAGAAAATTTGTAGAATGTCTAAGGGATGGCTTTTTAGAACAGCTTGTTGTTGAGCCCACTAGGGGATCGGCTGTGTTGGATTCGGTGTTGTGCAATGATTCGGAGATGATAAGAGAGCTTAAGGTTAAGGAACCCTTAGGGAACAATGATCACAATATGATTGAGTTCACTTTGAATTTTGAGAAGGAGAAACTAAATTCCATTGTGTCGGTATTTCACTGGAATAAAGGAAATTACAATGGCATGAGAAGGGAACAGGCCAGAGTTGACTGGAAAGGGACACTAAGCAGGAAGGACAGCAGAGCAGCAATGGCTGCAGTTTCTGTGAAAAATGAGGGATGTGCAAGGCAGATATATTACAAATAAGAAGAAATTTCTTAATGGAAGAAGTACACTACCGTGGCTGACAAGAGAGTCAGAGCTAAAGTAAAACCAAAAGAGAGCGCATACAAAGAAGCCAACGCGAGTGGAAAAATAGAGGATTGGGAAGCTTTCAAAAACTTGCAGAAGGAAACTAAGAAGATCATTAGGAAGGAGAAGATGAATTATGAAAGGAAACAGGTAAATAATATCAAAGAAGATACTAAAAGCTTGTTTAAGTATATAAAGAATACGAGAGAGTTGAGGGTAGATAATAGAAAATTATGCTGGAGATATTGTATTGAGAGACGCAGAGATGGCAGAGGGACTGAATGCGTATTTTGCATCAGTCTTCACAGTGGAAGACATCTGCAGAATACCGGACATTCAAATGTGTCAGGGAAGTGAAGTATATGCAGTGAAAATTGCAACTGAGAAGGTGTTCAGGAAGCCTAATGGTCTGAGGGTAGATAAATCTCCTGGACCTGATGGATTGCACCCTTGGGTTCTGAAGGAAGTAGCTGGAGAGATTGCAGAGGTATTAACAATGATCTTTCAAGAAACGATAGATTCTGCATTGTACCTGATGACTAGAAAACTGCAAATGTTACTCCGCTATTTAAGAAGCATGGGAGACAGCAGAAAGGAAACTACAGACCTGTTAGTCTGGCATCAGTGGTTGGGAAGTTGTTGGAATCAATTGTTAGGGATGAGATTACAGAGTACCTGGAGGCACATGACAAGACAGGCCAAAGCCAGTATGGTTTCCTGAAAGGAAAATCCTGCCTGACAAATCTACTGCAATTCTTTGAGGAAATTACAAGGAGAGTGGACAAAGGAGATGCAGTAGATGTGGTGTATTTGGATTTTCAGAAGGCCTTTGACAAAGTGCTGCAAATGAGGCTGCTTAGCAAGATAAGAGCCCATGGAATTACAGGGAAGTGATTCTCATGGGTTGAGCATTGGCTGATCAGCAGAAAACAGAGAGTAGGAATAAATGGATTCTATTCTGGCTAGCTGCCAGTTACCAGTGGAGTTCCACAGGGGTCGGAGTTGGGACTGCTGCTTTTTACGATGTATGTCAATGATATGGCCTATGGGATTAATGGATTTGTGGCTAAATTTGCTGATGATACAAAGGTAGGTGGAGGAGCAGGTAGTGTTGAGGAAACAGAGAGCCTGCAGAGAGACTTTGATAGTTTAAGGGAATGGGTAAAGAAGTGGCAAATGAAATATAATGTTGGAAAGTGTAAGGTCATGCACCTTGGTGGAAGAAATAAACCGGCACACTATTATTTAGATGGGGAGAGAATTCAAAATGCAAAGATGCGAAGGGATTTGGGAGTCCTTGTGCAGGATATCCTAGAGGTTAACCTCTAGTTTGAGTCAGTGGTAAAGAAGGCAAATGCAATGTTGGCATTCATTTCTGGAGGTATAGAATATGAGCCGGGATGTGATGTTGAGGTTCTATAAGGCACTGTGAGACCACACTTGGAGTATTGGGTGCAGTTTTGGGCTCCTTAATTTAGAAAGGATATACTGCCATTGGGAGAGGGTTCAGAGAACATTAACAAGAATGATTCCAGCAATGAGAGAGTTACCATATGAGGAACGTCTGGCAGCTCTTGGGCTGTATTCCCTGGAGTTCAAAAGAATGAGGGGGGATCTCATAGAAACATTCCAAATGTTAAAAGGCCTGAACAGATTAGATATGGCAAAGTTATTTCCCATGGTAAGGGATTCTAGGACAGGAGGGCAAGACTTCAGGATTGAAGGACATCCTTTTAAAACTGAGACGTGGAGAAATTAATTTAGTCAGAGGGTTTTTGTTGCCACGAGCAGCTGTGGAGGCCAAGTCATTGGGTGCATTTATGGCAGAGGTAGATAGGTTCTTGATTAACCAGGGCATCAAGGGGTATGGGGAGAAGGCAGGGGAGTGGGGATGACTGAAAGAATTGGATCAGCCCATGATTGAATAGCAGAGCAAACTTTGTGGGTCGAATGGCCTACTTTTGCTCCTATATCTTATGGTAACAATGAGAAGAGGGCTTGTCCTGGGTGATTGGGGTCCTTAATGATGGATGCCACCTTTTGGAGGCATTGCTCCTTGAAAATGTTCTGGATGCTGGGAGGCTAGTGCTTATGATGGAGCTGACTGAGTTTAGAACTTACTGCATCTTATTGTGATCCTGTGCGGTGCCCTCCCCACCATACCAGAAGGTAATGCAACCAGTTAGAATGCTGTTCATACTACATCTGTAGAAATTGCAAGTGTCTTTGGTGACGTGCCAAATCTCCTCAAACTCATAATAAAAAATAGCTACTGTTGTGTCTTCTTTGTAACTGCATCATTATGTTGGGCCCAGGATAGATTCTCAGAGATGTTGACACACAGGAACTTTAAATTGCTCACCCTTTCCACTTCTGATCCCTCGGTGAGCACTGGTGTGCGTCCCCTTGCCTTACCCTTTCTGAACACCATAATCAATTCTTTGGCCTTACTGATGTTGAGTGCAAGGTTGGTTCTGTGACATCACTGAACCAGCTGGTCTATCTCTCCTGCACGCCTTCTCGTCACCATCTGAAATTCTGAACTCTGTCTCTTAATTGATATGCTTCACGATTTAGACCATAAGATATAGGAGCAAAATTAGGCTATTTGGCCCATTGAGACTGCTCTGTTTTGTTTTGCCTTTTGTTTTTCTATGAGTTATAAACATAGACAATGGGCTGCACCATTATTATCCTGACGAAGGGTCTCGGCCCGAAACGTCGACTGATCGTTTCCACGGATGCTGTCCGACCTGCTGAGTTCCTTCAGCTTGTTTGTGTGTGTTGATTTGACCACAGCATCTGCAGTGTACTTTGTGTGCACCATTATTGGTCAGTTTCAGTCAGTAAATGTGGACATTAATTATGCAACTCATGCTAGGCACAGTCAGGTGTACTAAAGGATATTTTATGCATGTTCACTCAGGAGTGGTTGGAAGGATATGCAGAGTAGATTTTATGTATAAGTTGTGCAAAAGATGTTATAAAATGGCATCAATATCCACACAAATAGAAAATGGGAGGTGCAGTGACCTGATCTCTGCTGCTGAATGTATAGCTGGAAGAACTCCTAGACTAAGGGATAGGAAGAATTTAAGCTTGCATGACAAAAGACCAAGCTTCCACTGAAGCATCTAGGTATTATGGAGTTTCAGTCTGTGCCACAAACAAAACCATCAGAAAACACATGAACATTGTATCCACGGGTGTTGAACTGGAGCTCATATAGTCATGGAGATGTCGAAAATGATGGGTTCTTTGGTTCACAAAGCTACACTCTAACTTGAGACTGACTTCCCCATAACCAAGACGCCTTGTACAAACTTTTGAAGATGTCTGGCAATGTCTTAAGCATATTGTGCATACCCATTGACTTTGATTTGTATATCACTCACTGATAACACCATCTGAATTCTCTGGAGCAGAGTTCAAGTTCAAACTTGCATGATGGGGAATTAGGAAATGGACTACTCTTTTCCTCAACCCTAGCTGCAAGTCTTCTGTGTCTACAGTCTTGCCCCATACACATCCTCCATCTGAGCAATAGGCTTGAAGTGGCAGTATCTGAGCTGGTGACTGCAAGCGTCTGCTTCGTCTCTATTTTCTTACTTAAGAGCCACCCTATGGCAAAGTTGAAGAGTGGTTGTACTTTTAGGGGACAAACCAGGATAAGTCTTACACAATGAATGGTATGGCACTGATCTGTGTGGTAGAACAAAGGTATCTGGGAATACAGATCCATAATTTCTTTAAAGTGGCACCACCGGAAGATAGGGTCGTAAAGGGAGCTTCTGAGTACAGGAGTTGAGATGTTATGTTGGAGTATTGTGTGTAGTTCTGGTCACCTACGGGAAAGATATTAATACGCTTGGAAGAGTGCAGAGAAAATTTATATGGATGTTGCCAGAACTTGAGCACCTAAGTTATAGCAACAGGTTGAATATGTTGAGACATTATTTCCTGGAGTGCAGAAGAATGTGTGTGTCGCCACCGTTGGTCATGGTCGACCATGGGTATTGTGCATCTGGTAGTCACTGGTTTGTCGAGCAGCATCGACTGTGGCTATTGAGGCCGATCCTGGGACGGCAGGCTCTGCCACAGTTGCTGCAATGTGTAGGGCGTCGTGAAATTGTTGTCTGCTGTCTGCTGTGCTCACCGTTTAGCACTCCGCTTCTCAAACTGACTCAGGATCCCTCTTTCGCCATGCTCTAGGTGTTGCTGAAGAGTACCTCACCATTTGTTGCCGTCATCTGCTGTATCCTCCCAGCACTCTGTGTTGATTTTTAAGGCTTTCATGTCGCGCTTGCAGAGGTCCTTGAAGCGAAGTTGGTGTCTACCAACGTTCCTCTTGCCTGTTGCTAGTTCTCCATAGAGGATGTCCTTTGGCAGTCTACCATCCTTCATATGACGGATGTGGCCCAACCAGAGCAGTCTGCGTTGTCTTAAAAGTGTGAACATTGTGGGAGAGGACCTCAGAGTTTGGGACTTTGTCTCTCCAGGTGATGCCAAGGATGCAGCGAAGGCTGCGCAGGTGAAAACTATTGAGTTTCCTCTCCTGCTTGGAGTAGATGGTCCAAATCTTGCTACCATACAGGAGGGTGCTGATAACACATGCATTATACACAGCAGTCTTGGTCTTTGTAGCGAGATTCAGATTCTCCCAGAACCGTGAGGAGAGTCGAGCAAGGATCAATGCTGCTTTGCCGACACGTCTATTGATTTCAGCATTGAGAGAGAGAGTTACGCTGGCTGGGCCACATCTGTCGTATGAAGGATGGCAGAAGAATAATGGGAGATCATTTAGAGGTATAGACAGAGTTAATGCAAGCAGGATATTTCTACCAAGATCTGGTGAGATTTGAACTAGGGGTTATTGGTTAAGGGTGAAAGGTGAAATGTTTAGGGGGAACCTGAGGGGGTACTGCTTCACTCAGAGAGTGACGTGAACGTGGAATGAGCTGCCAGTGGAGAGGTTCTCGTTCAGTTCTGACATTTGGGTACATGGATGAGAGAGGTATGGAGGGCTATGGTCTGGTAAATGGGACTAGGCAGAAAACCTGGCTGGCAGGAACTAGATGAGCTCATTGGCCTTTTTGGTGCTGTAGTGCTCTGTGACTATGTAAAAAGAGAGGTACAAGGGTAGGATCATTTTCAGGATTACTGCTGCCTCTGCTTTGTAAAACTGACGAGTTAGTGGAATAACAGAATATTGTGACATGAGAAGGCATGAAAATAACATCAAAGGTAATGATATTTGGTCACCTATTTTCTGTGGACTATACAAATTATAAGCAGCAATTATTCCTCCAGCTAATGAGCAGACCTACGTGGCCTTGTCCTCTCTTGTTTACTGTTGTTGACACACTTTTGCGCACCATGATTTCTGCAGTGGGTCAAGGAAGAATGTTAGAAAGGCTGTTCCCATATTCTGGGTGATATGCCAGCTTTGTCAGAATAGTTGACAGCTGTCTGTAGTAATTAGTTTACTATTGTTACATGTACTGAGATACATGAGCTGCAAGTGGCAGGGTATTCAGACCATAACAGACTACAAGTTCACCCTGCACATCAATGATAGTGACACGGTAATCTCAAATTGCAAATTTAATTATCATTCAAACATACATGAGTATAGCCATATGAAAGAGCAGTCCTGCAGGGGCAAGGTGCAAAACATATTACCACTAGCACACAGATCATTGCACATAGCACAAATACTATAAACTGTATGCTTTTGATTTCAGTAAAATATACAGTCACAACGAGAAAAAAAATATATAGTGTAAGTCCTCAAGCTGTCCTGGTCCAGCTCGTTCTTCCACCAAACAAGCATAGGAGTGCAACACTAATCAAGCACTGGAGCGCAGCACTGACAGAACTGGCCAGCCCCCAGCCCAGTACAAAATCCAGCGGCATACAACCAGCTCTGGCATTTCCTTTGCTGGCTACTGCAACAGGGAACTTTAAGGCATAAGATATATGAGCAGAATTAGCCATTTAGCCCATCATGTCTACTCCACCATGTCATCATGGCTGATCCAATCTCCTGCCTTCTCTCTGTATATCTTCATGCCCTGACCAATCAAGGATTATCAACCTCTGCCTTAAATATACATACAGATTTGGCCTCCACAGCTGCCTGTGGCAAATAATTGAGTGCCTTGCGTACTTAACAACTGAAACTATGCAGCCTCGCCATCATCAATCTCACAGGTGAACCAGTAAAACGTGCTTCCAGTATTCTATGTTACCAATGACTAATAGGGTCTTGCAATCACAATAAAAATGTCCAAGACAATCACTTACACCTTTTTTTTGGACCACACACCATATTGGCACAATGGTACACAACAAATCCAAGTGACAACACAACATTGGTACTTCATAAGTTCAGCTCCATCTCTAATGAGCAGCTCACTGAAGAGATAATTCTGCTCTCCTTAGTATCCAGCAGCAACTTGTGATTGTTCAAGAGACATAAAGGATGAATAAATACACCTTTGATTGGACCCAGAGTGGCTGCTGCATCTCAGCACACCACCAGCTTGCCTCTCTTCCTAATAAGCTGAATGTCTTTTACTCACAGTTTGATGCACAGTATGATATTCCAGTGAGGAAGGCCACCCTGAGGAAACATAGAAAACCTACAGCACAATAAAGGCCTTTTGACCCACAAAGCTGTGATGAACATGTCCTTAGCTTAGAAATTACCTAGGGTTCCCCATAGCCCTCTGTTTTTCTAAACTCCATGTACCTATCCAGGAGTCTCTTAAAAGACCCTATTGTATCCGCCTCCACCACCGTCACCAGCAGCCCATTCCACACACTCACCACTCTCTGCATAAAAAAACTACCCCTGACGTCTCCTCTGTACCTACTTCCAGGCACCTTAAAACTCTGCACTTTTGTGCTAGCCATTTCAGCCCTGGAGAAAAAGCCTCTGACTAGCCACATGATCAATGCCTCTCACCATCCTATACACCTCTGTCAGGTCATTGCTCCAAGGAGAAAAGGCTGAGTTCACTCAACCTATTATCGTAAGGCATGCTCTCCAATCCAGATAGCATCCTTGTAAATCTCCTCTGCACCCTTTCTATGGTTTCCACATCCTTCCTGTAGTGAGGCGACCAGAACTGAGCAAAGTACTCCCAGTGGGGTCTGACCAGGGTACTATACAGCTAAAACATTACCTCTTGGCTCCTAATCTCAATCCCACAATTGATGAAGGCCAAGGCATCATATGCTTTCTCAACTACAGAGTCAACCTGCACAGCAGCTTTGAGTGTTCTATGGAATCGGACTCCAAGGTTCCTCTGATCCTCCACACAGCCAGGAGACTTACCATTAATAGTATATTCTCCTATTTGACCTACCAAAGTGAACCACCTCACACTTCTCTTGTTTGAACTTCATCTGCCACTTCTCAGCCCAGCTTTGCATCCTATCAATGTCCCACTGTAACCTCTGACAACCCTCCACACTATCCACAACACCCCCAGCCTTTGTGTCATCAGCAAATTTACTATTCATCCCTCCACTTCCTTATCCAGGACATTTATAAAAATCACAAAGAGTAAGGGTCCCAGAACAGATCCCTGAGGCACTCCACTGGTCAGCGACCTCCATGCAGAATATGACCTGTTCACAATTACTCTTTGCCTTCTGTGGGCAAGCCAGTTGTGGATCTACAAAGGAATGTCCCCTTGGATCCCATGCCTCCTTACTTTCTCAATAAGCCTTGCATGGGGTATCTTGTCAAATGCCTTGCTGAAATCCATAGGCACTACATCTACTGCTCTTCCTTCATCAATGTGTTTAGTCATATTCTTAAAAAATTCAATCAGGCTCATAAGGCATGACCTATCTTTTACAAAGCCATGCTGACTATTCCTAATCATCTTTTATGCCTCTTCAAATGTTCATAAATCCTGCCTCTAAGGATCTTCTCCATCAACTTACCAACCACTGAAGTAAGACTCACTGGTCTATAATTTCCTGGGCACTTGTCTGATCACAACTGATATGTGGAAGACACCAGTCAGGTTCAATTCATGTAAAGCTGTGGAGCATTATAACATACCTGGTTGATGCCAAGGTATTGTACAGCCCAGTTAACAGAGGTTCTTACAGACATCTTCAATATTTCTCTGGAACAGTCCCCTTTACCTGCAGTCTTCAAGGCAGCCTCCAACATCTCATTGTCCAAGAGAGCAACAGTAATCTTCCTCAGTGGCTACCATCCAGTGGCATTGACCTCAACAATAATTATGTGCTTTGAGTAACTGCTTATGGATTGCATTAGATCTTGTTGCACTGGACCCTTTCCAGTTTGCTTGTCACTCAAATTGATCCACTGATGATGCCATAGTGTCTGCACTCCAGTCTTTCCTGTCCCACCTGGAAAATGGTGCCTCATACCCCAGGCTGTGGTTTATAGACCTCTGCTTGGCGTTTAGTACAATTATCCCTCAGAAGCAGGTAGGTAAACTGTCCTCAACATTTCTCTCTGTAACTGAATCTTGGAGTTCTTGACAGAAGGGCCACAGTCAATCTCATGTTGGCAGAAATATCTCTAGCTCCATCATGCTGAACACCAAGCACACCCCCCTCCCCCACTTCCCCTGGTGTGGGTGCCCAGCCTGCTGCTGTTCACATTACAGGCGCATCCGGTTCAAACTGAATCATCAAGTTTGCTAAGGACACAACAGTGGTTGGCCTCATCAGCAAAGCAGATCTTCTCCTTGGGTGCAAGTGTAGCTTCATTCACTCTATCTAGATTTAACTTATGCTGACTTCTCACAAAACTGAATATTTCAGATGATCCCTGAGACAATGAATGGTATAGTTTGGAAATTTGAAATCAAGATAAGACACTTGGTATACAAATTCTACATTTTAAGTCAATTGAGACAGCATGCAGAGAGGAGATAGAGTGGCTGGTAGAATGATGTAAACTCAACAACTTGGGTCTCAACAAGGACAAGACCAAAGAGGTGATTGTGGACTTTAGGAAACTGCAAACTGACCACATCTCACTGCACATAAACAGCTCTTCCATAGAGAGAATTAGGAGCACCTAATTTTTGGGAATGCACGTAACAGACAATCTTACCTGGTACCTCAGTACCACCTCTTTGATCCAGGAAGCACAGTAGCATCTTCACTTCCTGAGGAGATTGAGGTGCACAAGTATGTAGATTTATAAAACTCTTGGATCACTGTATCCAGGTCTTTTGTGCTGCACTCAAGTCAAGTCAATTCACTTTTATTGTCATTTCAACCAGAACTGATATGTACAGTGCATAGTAAAAATGAGACAATGTTTTTCAGGACCATGGTGTTACATGACACAGTACAAAAACTAGACTGAACTACGTAAAAAACAACACAGAGAAAAAAAACAACTACACTAGACTAAAGACCTACCCAGGACTGCATAAAGTGCACAAAACAGTGCAGGCATTACAATAAATAATAAACAGGACAATAGGGCAGTAAGGTGTCAGTCCAGGCTCTGGGTATTGAGGAGTCTGATAGCTTGGGGGAAGAAACTGTTACATAGTTTGGTCGTGAGAGCCCGAATGCTTCGGTGCCTTTCACCAGACGGCAGGAGGGAGAAGGGATTGTATGAGGGATGCGTGGGGTCCTTCATAATGCTGTTTGCTTTGCGGATGCAGCGTGTAGTATAAATGTCCGTGGTAGCGGGAAGAGTGACCCCGATGATCTTCTCAGCTGACCTCACTATCCACTGCAGGGTCTTGAGATCTGAGATGGTGCAATTTTCGAACCAGGCAGTGATACAGCTGCTCAGGATACTCCTTGTATTAACTTTGATTTTAACCTTGTCCCATTCTTCCTTTGTTTGCTGAATTCCTTTGGATAGAGGCCTTTTCTTCCCTAATGTGGCAGCCAAAGATGTCTAAGGATGTGTATTGTTCTCAATTATTTGCTGCAATATCTTCCAACAGCCATTTAAAATATGTAGAATGAGTTACACGCAAGTTGCAGGCAATGAAAATCTTCTCCTTAGGCTTGTTCCCAGATGATCCATGAGACAATGAATGGTATTGTTTGGATACTGAAATCAAGATAAAACACTTGGTATACAAATTCTATGTATCAAGTCAATCGAGAACTAGTTATTGCATTATGAACCGAGCAGTCACTTTCCAACATCAGCAAGCACGTTCTTGATATCTTTTTGCATAATGAATATATGAACAGATAAATTAAAATTTCAAGTGCTGGAATTAATCTGGGCCCCTTAAAGGACCTTAGACACATGCCAATATCCCACAATAATCAGATGCTGCACCCACTAATTTTCAATTGTTTCTATAGATGTTTATCCTGATGGACTTGTGAAGAAAGGATTCGGGCTTTGAAAAGCACATCTACATGCTTTTTGCACTAATAATTTAAATGAATAAAAATACTGTGGTCAGAAGTTAGGCACTGTGATAGTCCTGTCTGAATTGTTGAAGGAATCATTCTGCTAAGCGAAGCTCTTTGCTTTCCACTAAAGATTAAAATTTGCCCCTTGCACAGTCTTGAAATATAGTTCAGTTTGTTGTACCAAAAAGTAAATGAAATAACTTATGTAACTTCTGGAATTCCCAAAGTACCAACAGCCAATGAAGTACTTTTTAAAAGTTAGTGTCTTTGTTGTAATGTAGGAAAAGACATTTAGTATGAGCACAGTTGGGTGACAAACAATAATCAGATGAATAACCAGTCAATTTGATTTACTAACTGTAGTTGTCAAGGAAAAATTGGCCAGAGCAAAGGGAAAATTCCACACTTTTGACAAATGCCATGGGATACTCCAGCCATGAAAGAATAGTCTTTCTTTTATTTCTCAGTTGAGAGATAATATGGATTCCACAGTGTTTCAATAAAATGCCAGTCTGGTTTCTAACTGAAGACTATAGAGTTAAATTAAATTTGAGATTTATATGCAATCAAGCACAGATAATATTACTAAATCACCCCGACAGTAAATCTAGTAATTTTAAGCCTTATTTTGTGTAACAAATCCCTGTTAATTATTTTTCTGATCTATTGTCGAGTGTTATAATATCTGAAATACTGTTTGTTGTCTGTTTAAGTAAAGACAATTACATTCTGTATTCTACATCATGCAATATATATAAGTGCTTTTATACTGTTAAAATACAAATCTCTGTCAAGTTCGAATGAGTAAAGGACAGAATATAAACAGTGATAATGTAGTTATGAATCTTTACGTCAAGTTTTTGCACAATCCTTGCATGCTGAAGCAGAAGTGGCTTGACAGTCGTCACTGCAGAGAGTATATGCATACTTCTTGAGAACCATTTTAGGGAAGTGAATTTAGGGCCTGTTCAGTTGATGCCTACTTGCAAAGGAAGACAGTTTTTGAAACACCCACGAAACAGGAAATGTAGTTCCTACTGTGGTTTTCATTGCAAATGAAGTTTATCACAATTTAAAGAGAAATGAAACCATACATTATTTTTAAATGTCTTTTCTCTTTTTTCCTTTATTTACTTCAATAAAAATCTACATTTTCTAATATTTAAAAAATCATAATGCAACACTAGCCTGCAGCACAATTTTTCATTATATTAGATAAATCACAAAATAAGTATTGATAAGAGAGCAAATTTGCTCTGATATCATCTTTCTGCAGCTGATTGGCTCTTCTGAATGTTAAACATGTCTGTATGGTTTTCGCCTGCATTAGCAGGAAATTCATTCCAACTGTTAATCACCACGTGAAGGGAAATTTTAAAGAAAATTTCCTTTCACCATTTTTAACTTATAGCTGATTGCCTTCTTTCAGGGCACAGTTTTTAAGCTGTTTAATATTTAACAAAAATCTAAGAGAACCCCTTTAATGACTTGCTGACAGGAAGGAAAACACATGCGATATATTCCATTGGCACATAAGAGTTTTCAAAAACTTCCAATGTTTCTTTAATTTGCAGTTAAACATGACATTCTAAGAGAAGCATAGCCATTTAGAAACTGAAGCCTGAAGATCCAACTAAGTTCTTATAATCTCCTGCAAAATTCAGAATCAGGTTTAATACCACCGGCAAATGTTGTGAAAGTTTGTGGCAGCAGTTCAATACAATATATGATAATAGAACAGAAAAAAATGGAATTATAATAAATATGTATATATTAAATAGTTCAATTAAATAAGCAGTGCAAAAAATAGAATAAAAAAAGTAGTGAGTTATTGTCCAAGGGTTCAATGTCCATTTAGGAATCAGATGACAGAGGAGAAGAAGCTGTTCCTGAATCATTGAGTGTGAGCCTTCAGATTTCTGTATCTCTGTCCAGATGGTAATCATGAAAACAGGCCATAATGATGAATACTGCCTTCCTGAAACACTTCTGTTTGAAGATATCCTGGATAGTATGGAGGCTAGTGCCCATGATGGAGCTATTTATCCCAGGCTCTCTCCTGCCTAGCTTTTGTATTAACATGGTTGATTAATTTATATCAGATTAATGTTTTAAATGCTATGTACATTTTCATTTTTTAAAAGTTCTATTTTCTGTATTTTTGAATTTAATATGCTTCAACTGTTTATAAATATTTCTGTTCTTTAGGCATTTAGAGAAAAGTAAAATTGATAGTGAAATTTGACAGAATAAGTTGCCTAAAGGCCAAGAGGACAGTTCAAGTCTGGTGCCTCGGGATGTACAATCTGAGGCACAGTTACCACTTGCAGACTGATTTGCTTTATAAGATGCACAAACAGTGATCCTTGGACCACAAAGTTGAATGCAGCTGCCAGGAAATGGCATATTGTCCTTGAGGTACTGTACAGGATCGATCAAATGCAAATCAGCCCTATACCATGAAAGTCAAGAGGAAACAAGGGTTTGAAGCTTCCAAACATCATAGTATGCCGCTTATGGGCATCTTTCCTTTCTAAAGAACTGACAAAGGCTACATTTCAAGTTTTCCACAGTAAACCATAGCTGTTTAATTCTGCAATACACACTTCAACTAGTGTTGTGCAATAGCCACTTTAAATGCTATTGCATTGGATCTCTGACTTAAGTATTTTGCACTAATTCCACTGCCTTCCCTCTTCCTTTTCACAAACAGTTGAAATGCTTACCCAGTTTGCTTTTAAACAATACTATGGTTTATGCCTCCTATACATAAATGATAACTAGGGCTTGAATGTTTCAGGTTTTATATTTGGTTCATTTCCTGTTTTTTATTTTTTTGTTATCAGCAGCCAGGAAAAGCGGTTTATATTGTTATGAAAAGCAGTCAATAATATGCATCAAATTCCATTCTCATTTGGCCTCAGTAAGCACAACTAAATGAAAGCAGAAATAAAATGATGGGCTGTTGTGACATGTCTGTAAGCTACATGGTGAAGATATTCCATGATTTCAAAACAACTTATCTAGATTTTAGAGGAATATGTAAGCAGGAGAAATCAACACTTGTTGGATATGATAATAAAGGTTGGCATTAACTGTGTTTTTATGCAGTTTATTTTTTATGTTGTTGCACTGTTTCAATGTACATGGGAGTTGAAAAAAGCCTGCGTTGCAGTAAAACAGGAAATGGGCTTAACATTAAAAAAATA
This sequence comes from Hypanus sabinus, assembly GCF_030144855.1. NCBI lineage: Eukaryota > Metazoa > Chordata > Chondrichthyes > Myliobatiformes > Dasyatidae > Hypanus > Hypanus sabinus. Next base: position 137,614,741 of record NC_082714.1, read on the forward strand.
CTGTTAGCCGCAATGTCTTATTGGTTTTGTCACACTGAGACTGTTATCTGCTTAGTTGAGCAATGAAGGCAATTCCAAAATCTCTGCAAGGTGGTGCAGTCTATGGAGCAAAACTCTTCAGCAAAATTACAATTTCTTTTACATATTCATAGAAACTTTTTATCCCATTTCGATTTACTCTGATCTGTGCTTTCTTGCTTGCTTTCTCACCATTGACCAATGTACTGCACTATCAGATTAGATTGGTAGGTATTCTGTATACTTTAAAAGCCGGATTAGGCATTCTGAATGTAAAAAGTAAATTCTGTACAGTAGCTGATTACTGTCAAAAGAGAGTTGGCTTAATGAAAAAAAATCAAAATAATTTTGTCCAAGTAGGCCTTCGGGGCTGTTTAGAGAATGAGTTAAAACATTTGCATTGGAAACTTAATCAATACTGGTCATATAAAGGAAGTCAGTGAAATCTGAAGCCAGGTTAATAAGAAGGAGAGGCCCAAAAGTGCTGTGGAGAGTTGTAGACTGGAAAGGGGTTTTGGGATGACCATCAGATAGAGGGGCATGGTGTTTACTGGCTAGGGTTTGTGTTAGTAGGAAGAGGGATTAATATTGGGAGTGGTTTATTCTACCAAATAATTCAACAGTTGCATATACTATACAAAAAATTTTGTCAGAAAATACTAAACAAGTGTGAACTTAAAATGCGCTCTACAAAGTCCATGTCTTCCTTCTCTAGGTCTCTAAGTGCATGTGAATCACTTAGGAATTGAAGGCTATGGAGTTTTTAATCTATTTTTCATGCTGCTAACAACTATTAGTAGAAAACCACAGGTACGACTTACGGGGGGCTTTCTCAAGCACAAAAGAACAACTCAGATTGAGGTCAGAGGCAGAATCAGATGCACATCAACTCTGGAGGGGCTGCAGGCCGTTTCTTCCTACAGACTGAAACCTAACATCATGAATGGCAGTGATGCTTCACTCCTAGATGAGCTCAACACCTTTTATGCCCACTTTGAAAGGGAGAATAAAACTGAAGCACTGGGGATCCCGGTTGCATCTGATGACACTGTGATCTCAGAGCCTGAAGTCAGAACCTCTTTTGAGAGCGTGAACCCTCACAAGACAACTGGCCCCAATGGTGTACATAGTGGGGCTCTGAAAACCTGTGCCAATCAACAGCTGGGTGTGTTCAAAGACATATTCAATCCTTCATTGCTACAGTCAGACATTTGCATCTGCTTCAAAAGGGCAACAATCACACCAGTGCCCGAGAAGAGTATGGTGAGCTGCCTTAACGACTATTGTCCAGTAGTGCTCACATCTATGGTGATAAAGTGCTTTGAGACATTGGTTATGGCTAGAATCAACTCCTGCCTAAGCAAGGACCTGGACTCAATTCAATTTGACTATCATCACAATACAGTGGATGCAATCTCATTGTCTCTTCACACAGCCTTGGATCACCTGGACAATACTAATACTTCTGTCAGGCTGCTGTTCATTGACTACAGCTCAGCATTTAACACATTCATTCATACACTTCTGATCCATAAGCTCCAAAACCTGGGCATCTGTACCTCCCTCTATACCTCTTTACCTCCCCACCAGAAGACCACAGTCTGTGCGGATTGGAAATAACATTTCCACCTCACTGATAACCAACTTGCCCAGACAGGGAAGCTGCAGAAGCTTGCACATGATCTAGAGAGGTATACCTGGAACTTTGTGGAACTCTGCGAAAAACCTCAGTGAACATCTTACTCAGGAAAGCCATATACTAAACTACAACAAAAATCTGGCAGACTGAGGAATGGCCAACACCCTGGACGAAATCATTCATTATCACTCTCTCCAAGAAAGGCCACTTACAGCAGTGCCACAATGATAGAAGCCTTATCAGCCATGCAAGCAAAGTGATGTTGAAAATCATCTTGAACAGATTGAAACCACAGGCAGAAGAAATAATCACCAAAGAGCAGGCTGGATTCAGAAGTGGAAGAAGTACAACAGAACAGATATTCAACCTCCGAGTACTCTGCAAGAAATACAACCAACTTCAACAGGACATTTTCCATGTGTTCATAGACTTCAAGAAGGCATTCAGTAGGGTGTGGCATGATGCACTGTAGGCCACAATGAAGAGATACAACATGGGCCAGAAAATGAGAATGAGTTGGCCTGCCTTGTGAACTATCGGATATGGCATGGAGATCAGCGACGAGAAAACCAAGCTGATGAGAAACAGTGACAAAAGTCACAGTCAGGAACTAGATACTGTCAAATGGTTCAAGTATCTTGGTGCCATCATCAATCAAGAAGGATCAAAGCCTGAAGTCCTTGCAAGAACAGCCCAAACAACAGCAATGCTGGCTAAACTAAAACCAATCTGGAAAGGCAGTAACAATGCTCTCATTGTTTAAGCTTTGAACATGTTCATTGAGTGTCTGTTGCTTTTAGTGGTAGAGAATTCTAAAAATACACAACTTTCTGAGTGAATAGTTTTTTCCTTTCTCCGTCTTATATGGGCAGCCCTGATGTTGAGATTGCAACCCATAGTTCTAGACAAGCCCCCTAAGAATTTTAAATGTTTTGATAAGATCACCTACTATCATTGCAAACTCCAAGGAAAATAGGACTGTCCAATAGATCCTTCTATATAGAGTAGCCTTTTTGATTCAAGAAAATATCCTGACAGATAGGCAAATATAGTTTTACTTCTACGGGTTAACACAGTGTTCATTAACTCCCGGAAAAGAACAGTATACCTCTCAATGCCTAATCCAAAATGACATCATGATTTACTGCAGAAGCTGGAAAATGAATTTGACATTCAAATAATAATGGACAACCAGATAACATTTTCTTCTTTGAATATTTAAGTGTGATACTGTTCAACACACAGGCAGACAATTGTTTATTTGGATGACTGGATTAATCCCTAAATTGTTCCATGTTTTAGTATGAATCTGGATCTTTAAATAAAGAAAAATTGAGTTTTACAAGCTATTATTTCAAATACTTACTTAATAACTGAACCAAAATTATTCTGCTCAAATATAAATTATTTTTTTCTATTAGGTCCTTGATCTGTCCAGTGATAACATTAAATTTTCCTCCCTGAATTCCGAACCCTTAAACCTAAACCAGTTCAAAATAATCATAGACAGCAGGTAAAGTATCTGTGGGCCAAAAGGTATACTGAATACAATACATTATTTTGTGTTCTCTTGCACATTATTTGCTCACAGATCCATAGAGATTCTTGTCATTGTTCTGATCAGATGAGTCCTCTCCCGGCAGATAAACAGAATAGTATTGATGTTATTTCAAAAGGCAGTCAGGTTTGGAATAGATTCACAAAGCTAAAAACTCATAACTGCAATCTGCTTCCACAAGAAGGACAAGGATAAAGATGGCAAGCATGTTGGAATACCACTACCAATAGCTCACTCTTCAAGTTGCATATCATCCTGAACTAGGAACGTACCTACAACCCTCCGCATTGGCTGTCAGTGACTTACTTGGTGCTACATCCTGCATTCATGTGGATTTCTTAATTTTATTATCTTTGCCACTAACTTCCACCCTGTCCTTAAGTTCACTTGGACTATTTATGATATTTCTTCTCCTTTTCTGGATTTCCTTGTTGCTCTCTCTAGGGATGAACTATCTGTTGCTTTCTTTATAAACCCGCTTACTCCCACAGCTTCTTCGAGTATGTCTTCTCCTACCCTGTCTCTTATAAAGATGCCACTCTTTTCTCTCAGTTTCTTCTCTGTATTCTCAAGATGTGATTTCCTGTTCTAGGACTCCTGAAACATCATTCTTTTTCAGGAAATGTGGTGTCTGTCCCCTCTAATGTAGTTAATGGAGCCCTTGCTTACATTTTCCTCTATTTGTTGGAATTCTGCTCTCAAACCCAGTATATCAATATGTTGTACTTTGCCTCTGACATTTATTCTATTTTAATCAATAGAATGAATGTCAGGGTCAAGTCCAAATGCTATGTGACTGGGAATGAATTTCTACAGTATGTAGTCTAGATATTATCACATTGCTAGTTATGGGAACTTAAGTTCTGTAATCTGGCTGCCTCATTTCTAACATTACAATAGAATGATATTCATTAGTAAATTATTTGGAAATTTGAGTTATTTTTGTCACATGTACAATGAAAACATTGTTTTGCATGCCGTCCGTTAAGATAATTTCATTACATCAGTGCATTAAGGAAGTACAAGGAAAAACAGTAACAGAATGCAGAATAAATTGTTGCAGAGAAAATACAGATACACAAAAAGATGCAAGGCTATAACTCGGTCGACTATGAGGTCAAGAGTCCATCCTATTTACTAGGGAACCATTTGGTAGCTTTATAACAGTGCTGTTCTTGGGCCTGATGCTACGTACTTTCAGGTTTTAGTATCTTTTGACTTATGGGAGGGGAATATCTGAGATGGGTGGTGTTTTTGATTATGTTGGCTGCTTTGTTGAATCAGTGAGAAGTATAGACAGAGTCCATGGAGAGGAAGCTAATTTCCACTATTTGTTGAGCTATATACACAACTCTTTGTATTTTGGGGAGGGGGTAGTGGTTTCCAGTAGATCAGTAGCCAAATCAAGCTGTCATGCATCCATACAGGAGGCTTTTTATGGTGTATCTACAAAAATTGGTGAGGGTCAAAAGATACGATGCAAAATTTCTTTAACCTCCTTGAGGAAGTATATGTGCTGGTGAGCTTTCTTGGCTAAAGTCATGTGGTTTGACCAAGACAGCCATTTGGTGATTTTTCACTTTTAGAAACTCAATACTTTCAACCTTCTTGACCTCATCACCATTGATATAAATGGGACTGTGTATGTTGCCTGTTTTTTGAAGTCAGTGAACAGCTCTTTTGTTTTACTGACATTGGAGAAACCATGACATTCGGCTCTCTGTCTCCTTCATGCATTCCGAGTCATCATTGTTTTATTTTCGATCCGCTATGATGTATCATCCACGAACTTGTAGAGCAAAGTTTAGCAACACAGTTATGAGTAGGAGGCCAAGGACAGCTATGAGATATCTTGAAAGGACAGGAACAATACCATAATCTTTCTTTCAATGCAATTCTCCTGAATTAGAGCCATTAAATATCATGTTTGATAAATGATTATTTAGTCATGCCTGCTGATTCCAGTAAGACTTCAGCAGAAGAAAAGGAGGCAGAGTGGATAGTGGACATATCTTCCATCACAGTGCTAGCAGGATGTAAATGTGCATCCTCATGGTTCCTGTACTGTCATGATCCTAAGCTGTTAGCTGCCACTTGCTGCTCTGGTGGACCTTTGGAGTCCAGTGGGACATTGTGAACTTCCATTGGTTACTCATCTTTAACGCTGACTGTTTGCTAAGCCTCCACTGAGTACAGACTGCAGATTTCCATATCCAGGTGAATGAGAATTGTCATCTGATAGGAGGTAAGATAAATGCAGTTACATTATTATTAAAATTTAATTAGTTTTGTATTTTTACTTTAAAATATTTAGTATTTTTAATTTTAATATTTTAAAACATTTTAATGGTGTGGGAGTGACAGCAGTCAGTTTCACTCTATGAGTTCGGGTGGCCATCTGCAATGTTGGGAGTTAGGCTTTGGGTCATATTGGAACAAACAATATGGGCCAGGACAGAGAGCAAATGGTTTGACAGCAAAAGGTAATCTGCCTCAAAATTCAATCTTGGTTACTTGTTTTTTTTTAATTCTCTTACAATACGCTTTGATAGATACAATATTGAAGAGAGATTGTTAGTGAGATTCGAAAATCTATGTCTCTGCTGTGCGGGATGTGGTTGAATTATGAGGGCCAGCTTCTGCCAGCCTTTTTGTTGCAATGATAGGGGATCCACACACAGCAGTGATGCATTGTGATATGTAGACATTGAGAAGGTCTTAAGGAAGAAAGTCCAATGCCTCTTATAAAAAGATAATGACATTGAATTGAATGGAATTGACTTTATTTCTTACATCCATCGCATACATAAGGAGTAAAAATTTCAGTCTGAATGTGCAATGTACAAATTATAGTAATTTGTAATAAATAGTATGTACAACAAGATAGACAACAGAACAGTCAATATAGCTTAGAAATACAGTTGTGTCAGCATGAATTAATCGGTCTGATGGTCTGGTGAAAGAAGCTGTCCTGGAGCCTGTTGGTCCTGGCTTTAATGCTGTGGTACTCTTTTCCAGATGGTAGCAGCTGGAACAGTTTGTGGTTGGGGTGACTTGGGTCTTCAATGATCCGTTGGGCTCTTTTTATGCACCTGTTGCTGTAAATGTCCTAAATAGAGGGAAGTTCACACCCACAGATGTGCTGGGCTGTCCGCAAAGTCTTATGATTGAGGGGAGTACAGTTCCCATGCCAGGCAGTGATGCAGCCAGTCAGGATGCTCTCAATTGTGTCTCTGTAGAAACTCCTTAGGATTTGTGGACTCGTGCCAAACTTCTTCAATTGTCTGAGGTGAAAGAGGCACTGTTATTCTTTTTTCACCATATAGCCGGTATCTAGAGACTAAGTGAGGTCTTCAGTGATGTGTATACTGAGGAATATTATGCTGTTCACCCTCTGAACCCCAGATCCATTGATATCAATAGTGATGATCCTGTCTCATTCCTCCTGTAGTCCACAATCAGCTCCTTTGTTTTATTTGCCGCCCAGCCCAGTGCGGTTGCTACATATGCAACTGAGTTTTTTGGTTGACGTCACTACAAAAAGAATAATATCAATAAAGTTATGGAAATTTGTGTAGAAGGATTTTGATTGAAAATTCTATTATCAATACAGACAACCACATATGGAAGTTCAGGATATGGAAATTCACCCTTACAAAATTTACAGAACATACCCAGAAATTTGAAATCAAAATAAAATTTGCGGTTACGGAATGTTGTGTGGGGAGAGAAAAAGTAAATAATTGAACCCAAAATTTCTTTCAACTCGTGAATGCAGTGTGTTTCTTGACACATACACAAACAATGTGGCTTCATGTTATTATGAAAAAATGTCTAGATATTTCTTCAAGACACTTATTCCCTAGGACCTTGAGGGAGGTTGGTGTAGAAATAACAGGGGGTCTGACAGAAATATTTCAAATGTCATTAAAAACGGGGATGGTACCAGAGGATTGGCATATTGCTCATGTGGTTCCATTGTTTAAAAAGGGTTCTAAGAGTAAACCTAGCAATTATAGGCCTGTCAGTTTGAGGTCAGTGGTGGGTAAATTAATGGAAAGTATTCTTAGAGATGGTATATATAATTATCTGGATAGACAGGGTCTGATTAGGAACAGGCAACATGGATTTGTGCGTGGAAGGTCATGTTTGACAAATCTTATTGAATTTTAGAGGTTATGAGGAAAGTTGACTAGGGTAAAGCAATGGATGTTGTCTATATGGACTTCAGTAAGGCCTTTGACAAGGTTCTGCATGGAAGATTAGTTAGGAAGGTTCAATCGTTTGGTATTAATATTGAAGTAGTAAAATGGATTCAACAGTGGCTGGATGGAGATGCCAGAGAGTAGTGGTGGATAACTGTTTGTCAGGTTGGAGGCTGGTGACTAGTGGTGTGCCTCAAGGATCTGTACTGGGTCCAATGTTGTTTGTCATTTACATTAATGATCTGGATGATGGGGTGGTAAATTGGATTAGTAAGTATGCAGATGATACTAGGGTAGGTGGTGTTGTGGATAATGAAGTAGATTTTCAAAGTTTGCAGAGAGATTTAAGCCAGTTAGAAGAGTGGGCTGAACAATGGCAGTTGGAGTTTAATGCTGATAAGTGTGAGGTGCTACATTTTGGTAGGAATATTTCAGATAGGACATACATGGTAAATGGTAGGGCATTGAAGAATGCAGTAGAACAGAGTGATCTAGGAATAATGGTACATAGTTCCCTGAAGGTGGAATCTCATGTGGATAGGGTGGTGAAGAAAGCTTTTGGTATGTTGGCCTTTATAAATCAGAGCATTGAGTAAAGGAGTTGGGATGTAATGTTAAAATTGTACAAGGCATTGGTAAGGCCAAATTTGGAGTATTGTATACAGTTCTGGTCACCGAATTATAGGAAAGATGTCAACAAAATAGAGAGAGAGTACAGAGAAGATTTACTAAAATGTTACTGGGTTTCAGCACCTAAATTACAGGGAAAGGTTGAACAAGTTAGGTCTTTATTCTTTGGAGCATAGAAGGTTGAGGGGGGGACTTGATAGACGTATTTAAAATTATGAGGGGGATAGATAGAGTTGATGTGTATAGGTATTTTCCATTGAGAGTAGGGGAGATTCAAGCAAGAGGACATGAGTTGAGAGTTAGGGGGCAAAAGTTTAATGGTAACACGAGGGGGAATTTCTATACTCAGAGAGTGGTAGTTGTGTGGAACGAGCTCCCAGTGGAAGTGATAGAGACTGGTTCAGTATTGTCATTTAATGTAAAATTGGATAGGTATATGGACAGGAAAGGAATGGAGGGTTATGGGCTGATTGTGGGTCAGTGGAACTAGGTGCGAGTAAGCGTTCGGCATGGACTAGAAGGGCCGAGATGGCCTGTTTCCATGCTGTATTTGTTATATGGTTTTATATTGTATATGTAATTTCTTCTGGAAGATACTAAATTTGTAGAATCTGTTCCTAATATGCCTTAGTGATCTCCCAACATGGTCTACAATGTGTCATTTTGCATGTATTAGACTATGCCCTTTTGAGTTTAAAATTTCTCCTGAGAATGCATTTTCGCTTATGCAACTGTACAGAAGCATTGATACTCAATACATAAAGTCAATTTTATAATAAGGATTAAATGTTTGGATTACAACCTACAACAGTACTAATACCAATTCATCACTTGTTTCTGAATTTTTTGGTCTAGTTGTCTGTGCTATACTGACTAAATATTGAACACTTACATTGATATAAGGAACAGGAACTTATTCCTCTTAATTCAACAGAATTTTATAACATTAAAATGATTTAAAAGTTAACACAGACAAAGCCATCTGATCCCTTATTCTTATGTTGATAATTAGCTTCGCAACATCAACAATGGCTGTGTATGGAGTTTTTTTTAACATAGCAAAGCATCCCAAGGCATTTATTAAATGGAAGCAGTCAAAACATGAAAAGGTTTAATGGGGTTGGTATGGAGTGTCCAGTTATTTGACAGTCAGAATCATCGAATGTTTAAAGGTTTTAACAAGTTACTTAAAGGAGTATTAGGACTGTTTGTTCAAATCCTAATTTATTGCTTTTCATGCTTCTGTTTAAATTAAGTTGATTCCAGTTAATTGGGCCATTAGGTAATCAGGGCAGCCACCTCTTTAGGAAAATTCTTAAAGAATAAAAACTAAATTAAGAAAATAGATAGGACTCCCTTTGTTTATTTGAGGCAGAAAACTGTTGACAAACAGTTTCTAACTAGTGTCAGTCGTGTGCACTTGTGTGGCTGTTAGACACTACACTGTGATTGAGTGGTCAGTTTTTAAATACCGTCAGTTGCATGTGTTTGTATTCAAAAGCAGTGATTTTTGTCACTAATAGTTTGCAAGAAGTAAGCAGTAAGCCAAATTGGAACTGCAGTTTCAAGATTCAGGCCAGGAGATGCCAGAAAGAGCAGGGAGTGTAAATTAAGCTATTTCACTACTACAACAAGTTAGGAATTAGATTAGATTAGAGTCAACTTTATTGTCATTGTGTCGAGTACAGATACAAAACCAATGAAATGCAGTTAGCATCTTACCAGAAGTGCAAAAGAATAGTGCTATTTACAAAATAACTGTGAATTAAAAGTAAGTGCTACAGCAAAGAAATATAAAAGTACTAACACAGTACAATATGGGTGCAATACTGTTTAGTGTTGTGATGTGAGGTTCAGCAGGGTCACAGTCTCAGGGAAGAAGCTCTTCCTGTGCCTGCTGGTGCGGGAGCGGAGGCTTCTGTAGCACCTACCGGATGGGAGGAGAGTAAAAAGTCCATGGTTAGGGTGAGATGCTTCCTTGATAATGCTTTTTGCTCTGCCCACGCAGCGTTTATGTTAGATGTTCTCAATGGTGGGCAATTAGGTGCCAATAATCCGCTGGGCAGTTTTCACCACCCGTTGGAGGGCTTTGCGGTCCAATACGGGACAATTGCCATTCCACACTGAGATGCAGTTGGTGAGTATGCTCTCAGTGGTAAAGCGGTAAAAGTCCATCAGTATCCTGGGGCAGAGGTGAGCTTTCTTGATGCTTCTCAGGAAATAAAGGTGCTGTTGTGCCTTTTTGATCAGGATGGAGGAGTTGAGGGACCAGGTGAGATCATTGGAAACGTGGACACCAAGGAATTTGAAGCTTGATATACGCTCCACTACAGCTCCATTAATGTAAATGGGGACATGAGTGTGGCTCCTAGTATCCCTGAAGTCCACAATGATCTCCTTGGTCTTCTGGGTGTTAAGGGCCAGGTGGTTGTTGGCACACCACGTGGCCAGGTGTTGGACCTCATCCCTCATCATCCCCTCTGATCAGGCCAACCACTGTGGTGTCGTCTGCGAACTTGATTATGGAATTAGAACCATGTACAGGAATGCAGTTATAGGTGAAAAGGGAGTACAAAAGAGGGCTCAGCACAAAGCCTTGAGGCATGCCTGTATTCAGGGTGAGAATGGTGGAGAGGTTCTCTAGCTTAACAGATTGGGGTCTGTTAGTCAGAAATTAGAACGGTATCGACAATCATCTTAAATCTTAAAATGAAAATGAAAATTTGGATGATGGAATCGTCTAAAGTATTATATGAAGGCAGTCCATTATCTGCACTAGGTGTCTGCATTGATTTTGTTCATTTACAATCAGTCAAAAGGACATGGTAGATTAATTCCTCCATCAATAACCATTTGGAACAAATACACAGTTGTACAGTACTGTAGTAGTATTGGTAATGTTTAATTTGTTCCGTATGTCGTTTAAATAATCAGCGAAATAGAAGAATTTTTTATACCTTTTAACTATTTCCATGGAATTTTGGCTGATTGGGGTAGCTGCATAATTGGGCCAAAATGTACAGGTCCTGATATGTCCCAATTAACTGGAATCCACTATATAACATTTTTAAATGTAGTATTTGGTGCATTTTTGGTAACCATATAAGCAGGGCTTCAATTTCTTCAGTCTTAACAGATTAAAAATGAGAAACTGCATAAAACCCCAGAAGTACTAATTTTATATTTTCCACCAGTTAAATATCATGTGATTAATAAATGGCAAATATGTAAAAGCAACATGAGTGAATCTGCAGATGCTGGAAATAAATAAAAATACAAAATGCTGGCAGAACTCGTCAGGCCAGACAGCATCTACGGGAGGAGGTAACGATGTTTCGGGTCCTGATGAAGGGTTTCGGCCCGAAACGCCGTCACTACCTCCTCCCATAGATGCAGTTTGGCCTGCTGAGTTCTGCCAGCATTTTGTGTTTTTATTTTTTGCAAATATGTAAACGTTCTCTTTGGCTTTTAGAACATTATGCATAGTTTTCAGAAAGTGCACTGATAGGTATAATTTTTCTTCGGGCTCTGATGGCCAATATTCTAGTCGTGACAGAAGAATAAAACTACCAGTTGACATAAGGGTGGGGGTGCTGGCAAGGGGAACAAAAGATGTGTCCGAAGACATGAAATAAAATAAGGGTTTTGCTGAAGCATAACACTGGGGAATTTTGCTGTAGTGTTGTGCCACCCTGCAGAAATTTTCTGAGTGGTTTTCAGTGTGTGACGAAATAGCTAATAATGTAGCTAACAAAAACCTCTGAGACATTATAACTAACGGTCATTTTTTGTAGGAAAGTTATTTCTTGGGAGATCAGAAAGAAGACTTATTTTAATTGCCATGGACATTTGAATAAAACACCAGGATGAATTAAATTATCCACTACCTTCTTAAAAAGGGTAGAGTTAAGGCCAGACTTACTCACCACGTTTAAGTCGTGTGAGTGTTTGTCTAAAGATTCCTTTAAAATCAGGGTAAATATATTTCAAAGAACGGCTTTGTTATGAAACTTCAAGAATCAGTGTATAGATAATTTTCTTCCTCCCATGACTATTGTTATTTTTATATTTATAGAAGCCAAAATTGGCTGTATTTTTTACCGATGCTCTTTTTCAATAACCAAAGTTGTCAAACAAAAATACCGTAAGTTCAGTCCTTACGTGTAATAATGAAATTCATATTTAATTTTTGTCTATTTTTATTTATGGGATGAGGGCATAGCTGGCAAAGGCAAAATCCATTGCACATATCTAAACTGCCTTTGAATCCGTGTAATGAAGGCATGCTCAGAGATTTAGATTTAGTAATGATGAATGAATTGTATTGTATTCCCAATCAAGATACTGTCTTGAATTACTACTACTTTGTGCTACTTTATTAATGATTCCTCATCTAACAGAAATAACATTGTATTGTTTCCCTTGTTAAACACATTTTACTATTATAGAGCTCACTATAGTCATATGGTAGATTTATTGGATAGTGGACTCTATGTTGAACACAACAGCCTGACGAAACATGTTGGAGCAATGTCAAGTTATGCCCTTTTCAGTGCTACATCCTCCATTTTACACCCCCATTCAGTTTATTACAGATCTTGCTAGTTCACACATCAAAGTGTTCTTTTATGAAAAATCACTTCCGCACTGAGCTCTTCTTAAGTGATATTAGTCTGAAGAGATCAATATTGCAACACTGATTTCTGACTTTATGACTCACAATTGGGGAACTTTGTCACAAGATCATTATTACCATGTTTAGCAATCAGTACAGCTTTACTTGCAAACCAATGCTCTGAAAACATGTTAATCTCAATAAAAAGTAATAAATATTTAGGGGAAAATCCACTGAATGAGATTTGTCATTAGTAGTTCATTTATTAATTAATTTTGGTCATCTCATTGAAAGGTTGATGTGAAAAAATATACTAAGTTTTCTACTGCAAGGAGTGATTGAAGTGAGTGAAGGAAGAGAATATAGCCATTGTTTTCAGTAAAGTGTAGAAGCAATAAAATAGCAATTATTTAGGACCTTTGATAACCAAAGTATATTTGGAAGTACTTTACCGCCAATGAAGTTCATATGAAATGTGGTGATAACTCCTATGTAGTGGGCGTTGTGGCTTGCACAAGTGAGGAGACTGCAGTAATCTGATACTACTGTTCAACTCCCAGTGTAATTTAGTTTTAAATTAATAGATTTTTTTGGTTTGTTAATATGAGTAAGTGCAATGATAAAAAAGTTTAATAGTTAATCAAATTTTAAAATTGCTGGAATTTAGGCACCTTTTGTTGTTTACTGTGGAAAACACCAGCAGTATTCCAGAAATATGAGAGTGTCAGGAGGCAGAAGTGCTATTACTAAGGAGAAGGTGCTTGGAAAGCTGGAAGGTCTAAAGGTAGTTAGGTCACCTGAACCTGATGCACTACACCCCAGGGTTCTGAAAGAGGTAGCTGAAGAGATTTTGGAGGCATTAGTAATGAGCTTTCAAGAATCACTAGATTCTGGAATGATGCCAGAGGAATGGAAAATTGTAAATGTCACTCTATTCTTTAAGAAGGGAGTGAGAAAAAAGAAAGGAAATTGTAGAACAGCTACCCAGACTTCAGTGGTTGGAAAGATGTTGGAGCCCATTATTAAGATGAGGTTTCGGGGGACTTGGAAGCAATTGATAAAGTAGGCCAAAATCAGCATGGTTTCCTGAAGGAGAAATCTTGCTTGACTAATCCGTTTGGATTATTTGAGGAAATAACAGGCAGGATAGACGAAGGAGAGTCAGTGGATGTTGTTTAATGTTCTTTGATTTTCAGGCCTTTGACAAGGGACACATGAGGCTGTTGATCAAGAACCCATGGTATTACAGTCAAGATACTAGCAGGATAGAAGATTGGCTGTCTGCCAGGACGCAAAGAGTTGGAATAAAGGGAGGCTTTTCTGTTTGGTTGCCAGTGCCCAGTGGTGTTAAGCAGGGATCAGTGTTGTGACCACTTCTTTTCATGTTATATGTCACCAAATTGGATGACAGAATTGATGGCTTTGTGGCCAAGTTTTTGGACAATAGGTGGAGGGGCAGAAAGTGTTGCAAAAGTGTTGCAGGGAGTCTGCAAAAAGATTTAGACAGATTAGGAAATAGACAAGAAAAAGTGGAAGATATAATATAGTGTAGGGAAGTGAATTGTCATGTACTTTGGTAGAACGAATAAAGACATATTTTCTGAACAGGGAGAAAAATCAGAAATAAGAGGTGCAAAGGTACTTGGGAGTCCTCATGCAGGATTCCCTGGAAGTTAACTTGCAGGTGATAAGGAAGGTAAACACAATTTTAGCATTCATTTTGAGAGGACTTGAATACAAAAGCAAGGATGTAATGTTGAGGCTTTATAAGGTATTGGTCAGACGGCACTTGGCGTATTGTAAACAGTTTTGAACTCCATGTTTAAAAAAAGATTACTAGAATTGGAGAGGGTCCAGAGGAGTGACAGGAGAATGATTCTGAGAATGAAAGGGTTAGTGTATGAGGAATCTTTAATGGTTTTAGGCTTGTACTCAGGGGAAGAACGAGGGGGAAATCTCATTAAAATATATTAAATATTGAAAGATCAAGATAGAATGGATGTAGAGAGGAAGTCTCCTATAGTGTGGGAGTCTAGGACCAGAGTGCACAAACTTGGAATACAAGGACATCCCTTTAGAACAGATATGAGAAGGAACTTCCTAAGTCAGAAGGTGGTAAATCTGTGGAACTCATTGCCACAGACAGCTATAGAAACCAAACAATTGCTTATATTTAAACAGGAGGTTGATAGGTTCTTGATTAGTTAGGGCATCAAGGTTTAAGGAAGAAGATAGGATAATGGGTGAGAGGGATATTAAATCAATCATGATGGAATGATGGAGCAGACTTGATTGGCCGAATAGCCTAATTCTGCTCCATTGTCTTATGATCTTATGTACTTAGTGCCTTCTACTTGTGTGTAATTGATGACAATTTCTTGCTCCATTCATTTTACCTTTTGTGAGGAAAGAAGGTTGGGATTTTAGGTTTTTCTGAACTGATGGTTCTCGGAAAAGGAACCGTTGGCTCTTGTAGGTTAGTAGGAATTCTTGAATTGTATTCCCAGCCCCACCATCTGAACTGATACTGATAAACAGCCATTGTGCTGGTGAAGACTCCAATTTCAAGGGCTGCTTTGGCACCGTGACCATTGCTATGTACCTACTACTTTTTAAATGTGGGGGAAATAATCTCTCCATTTTACTGAAGCTTTGGGAGATCTGGATGAAGATAGTGTGGTGGGATTAAGAGAAGCATTCCCGCAATGCTTCTACCTAAGAGCATAGATTCCAGCAATCTACCTAAGAAAATAAAGAGCATTATTCCACTGATTTTGAAACCAGAATTTGATTTTATGCTCCCAGAAAGCATTTTATGAAATCCCCTTCAAGTGAGTTGGTGCTCATCTGCTCTGAGAAGTATTTTGGAGTAAATTTGCAAGACAAATCACAATCTTCATTGCTGGTTTTTAATCATCGTCTCTCTGATAACAATTGTAAGGGGACAACTTCACTCAGCTTCACTTGCCCCATCATTGAAATGTTCCCACAACCAATGGAATCACTTCCAACAGTTCTTCATATCATGTTCTCAATATTTATTGCTTATTTATTTGTTATAATAAACTCCTCCCTCTCTGCACCAATCCCAACCTCACAACAAATGACAGAAAAAGCTGGTGCAGTTGCGTTGTGGCGGACTGAGCTCTACCTTGCTGAGGCCCGGCCGTATCTCCCAGACATCTCCTCACACCTACCTTTTCCAGTGGACCCCATTCTAGACCATCACTGACCTTATCAACTCTGGAGAACTCCGATCCACTGCCACCAAACTCATACTTACCTTACTCTGCACTGCTCGCTTCTACTTCCAACCTAAAGTTCACAAACCTGACTGTCCAGGTTGTCCTTCTGTCGCTACCTGCTCCTGCCCCACTGACTCCATTCTGTCCCCCTTGGTTCAATCCCTTCCCACAACACTTCTGTTAGTCTTGATCTCCTCAGCAACATTCAATTCCCTGGCCCCTACTGCCTCATTTTCAACATGAATGTACAGTCCCTATATAGTTCTCTCCCCAATCAAGAGGATCTTCGGGCTTTCCTTTGTCAATAAAAGAACCAACCAGTTCCCCTCCACCACCACGGTCCTTTTATTGGCAGAACTGGTCCTCATCCTCAACAACTTTTCCTTCAGCTCCTCCCACCTTCTCCAGACTTGACGGGTAGCCAAGGCCACCTATATAGGGCTCAGCTATGCCTGCCTTTTCTTTAGTAATGTAGAACTGTCTGTGTTCCAAGCCTACCCTGGTAATGTTCCCCAACTCCTCCTCTACTACAATGATGACTGCATTGGTGCTGCTTCATGCTCCCATGCTGAGCTTGTCAATGTCATCAACTCTGCCTCTAACTTCCACCCTGCCCTTAAATTCACGTGGTCCATTTCTGACACCTCCCTCCCCTTTCTTGATCTCTCTGTATTCATTTCAGATGACAAACTATCAACCAATTTCTGTTATAAGCCT
The DNA here is from genome assembly GCF_030144855.1 of Hypanus sabinus. Classification (NCBI taxonomy): domain Eukaryota; kingdom Metazoa; phylum Chordata; class Chondrichthyes; order Myliobatiformes; family Dasyatidae; genus Hypanus; species Hypanus sabinus. The sequence continues at coordinate 137,631,368 of NC_082714.1, forward strand.
GCTGACTCCCACATTATATTTACCCTACCTCTTCCCACCTTGTCTTGTGCAAAAATGCTGTTCCCTTTTCTCAGTTCCTTCGTCTCCACTGCATGCATTTCCAGCATGTGGCTTTCCCTTCCAGGATATCAAAGGTGTCCTCCTCCTTCAAAGAATGTGTTTTCCCTTTCTTCACCATTTCTTACTCACATTTGCTCCATTTCCCAAACATCCACACCCACCCCATTTTCCCACCGCTTTAACAGTGATAGAGATCCTCTTGTCCTTATGTACCATCCCATAAATCCCCACATCCAACACACCATCCTCTGTAATTTCAGCCATCTCCAAAGGGACCCTACCACCAAACCTCCACCTTCCCCTTCCCACCTCCCTGCTTTTCACAGGGATTGCTTCAGTCATGATTCCCTTGTCCATTCATCCCTCCCCACTAATTTCCCTTTTGGCACATCCCTGCATGCAGCTGAAATGCTACATCTGCCATTTATCTCCTCCATCATCTCCATTCAGGGCCCCTAACACAGGTAAGGCAACATTTCACCTGGGAATCTGCTAAGTCATGTCACGTATTGTGCCCGGTGCTCCCGATGTGGCCTCCTGGTGAGATTCATCATAAGTTTGGGGTGGGGGGCACTTTCTTGAGCACCTCCTATTCATCTGCCAAAAGCAGAACCTTCCAATGGCCAAACCTTTCAATTCCAATTCTCATTTCCATTCTGATATACTGTTCCATGCCTTCCCTTGTGCTAAGATGAGGCCACTGTCAAGGTGGAGGAACAACACCTTAAATGCCATCTGTGTAGCCTCCAACTCAATGGCATGAATACTGTTTTCACCTTCCAGTAAAAAAATCCCTCCCCCTTCCCTCTGCTTCTATTCCCCACTCTGGCCTCTTAGCTCTTCTCACCTGCCTATGACCTCCCCCCCCCCCCACACACACACCAGGGTCCCCTCCTCCTTCTCTTACTCCTGTGGTCCACTCTTCTCTCCTTGTTTCTCCAGCCCTTTATCTGTGCCCTCTCATGTTAGCCATTTCAGCCCTGGGGAAAAACCTCTGACTATCCACATGATCAATGCCTCTTATCATCTTATACATCTCTATCAGGTCACCTCTCATCCTCCATCACTCCAAGGAGAAAAGGCCAAGTTCACTCTACCTGTTCTCATAAGGCATGCTCCCCAATCCAATCAACGTGCTTGTAAATCTCCTCTGCACCTCTTCTATAGTTTCCACATCCTTCATGTAGTGAGGTGACCAGAACTGAGCACAGTACTCCAAGCGGGGTCTGACCAGGGTCTTAAATAGCTGTAATATTATCTCTCAGCTCTTAAACTCAACCCCATGATTAATGAAGGCCAATGCACCGTATGCTTGCTTAACCACAGAGTCAACCTGCGCAGCAGCTTTGTGTGTCCTATGGACTCGGACCCCAAGATCCCTCTGATTTTCCGCACTGCCAAGAGTCTTACCATTAATACTATATTCTGCCATCATATTTGACCTAACTAAATGAACCACCTCACACTTATCTGGATTGAACTCCATCTGCCAATTTTCTGTCCCATTTTACATCCTATCAAAGTCCTTCTGTAACCTCTGACAGCTCTCCACAGTATCCACAACACCCCCAAACTTTGTGTCATCAGCAAACTTACTAACCCATCCCTCCACTTCCTCATCCAGGTCATTTATAAAAATCACGAAGAGAAGGGGTCCCAGAACAGATCCCTGAGGCACACCACTGGTCCCTGACCTCCATACCAAATATGACCCATCTACAACCATTCTTTGCCTTCTGTGGGCAAGCCAATTCTGGATCCATAAAGCAAGGTCCCCTTGGATCCCATGCCTCCTTACTCCTTCCTCTCACTTCTTTTTATCTCTGGTGTTTCCCCCTTCCTATACAGTCTTGAAGAAGGGTCTCAGCCCAGAACATTTCCTGTTTAATCACTTCCATTCATGAATTGAATTGACTTTATTTCTTACATCTTTCACATACATGATGAGTAAAAATCTTTACGTTACGACGCTGTCTAAATGTCCAATGTGCAATCATAGTAATTTATAATAATTTATCATAAATAGAACAGTCATTGTAACATAGAAGTACACTCAAATCAGCTTGAGTTAATCAGTCTGATGGCCTGGTGGAAGAAGCTGTCCTGGAACCTGTTGCTCCTGGCTTTTATGCTGCAGTACCGCTTCCCGGATGGTAGCAGCTGGAATAGATTGCATTTGGGATGACTTGGGCCCTTTTTACACATCCTAATTCATGGGAAGTTCACAACTGCAGATGCTCTGGGCTGTCCACACCACTCTCTGCAGAGTCCTGCGATTAAGGGAGGTACAGTTCCCATACCAGGCAGTGATGTAGCCAGTCAGAATGCTCTCAGTTGCGCCCCTGTAGAAAGGATTTGGGGCCCATACCAAACTTCCTCACTGTCTGAGGTGAAAGAGGCACTGTTATGCCTTTCTCACCACACATCTGTTGTGTACAGACCATGTGAGGTCCTCAGTGATGTGGATGCCGAGGAACTTGAGGCTGTTTACCCTCTCAACCCCAGATCCATTGATGTCAGTAGGGGTTAGCCCGTCTCCATTCCTCCTGTAATCCACAACCAGCTCTTTCGTTTTTGCGACATTGAGGGAGAGGTTGTTTTCTTGACACCACTGTTCCTCCGGCATTTTGTGTGTGTTACTCTGGATTTCCAGTATCTGCAAACTTTCTCATGTTTATTATTATTAATTCTTTCTTATTGCATTTGCACAGTTTGTTGTCTTTTGCACTCTGGTTGGACACCAAAGTTGGTGTGCTCATTTATTGATTCAATTACGGATTATTACTCAATCATGGATTTATTGATTACTCCCATAAGAAAATGAATCTTGAATCTCTATATGGTTGCATGTATGATTATAAATTTACTCTGAATTTTGATTAGCAATAGAAAATTACTTACTCTTCCATCTCCTCATTCACTTTTTCCAACTACACAGTATCTGGTATGCAATATACGCTTTTTTTATCAGTACCTCGATTTAACATACTTAAGGCATATTCTTTCATGAGTTTTTCTCCAATCAAACATAATAAATTTGCTTGAGATTAATTAAGGACTTGACTTAATTAACCAAATATTGTGTTAATTTTGAACACTTAGTAAGTATAATGTTAGTATTCATTAAGACGGAATGAAGGATGTTATTAGCTTTGACGATGTTTTGTTGAGCATTTTGGCATATGAAAAGCAGCTTTTATTCTGTGTCTTTGCTTTAATGTTTCTGATAATAGTCCAAATAATTATGCCTTTTTTTTACTACATTTCAAGATTTGTATATTGATCTCCTTGTATGTTATTTTGCATGTTCTTATTATGATGACCTGCTTTTTCACTAATATCTCCATATTTCTTTGTATGGATATTGTTTCTATGGATACCACTTGAATTCCTTTTCCCACAAAACACTTGCTCATTTTCATCTCCATGCCTTTGAAAATCTAGTTTTTTTTTATTTTCTCTCAATGACCCACAACCCTTGTTGCATTTCAGCTTGGTATCAATACATTTCCCTCTCCAGGTTGTGAAAATCCTTTATACATTCAGGGTTTTTTTTAAACAAATGACAATATACCATGATTCAAATATGATAATTACCTGGTCTTGTTTGAAAGGTCTATCATGTTGTCTTACAAGTTATAAGATTATTAGGATGTGAAGAGAAAGTAACCTAAACTATTTCCACAAGGTGGTGCTCCACCAATTCTGAAAAGCATGTCAGAAGTTAAATAGAATTGTTCTTTAGTAATATGGAGATGGTGTTCAGTTGTTAAACTCTTTGAAATTCAAAGCAGAACTACAGACTATTTTTTGTTATTAAAATAATAATGGGATACTTTGAGGAATTAGTTAATTTTAATGGCAGTTGTAATTAGTGCTTTGATGCCATAACAATTGGTTACATAGTGTACTGCACTTATTATTCCAATATTACAAACAGAAACAATAAATGTGGGTTTTACACTCTCTGCTCAACAATGCTTGCTTCTTATTAGTCAAACACCTTGGTATTAAAATTTTCATTCCTGTTTTAAGATGGCTTTGGCCTTCCCTACCTCAATGATTTTCATAGTATGACAGCCTTCCGATTACAGTGCTCCTTCAGTTTTGCTCTCTTGAACACCTCATCTCCAGTTCTTACATTACCATTCCAAGCAGATGTCCCATCAGCCAACTAGGTCTGAGATTCTGGAATTCTTTCGCTAAATTTATTGATATTTTTTCTCCTCCATCAAGGACTTCCTTAAAATTTACGCCATCCACCATAATAACATTTTATGTGTCTTAGTGTCAAATTAAAATCAAAATGAAATGATGTTATTGTGACACAAAAATTATCATCTGAATATCATGGCCTGTATCTAGGTGTCAAGTGAAGCTATACGGTGGTGTAAACTCAGTCAACTCCATTATGGGCATAAGCCTCTGTAGTATCCAGGATATTCCTTGTTCTCATTGCTACCCTCAGGAGGGAGGTACAGAAGTGTGAAGACACACAGTCAATGATTTAGGAACAACTTATTCCCCTCTGTCATCCTATTTCTGAATGGACATTGAACCCATGAACTCTACCTCTCTACTTCTTTTAATTTCCATTTTTGTACTATTTAACTATTTAATATATGTATAATACTTGGCTTTTTTTCTATTAATATGTATTGTATTGTACCACTGCTGCAAATTTCACTACGTATGGCAGTGATATTGAACCTGATTCTGATGTTGTTCCAAGGCAAGTATTTTTTCTCAGTCATTAATTGAACCTTCATCCCCTCCCAGCTACTTTGAAATTTAGCAGATGCTATTATGAAGTGTTTTTGTCTTTAAAATATAAGGAAGTTTGAATGAAGTTCATTGAGATACTTTATTAGTCACTCCATAAATGAAAATCACTGTTATCAGTAAAGATTGGACAAAGTGCAGACAGTTTTCCCTACCTTGGCAGCATTCTCTGGTCAAAAACATTCATCAACTCAGAGATCAACCACTACATGGGTCGTGTTAATGGAACCCATGCAAGATTAAGGAAAAGAGCCACAACCCACAGGTCATGCTCTTCGCAGAATCTTACATAAACTTTTAGTTTATAGAGCAGTTGTGCTTCCTATATTATTGTATGGAACTGAATCATAGATGAAAGACCTGGAGCAATATCACCAAAGATCCTTATGAAAGATTTTGAGGAGCAGTTGGAAGGATAAATGCAATAACACCTGTGTTCTGGAGAGGGCCAACATGAACAGCTTCTCCGATGCAGAGGTCATATAATCTCGATGCCTATAACTCACTTATCCCCAAATAGGTCCTTTATTCGTAGCTGAAGGAAGGTCAATGAGCTCCTGGATGGCAAAGGAAATGCTTCAAAGATAGTATAAAATCCAGCCTGAAGAAATTCAACATTACATCTAAAGACATTGCATTCAATAGATACACCTGGAGTCAATCTATTCAAGAGGGAGAACATGAGAACAATCTCTGCTGTGCTGCTGAGAACAAGTGGTAGCTGCAAAAGGAGAGACTAAGCAACCACAGCCACCATATAATCGTGCCAACACTGCATTAGAATATGTGGATCCCCAATCAGCCTCTTCACCCATTTGACGACCCACCAATAGACAACCCCTTAAGAGAACATCATACGCGAGTTGAGTGATCACACTACATCAGGGTGCAGCGAACCTCTTTGCTCACGTGAAGCTCTCAGAATAAACAGTATACATGTTAGTAATAAATACAGCAATAAGTGTAAGACTTTCCAATTTGCCTCCATAATTAAAGTCCTTCAATCCAGACAACATCCTGATGCATCTCCTCTGCACTCTCTCCAGCACAACCACACCCTTCCTATATTGAATTGACCAGAAGTGTATAGAATTCAATAGTATAATGCTTTTTGCAGCATTATTAAGTTGCTAATTTTTTTTTCTCGTGTGAAAAGCGATAGTGACAGAAATTCAGCTGATCCATCCAGGCAATACCACATTTGTATTCCTCTTGAAGAAGAGAAGTTTGTTCACTTTTTCTGCCAGTTACTTTGTTCCTTTTGAAAACCACAATAATGAATTTGTATTGTCTGCATGCATATTTTGCCAAAAGTACCTACTGTAAAACATTGTATATCCTTAAGAAGCTAAAACAGCATCCATTGCCAATGTTCCTTAGAGTATATATTTTTTTGCTTCATCATTTAGCCTCTGCCATGTTAATGAGTGATGGGCCAGAAGTCACAAAAGTTTTAAACATACAAAGTGTCGAACTTGGAGCTACAGACACAAAACTCTATGTCAAATTTAATAAACTGGACCAATAAAAATATAGCTATGATCTAATTCAGTTGATGTTCCTTGGTCTTTTCCAAGCCTATTCATGTCATTTTGACAAATATGCAGTTTAAAAATAAACATAATTATTAACTTCCAGTCTTTTTACTAGGAGAGAAGATGATGATCGAATTAGAAGGCCATCTCACAATATTGTATTGGAAAACTTGGAGAACTGTGAACCAAGGTAAGTTGAGATGTGCACATTTTAAAAGTAAAAGGCACATCTTTCCAAGTGTAATGTTTCTGTACTTATTATTTAAATGTTTGAACTCTGTAAAGGATGCCATACCTGTAAATCCCTTAATTGGTAGCTTAAGATGTGTGCTATATTATTAGGTTCAGCATATAGTGGAGTGTGAGATATGAATAAGATTTTGTCTTGCTATTTGCACTTACCTTTTGTTCTTCATTATTTCTTATTTCCCTCATTGATGGCCATTATTTCACTGTAGTCACAGTCTTCTTGTCTGTACAGCTTACCTTAAATTGACTATGGAGATGGCAAGCTTCAATTGTGTGACTACATTCAGGACAAATTTGAAAATGGTCAAGAATATGTCTTTCCCTATCATTCAAAATTAAAATTTGAGATAATAGATAGAATGGGAATTCCCAATTCAGAAGTCACTCAAATAAAAAGAAAAGGTGTCGGTAATATTAGAGAGTTGAATTTAGAACTCAACATGGAATAAAACGACAAGCTAATCAGCATGAAATCAATCCTTTTGAGGGATAATTTATTAACTGTATCATGATAATAACCAATTCTTTCTGTTATCCACAGTTCCAATTGAATATATTTCATATAATACACACACAATTAGGAAATCTATCTATATTTTATAATAACTCTGCATGAAAAAGGAGAAAGCATCAGGAATAGGTGGACAGGTGCTCTGATTTCCTCCCATAGACCAAGATGTACCAGTTAGTAGGTTAATTAGTCATTGTAACTTGTCCTGTGATTTAAACTATAAGACCATAAGACAGGAGCAGAATTAGGCTTTCTCGCCCATCGAGTCTGCTCTGCCATTCAATCAAGGCTGATTTTATCTCCTCCTCAACCCCAGTTCCTGGCCTTCTCCCCGTAACCTTTGATGCCACGTCCAATCAAGAACCTATCAATCTTGCCTTAAATACACCCAATGAGCTGGCTCCCACAGCTGCATGTGGCAACAAATTCTACAAATCCACCATCCTCTGGCTAAAGAAATTTCTCCACATCTCTATTTTGAAAGGGCACCCCTGTCTCCTGAGGCTACGCCCTCTCCCACCATGGGAAATATCCTTTCTATATTTACTCTGTCTAGTCCTTTCAACATTTGAATGGCTTCAATGAGATCTCCCCTCATCCTTCTGAATTCCAGTGAGTACAGATCTAGCGCCATCAAACGTTCCTCGTATGACAACCCTTTCATATCTGGAATGATCCTTGTGAACCTCCTCTGGATCCTCTCCAATGCCAGCACATCTTTTCCAAGATGAGGGGTCCAGAACTGTTCACAATACTCAAGGTGAGGTCTCACCTGTGTCTTATAAAGCCTCAGCATCACATCTATGCTCTTGTATTCTAGACCTCTTGAAATGAATGATAATATGGCATTTGCCTTCCTCACCACTGACTCAACCTGCAAGGTTACCTTCAGGGTGTTCTACACAAGGACTCTGCATGTCAGATTCCTGGATCTTCTCCCCATTTAGAAAATAATCCACACATTTATTTCTGCTACCAAAGTACATGACCATGCATTTTTCAACACTATTTAGTTTGCCACTTATCCTCAACACTACCTGCCCCTCCAACAATCTTTGTATCATCTGCAAGCTTGGCAACAAAGCCATCTATTCCATCATCTAAATCATTTATATACAGCATAAAAAGAAGTGGTCCCAACACCAACTCCTGTGGAACACCACTATTCACTGGCAGCCAACCAGAAAATGATACTTTTAATCCCATTTGCTGCCTCCTACCAATCAGCTAATGTTCTAACCATTTTAATAACTTTCCTGTAATACCATGGGCTCTCACCTTGGTAACCAGCCTCATGTGTGGCAACTTGTTAAAGGCCTTCTGAAAGTCCAAATATACAACATTCACTGCATCCCCTTTATCTATCCTACTTGTAATCTCCTCAAAGAATTCCAACAGGTGTGTCAGGCAGGATTTTCCCTGAAGGAAACCATGCTGACTTTATACTATCTTGTCCTGTGTCACCAAGTACTCCATCACCTCATCCTTAACAATTGACTCTAACATCTTCCCACTGAGGTCAGGCTAATTAATTTCCTTTCTGCTGCCTTCCTGCTTTTTTAAAGAGCGGAGTGACATTTGTAATTTTCCAGTCCTCTGGCACCATGCCAGAGTCCAATGATTTTTGAAAGATCATTTCTAATGCCACCACAATCTCTCATGCTACCTTTTTCAAGCTTAGGTTAAACTGGTGGACTGCTGGACTAGAAGGGACTGTTCCATGCTGTAAATAGATACATAAATGGCAAATAATAAAATATCAAACATGATGCTAATTATACTGCTTATCCTGTTATGTTTTTTGGTGCTTCCAGGTCCATTGAATTTTAATGGCAAAGTGACCTAGCAAATCACTATTTAAAGTGACTTATCTCTGTATCTAACAGCATTACGGATAGACACCACTTAACTAAAACTGTAGTGGTTGACGAAGATGGTTAACAGTCATTGACATTTCAAGATGGACATTAAATGCTGATCTTACAAACAACATCCACATCCATGAAATAAATAAATAAAATTGAAAAACTCAAGAAATTCTGCAAATGCTGGAAATCCAAAGCAATACAAAATGCTGGAGGAACTTAGCTGATCAGGCAGCATCTATGGAAATAAATAATCATTCCACATTTTGGGCTGAGACCCGTCTTCAGGATGGAGAACGAAGGGGAAAATGTGAAAATAAAAAGGTGGAGGGAGGAAAAGGAAGCTATCTGGAAGGTGATAGGTGAAGCCAAGTGAGTGGGGAAGGTCAAGGACTGGAGAAGAAGGAACCTGATGGGAGAGGAGAGTACACCACAGGAGAAAGGGAAAGCAAAGGGACCCAGGGGGACATAATTGGCAGGTGAGAAGAGGTAAAGGTTAGAGTGGGGCATAAGGGAAGAGGAGGGGAGGAAATTTGTTTACTGGAAGGAAAAAGATTGATATTGATGGCATCAGGTTGGAGGCTACCCAGATGGAATATGAGGTGTTGCTCCTCCACCCTGACAGTGGCCTTATCTTGGCACAAGTGGAGGCCATGGACTGACACGTCAGAATTCGAATGGGAATTGGACTTGAAATGTTTGGCCACTGGGAAGTCCTTCTTGTGGTATTTGGTGCAGAGGTGTTCGACGAAGCAGTCCCACAATTTATGATGGGTCTCACCAATGTGGAGAAAGCCACATTGGGAGCCCCAGACACCATAGATGAGCCCAGCAGGTTCGCAGGTGAAGTGTTGTCTCACCTGGAAGGACTGCCTGGGGCGTTGAATGGAAGTGAGGGAGGAGGTGTATGGGCAGGTGGGGTACTTAAGCTGCTTGCAGGGATGTCAAATAAATTCGACATCATTTGTAGATATTTTCAATGGCCTGTTATAATTGTGGATAATAGAATGCCTGTATTTAATTAGTCTTTCATTGTTATAAACATTGATTATCACATAGCACACTACCATATCTATTCACTCAGTGATGATTATACGTATTTATCTTCTTTGATCTGGAATGAGGCATCAATAATACATTTTGTGTGTAACAGTGACCTATAAACAGTGGCATTAAAATCCAAACCACTGAATAATATCAGATTTTATTAGGTTTTGACTGTAGTAAAGCAAGGAAGTAATGCAATTTGCAGTGTAGATTCTGGCAAGTTTCAAGACTGCTGCATGCATGCAGAAGCCCCAAACTAACCCATCAAGCTCTGTTAGCAATCTCACCTGTTTTCAAGACTGAGGAATCTTCTCTGTGAACCAGTGCCTGATTAGAAACTGGTTTTAGTATGTATGCATTTAAAAAAAAATTTGATCATCAGAGATATTCAGAAATATTAAAACAAAAGACACCTTTAACAGGCATACAATAGGATTGGTGTTGGGATTTGTTTTCTTTAGAAATTTCAAGGGGAGTTTGATGGGAGGGGTATTTTGCTGTTTCTGATTTCTCAAGCACTAAATGTTTCTTTTCAATAGTGGAAAAACACATGCTTCTAATTTTCAGGGATTATAGACCTAACAATATTGTACAGCTCTTCAAGCTATAATAATATAATATAAATAAGCTTCAATAAATGTGATTTTAAAATGTTTAATGTATTTCTGCTGTACTTGGTTAGTGTATTATTACTGGATTCTTCTGTAGATAATGTAAACCTATAGTACTCCAAGTATATCCTCTGGAGGTGTCCCTTTTAAGCTTGAATGATGGGCTTTTTAAACTGACTGCAAGCATTCTTTAAACATCATAGTTAATCTGCACAGTTCTCTACCACTGGGCACTTGGTAGTTTTTAATAAATGCATATTTGTGGATCTTGGGTAATGTGGTTCATTATATAATATTAATAAAATCCAGCAGCTCTAAATCAACAAAAGAGATATTAAATATATAATTTTGTCTTAATTATCTTGTTTTCAATGATTATGCTGTACACAGTGTAAATCCAACAGCAGAAGAGGTGCACTTGTGGGCTCAATCCTTTGACAAGCTACTGAAAACTCCTGCAGGCAGAAATACCTTCAGAGAATTCTTAAGAACTGAATACAGTGAAGAAAATATGCTCTTTTGGCTAGCATGTGAAGATCTCAAAAGTGAAGTAAATAAAAGTGCCATTGAGGACAAAGCACGACTTATCTATGAAGACTTTATTTCAATACTTTCTCCTAAAGAGGTAAATTTTATATATCTTGCATTCTATTTTAAAATCACAGAGCAGATGTCTATTCAGTCCATTGTCTGTTCCTCCATTCATTGAAATCATGGGTCAGATGAGACCTAATTTAGTAAACCCACCAGTCAATTAGAAAATTATCTCTAGAAATCCTTGAAAAAATGTAGAAAATATAGGGGTACAATTAGAAGCGAAATAGAGAAAGCAAAGCAAGAGCAAATCAAAGGTAAAATCAAAGAAAATCTAAAGATGTTGCATAAAGAGCAGAATTATAATTGAGGAGAAATTAGGATGTACTTGGGAACCAAAATGGTAACCTGTTTGCAGAGGATGTGTACTGAGTTCTTAGTGAAAACTTTGTACACGTTTCTTCAGGAGCTGGTATTGCTGCAATTAATTAAGGAGAATATATGTTAAGTATTGAATGGGATAAACAAAGCAAAACAGAAAGCAATAAAGGTTTTGCCATTTTGAAATAGGTGAACAATGTTTCTCAATCTTAAAAACAGCAAAGGTTGTCAACATCATTTTTTTAACTTAACCCTGGCCATAGGTTTGGTACTGGACAACTAAGGAGACTGTCCCTTTGTTTAAAGTAGGAGTGAAAAGCTGATTTAGTTACATAGTTACACATTGTGAATACAGAAGATTCCAGAGCAACACACTCAAAATGCTGGAGGTACCCTCTCCTGATGAAAGGTCTCCACTTGAAACTTCGGCTGTTTATTCATGTCCATAGATGCTGCTTGACCTGCTGTGCTGCTCCACCATTTTGAGTGTGTTGCTCTAGTTACACACCAATTAGTTTAATGTTGAACAAGTTACTGAAATAAATTCTGATGAAGACTGTAACTCATTTAGAAGGACCCAGATTGATCAAGGAGAGTCAGTATAGGTTTGTTATATCAAACTAATTTTCTTTTATGAGTTATACAGGAGGATTAATGAGGGATGCAGGCTGTATATTTGAGCAGGGCTTTCTGACAAGGCCCAACATGGCAGACTGGTCAAAGAAATTAAATGGATATGTATTCTATGGCAGAGTGGAAAATTGACTTGAGCAGCAGGAAATAGGGAATAGCTGACTGGTGCTTTGGCGAGGAAGATCATTCCCTGTTGATCTCTTGTTTTTTGTTTTATATAAATGATTTATTTATACTTAAATTAGCAGGCGTAATAAAGTATAATAATCAAAGTTGTCAATTGGTCAGCTAGACAAATAAGTGTCAAATGGAATTCGGGAAAGCTCAGAGGCCACATAATGTGGGACACATTGAAGAGTACGGATGGTTACTTAATGGCAGATAAGGTGGTTTGAAAGGGCATGAGATACTTCCCTAATTAGTCAAGGCACAGAATACAAGAGCAAAGAGGTTATGCAAGGATTGTGCCCAATTATTGTTAGGGCACAACTTAAATGCTTAAATATTATGTTCTGTTCTTGTCACATAAATAGAAAGATGTGATTGCATTAAAGGGTGAAGACAAGATTTGCAATGTAATTGTTTAGCCTGGTAAATAATACTTTTGAAGAAAAATTAGATAAACTGGGATTGATAAATCATCGTTTAAACTTTCAAATGGAATACCACCCTACTTTATGTTGTGTTTTACAATTTATATAGCTGATAGGCAGTGGCCAGAATTACTCCCAATATTTGAGAAGAAATTTTCATTATTGGTGATGTATTTAATGTATGTAAAGTATTAGTCATCACTTGAGCTGTTAGATACATTATTCATTTATGTGGTTCCTTGGGGATTCTAGACTCAGCACTGTACAAGGCAGTTCCTACCATACAAAAGGGAAGGTGGCATCATTCATTTAAATATGATTGCTGATCTAGATCTAAGATCAATGAAGCATATTTTGTTGTAGTAAACTCATTCAATTTACTGATGTTTAAAACATTTTTACCTGTTTTTATGTATTTGTGCTTCAACTGTTTCTAAATGTCACTGATCCTCATTTTCTGCTATAAATCATAAATGTGCACAGCTTCTGACAGCTTTGGATTAGCACACCTTGCAAAATGTCTGCTTCAACAGCAATGCTTCTAAGAATTGAGGCCCTCTGTTGATCAGGTTTGACCATGGATGTTCGATATGCAAGCTGTTGCTCATACAACGGGCTCCCAGTCTCCACGCTGCTGAGGAATCCAATGGAACAGCAGAGACTGGTACAGTTTGGCACCAGTGTAATTGTCGGAGTTACCAGTCAGTGTTGAACTCAACATAGGACTGCCTTAGAGACTCCAGCTCTGGATTTTTCCTTGGGGTTTACTCCCGAAGCTTTCTCCATGAGTGGGTATAGACAAAAGGTAATGGAAGTTTGAGATCAGTGTTTTGCTTCTCCTAGAGGAGTTGCTAATCATGACTGTGAGCACCATCTGCCTGGAGCTACTAGGTTTAAGGTGCCAGTAACCCATCTTCAGTAGAAAGGGTTCTGCCAGGTTTAGTTGTTACACCACATATGAAGACCAGGGGCTAGACGTAGTTGTCAGAGGCTATTTCAGATGCATGCCAGTGGGAGCATTTCATAGGTAGTGGGAGCTTATCTTCCAACCCCCTTCCCTCCTAGCTGAAACAATCTAAAGGATTAGATTGTTCAGAGATTAAGTGTTTCAACAGGACTAACATACAGTGAGGCCCATCTCTAGGAACATAATGGGCCAATGAGAATGTGCTAATGAGACTTCTTTTTAAGTACATAATTTTTTCCATTACACATTAAAAGCCTTGCACTTGCATATTCAATAAAATAATAACAAGGCTATGGCAGGAAAGGAACAGACACTATGAGCTTAATATAGGATTATTTTGGTAAAACATAAATACAAAATGAGCTTAACTTCTTGCTTTAATGTTGAAAGTGACCAAAAATAATTTTGGTGGTTGTTTTACAAAATATATTTTATCCAAAATTCCAAATCGGCTGTCATTCTCTCAAAATAATCATCAAATCTTAGTTCCAACCTAAAATCTGCACAGCTTTACTGTGGCACATACTAATACTTATTTCTTGGAACTTAGAAGCCTGAATAAAATTATATTTATTATCTGTCAGTGCTGTGATATAGTTTCATTTCTATCTAAACAGTTTTATATAGCTGGTGGCAATTTGCAATTACAAATAAACCTGTAAGCAGCAGCAAACATCCCCACTTGTTGAAGAAATTTATAATTGCTTGTCCTAGACAACAGTCCTGAAGAATTTCTGCAATTATAGCTTGGTAATGGGATGACACTAGATTTCTGTGTGGAATATAATAAGACCATAAGATATAGGAACAGAATCAGGCCATTTAACCCATCGAGTCTGCTCCGCCATTTCATCATGGCTTTCTCTCAGCCCCACTCTCCTGTGTTCTCCCCGTATCCCTTCATACCTGACCAATCAAGAATCTATGCACTGCCTTAAATATACATCAAGAGCTGGCCTCCATAGCTGCATGTGGCAAAGGATTCTACAAATTCACCACTCTCCTGCTAAAGAAATTCCTCCTCATTTCCATTCCAAAAGGACACCCCTCTATTCTGTGGCTGCGTGCTCTGGTCTTAGACTCTCCCAGGTCAGGAATCATTGTCTCCACATCCATTCTATCAAGGCCTTCCACCATTCGTAAAGTTTCAATGGGGTCACCCCTCATTCTTCTGAAACCCAGCAAATACAGGTCCAGAGCCACCAATCACTCTTCAAATGACAAACCATTCAATCCTGGAATCATTATTGTGAACCTTCTTTGAACCCTCTCCAGTTTCAGCTCAACCTTCCAAAAATAAGAGGTCCAAAACTGCTCAGAATACTCCAAGTGAGGCCGCACCAGTTCTTTATATTCTAGTCCTCTCGATATGAATGCTAACATTGCATTTATCTTCCTCACCACAGACACAGCCTGCAAAATAACCTTTAGGGAATCCTGCACAAAGACTCCCAAGTCCCTTTGCGCCTCAGTTTTTTTGTATTTTCTCTACATTAAGAAAATAGTCAACCCTATTTTTTCATCTACCAAAGTGCATGACCTTACACTTACTTACACTGTATTCTATTTGTCATTTCTTTGCCCATTCTCTGAATCTGTCTAGGTTCTTCTGTAGCCTCTCTACTTACTCAAAACACCTGCCCCTCCTCCTATCTACATATCATCTGCAAACTTTGCAATAAAACCATCAATTCCATCATCCAAATCACATAACATAAAAAGAATAGATCCTAACCCAGACCCCTGTGTAACAACACTAGTCACTGGCCACCAGCCAATCAGCCACTGCATTATCCATGCTAGAATCTTCCCATAATACCAAGGGCTCGTAGCTTGTTAAGCAACCTCATGTATAGCACCTTGTCAAAGGCCTTCTGAAAATCCTAAGTACTACACCATTAACTGATTCTCCATTGTCCTTTGCCTATCCTGCTTGTTATTTTTTCAAAAATAATTCCAACGGGTTAGTCAGACAATATTCTCCTATGGCCTATTTTATTATATGCCTCCGAGTACCCTGAACCACATTCTTAATAATCGACTCCAACATCTATCTTCCCAGCCACTGAGGTCAGACAAGCTGGTGTATAGTTTTCTTTTTTCCGTTCTTGAAGCGTGGAGTGACATTTGAAATTTTCTAGTCTTCTGGAACCATTCTGGAATCTAATGAATCTTGAGAGATAATGCTTCCATGATTTTTTTCAGCCACCTCCTTCAGAACTCTGGGGTGTACACCATCTGGTTCACATGGCTTATCTACTGATGCACCATCAATAACTCACTCTGAGACATAAGGCGAGTTATCGGCTTTTATTGACTGAAGAAGGAACCAGCAGTGAGTGACCATCATATTACATCCTGGAGAATGAGGCAGAGGATCAGACCTCGATCGCCTTTATACAGGGGCCTGTGGGAGGAGCCACAGGAGCAGTCAGAAGGGGGCGTGTCCAGACAGGCACATAGCTCACCACATTCACCCCCCCCTTTGTTTGAAAGAGTCCCCATGTGGCAAAGTTTCGTGCAGGTCAAGTCTAGCAGGTGGTCGAATCTGTCGCTGCGATCTATGTAGCACCGGCTGTGATTGCACCGATGCCGGCGGTGGCGGTGATTGCACAGGAGACGGAGGTTGTGCTGGTTCCAGCTCATGCATGTGCGAGGCACCTGGTATAGAAATGTCATGAGGAGTCCATGTAGGGCCTGGTGAGCGCAGTGTCACCTCGGGTACAGGGTTCATAGTTACCGGAGAGTGTTCAGGGCAGTGGTCTGCTGCACCTGCGGGCGCCAGGTCGCGGATGGAGACCGTGTCCTCCCGCCCATCAGGTAAGACCACGTAAGCATACTGGGGGTTCGCATGCAGAAGGTGAACCCTCTCGACCAGCAGGCAGTATTTATTGCTCCTCACATGTTTGCGGAGCAGCACTGGCCCCGGGGACATCAGCCAAACTGGTAGAGTGACAAACTTCCTGGGAAAAGAGAATAGGAGTTCGTGAGGGGGGGGTGGGGCCACCATCCGACCACCTGGGCCCTCCAAGGGCTTGTGCTTGGCTCAATGATCCCCTCCCTGAGCAGCCACTGCACCGGTTTAAAGTCGGGGTCAGGTTGGCGAACAGCGGCGGGGGAGGGACCTCGAGAGTGGAGAGACTGCAAGTGGTGTCGGTAGCGCAGCTGTCGTGTTGGATGGGATGTGTGTGTCGCTGTGTGTGTGTGGTCAGTGGTGATGAAGTCCCACAGAATTGAGGATTCCGGACAGTGAGTGGTGGGAGGGGCCCGTCATATGCCATAGTCACACTTTCGAGATGGCTCTGGAAGTCCAGCCCCAATAGCACAGGTGCGCACAGATTAGGCATGACCAGCAGCTCAAAGTTCTGATATTCTGTGCCTTGCACCACCAATGTCGCTACACAACCCACCCGGATGTCTGCGGAATGCGACCCAGAAACCAAATGGATCTTCTGACTTACTGGCCGTGTTGCGAGCCCGCAGCGTTGCACTGTGTCCGGGTGAATAAAACTCTTAGTGCTGCTCGTGTCAAACAGGCATCTAGTCCTGTGCCCCTCCACCCGGATGTCCATCATGGACCTTGCAAGCTGGTGTGGGGCACTTTGGTCGAGAGTCACAGTGGCCAGAATTGAATTGCCGTCGGGGTACCCGGTAAGCATCGGAGGGTCGGGGGCGGGGCATGCTGACGCCAACAAAGATGGCCGCCCACATCCGGGGTACCCGGTAAGCATTGGAGGGTCGGGGGCGGGGCATGCTGACGTCGACAAAGATGGCCGCCCACACCTGGGGTACCCGGTAAGCATCGGAGGGTCGGGGGCGGGGCATGCTGACGCTGACAAAGATGGCCACCCACATCCGGACATACGAGATGGCGGCCTCCACGTCTCACCCGCAGCGCTGCACTCCGCTCGCAGTTTAGACTTACAGACCTTGGCGAAATGGCCCTGCTTTCCGCAGCTGGAGCAGGTCGAGTCTCGCGCTGGACAGCGTTTTCCGGGGTGCCTTTTGAGGCCGCAGAACTAACAAAGCACGGGCTTCTGACGGGCCACTGCCGTGGTTGGGTTCGGGGAGCTCGTGGAATCGCGACTGGCAGCAGCGATTTCGCCCGTGGGAGCCGGCGGTGGCGGGGTCTGAGGCGTCCACGGAACCGGTGGGGAATCGCGCGACTGGACAGCGTCGGCGTAGTGCAGCGCAGCTTCCAGAGCGTTGGCCGTCTCGATTGGCGAGCGTAGGGTAAGATCGGAGTGTTCCAGCAGTCACTGGCGCATGTACACTGACCTCAGTCCCGTCACAAAGGCGTCTCGCACTAGCAGCTCCGCATGTTGTTCTGCCGTGAGCGTCTTGCAGTCACAAGCTCGGACGAGTGTCTGTAGTGCTCGGAGAAACTCGGCGCTCGATTCTCCAGGCCGCAGTCGCCGGGTAGCTAAACGATGTCTTGCGTAGACGGTGTACACCGGCCGCAGGTACTGTCTTTTGAGGGCATCCAGTGCCCCTTCGTAGGTCGGCAGGTCCCGGATAATGGAATAAACTTTTGGGGTGACCCTGGAGAGGAGAATTCTGTACATAACGGCAGGGTCAGTCGCACGAAGCTCCGCCAAGTATGATTGGAAGCATGCAAGCCAATGTTCAAAAGCAAGAGCTGCTTCAGGGTCTTGAGGGTCCAAATCCAACCTTTCCGGACGTAAAACGGTTTCCATGTTTTAAAACTTCTTCAGTCAATAAAATTGATGCACCATCAATAACTCACTCTGAGACGTAAGGCGAGTTATCGGCTTTTATTGACTGAAGAAGGAACTAGCAGTGAGTGACCATCATATTACATCCTGGAGAATGAGGCAGAGGATCGCCTTTATACAGGGGCCTGTGGGAGGAGCCACAGGAGCTGTCAGAAGGGGACGTGTCCAGACAGGCACATAGTTCACCACATCTACCGTCAGACCTTTCAACTTCACAAGAACCTTCTCTCTAATGATGGGAACTTTATACACTTCATGACCACTGACACCTGGAACTTCCACCATACTCCTAGTATTTTCCATTGTGAAGGCTCATGTAAAATACTTATTCAGTTCACTCACCATTTCACTGTCCCCCATTACTACCTCTCCAGCATTGTGTTTCAGCGGTCCAATATCATCTGCAAACCTCTGCATGGACTTTATGTATCTAAAAAAACTCTTGGTATCCTCTTTAATATTACTGGCTAGCCCACTTCGTATTCTATCTTTACCTTCTTAATGAATTCTATAGTTGCCTTCTGTTGGTTTTTAAACTTCCCCATCTGCTAACTTCTCACTAATTTTTGCTGTATTATATGCCCTCTCTTTGCTTTGACTTCTCTTGTTAGCCGCAGTTGTGTCTTCTTTCCTTCAGAATACTTCTTCCTCTGTGCGATGTATGTATCCTGTGTATTTCAAATTGCTTCCAGAAATTTCAGCCACTGGTGCTCTGCTGTCATCCCTACCAGTGTTCTTTACCAATCAATTCTGGACAACTCCTCTCTCATGCCTCTAATTCTTTTTACTTCACTGTAATACTGATACATCTGACTTTAGCTTCTACTTCCCAAACTTCAGTGTGAATTCGATCATATTATGATCACTTTCCCCTAAGGGTTATTTTTCCTTAAGCTCTCTAATCAAGCCTGGTCCATTGCACAGAATCCCCATCATTCAAATATTTTCTCCATAATGCTTGTTTATTTTACTTTTACCAAGCTCCCATAACATCTCACTCAGTCAACTTTTGTCATGGTGTCAAAGAAACTCTGACCACTTCTCCATTTTAAGAACAAAATTAGAAGCTCAGTGGTCCAAGCACAACCAAAGCTGAGCACCACTGAGCAGGCTATTGATGTTACTTGATACATATGTAACTTCCACTTTGGCTAGTGGCTTAATATAAGGAGTGATAGCGCCCAGCCCGGCCAAACTTAAGAAATCTCATTTGGGTGGATGCTGCGCGATGTGTCCCTATTACAAATCAGTACCCCGCCCAATAACTAACAGTACACAATATGCGATTAAACGATTAAACTTTATAATTCTTATATTGACTATATGGTAATAAAGAAAACAAAAAAAAAGAAAAAAGGCCCATGCTTTTGAAACAATGTTGGAGCTCACTGACAAGCTAGTCATCCAAATCGACCTCCTCCGATCGTCACTGCCATTCGGACCCTCTCTCCAAGTCCACTCCGTCTGGCAGACTACCAACTTTCTCCATTTGCGTTTTCTCTCATCTCACCCTGGCAAAAGACCACGAAAATCTCTCTTCCAGACTCACAAGAAAGAATAACAGCTCTCTCATTGGCTAGCCCCCAGCATTCCATATCTCTAGACATAACCCAAATATTGCTGCGACAGAGAAACCATTTTATTCGCAATGAAACCTTACAACATGTTACACATACATCAAGAGCAAGAGGATAGGACCACTAAAGGATAAAAGAGGGAATATGCGTTTAGAGGAAAGTGATCTTGCCGACATTGCAAATGAACTCTTTGCGTTAATGTTCACCAAGGAGAAAAGCATGTAAGATTCAGTACTGTCCAAAAGTCTTAAGACTTTAGCACAGTGCTGTTTTTGTCAACGTGGAACAGAGGGCGAGTTTGTATATCTGGCAGGAGCAAAGGATTTTGGGAATGGCGAGGGTGGAGTGATGCCAGCAGTGTGGGACAGGTGGTAGAGAAGCATTGCTGGGGCAGGGAGTGGCACGGGTTGTATACACCTCCTTTCCCAACCAAGATCTCCCCTCTCTCTGTCCCCTTCCCACTCTCAGTCCACAAAACAGGCCCATATCAGAATCAGGTTTGTCATCACCTACTCAATTCATTATTTTTTTTTTAGTTGCAGTAGTATAGTGAAACACAGTACTGTAATATGTCTTAGCACCCTAGCTATAGATATGTGCCTAAGATTTCTGCACAGTACTGTGGAATGATCAGTGTGCAGTTTGATAATGATGCTGAGGCATTTTGAGGTAAAAGAAGAGATAGTAATGGATCTCTTAATGAACGTTAGTTTAGAAAGGTCTTCCAGGCCTTATGCAATATACCTCAGGTTGAGAGGCAAGGGATGGCATTGCCAACACCAGGACCTGGATCTTCATGTCCTCTCTAGCCACAGACAGGTCCCTGAGGTCTGGTGAGTAGCTAATGTTGTTCTTTGGTTAGAGAAGGGAAATAAGGATAATTTTGAGATTATATACCAGTGAGTCTCATGTTCGTGCTAGTGAAGCTGTTTGAGAGGATTCTTAGGTGTAAGATTTATGAATATTTGAAAAAGCATGGCCTAATTAAAGATGATCAGCATGGCTTTATGTGAAGCAGGTCATGTTTTGCTAATTTGATTGAGTTTTGAGGTGACAAATATGATCAATAATTGTACGGCAGTGGATGTCTTCTGCATGGATTTTAGTAAGGCATTCAACAAGATCCCTCATAGTAGGCTGATCCAGAGGATTAAGATGCATGGAGTGATAACTTGGTAGTACGGAGTACTTGTTTGCACAATACAATAGTGCCCAAAGGGTCCTATTCAGGCTGGAGGTACAATATAGTACTTACTAATCCTGACTTGCCCTTTTGGACTCTTCAGTGACAAAGGATTGATTCTCAGGTTTGAACATGAGCAATATAATGAACCACAAAGTTACTGTTAATGGTAATGCACATTTATTTGTTATTAATGTAGAAAATTATGGCTCAGGAACAGGCACTTTGGCCCACAATATTTTGCAGAACTGATTAAATTATTAATCAAATGCCCACTAAGCTCATTCCTTCTGCCTACACAATGACCATATTCTTCCAAATCCTGCACAATCATAGGCCTAAGAACCTCTTGAACACCATTATCATATTTGCCTCCACTAACTCTCCAGGCGGCGCATTCCAAGCAGCCACCACTCTGTGTTTAACCAAAAATCTTGCCCCTCACATCTTCTTTGAAATTAACCCCTCTCACCTGAAATGCCTGCCCTCTGGTATCAGACATTTCAAACCTGGGAAAAAGTAGACTAGCTTTCTACTCTATCTATGCCTCTACTCTGCAGAGAAAACAACCCAAGTTTGTCCAACCTCTCCTGATAGTACATACCCTCCAATCCAAGCAGTGTCCTGGTAAACCTCTTCTATACCCCACCAAAGCCTCAACATTCTTCCTACAATAGGGCAAGCAGAATTTAATGCAGTAATCCAGGTGCATCTCAACTAGTTTTCTAACTAGTTAGGATGCACCTAACTCTTGATTTCAATTGCTTGGCTACGAAGGGCAACCATGCCACATGCCTTTTTTACTCCATATCAACCTACATATGTAGCCACTTTCAGGGAATTATGGACATGGACCCCAAGATCCAACATAAACAGTTCTGATTCTTGCCACTAACAATCTGCTGTCTCTTTACATTTGACTGGGTTAAACTCCATCTGCCATTTTTCAGACTATATCTGCAACTGATCCATATGGTGCTCTATCCTTTACCAGTTTTCCATACTATCCACAACACACTAATCTCCTGCCCTCTGTAAATGTACTAAACTGTAACGATCAACATTTTCATCCAGGTCATTTATGTATATCACATAAAGCAAATTCCATACTGAAACCTTTGTGGAAATTAGACCTCCAGCCAGAATAAGCTTTATTGACCACTACCTGAAATTTCTATTGGCAAGCCAATTCCGAATCCACCATGGAATTCACCATGGAATCCATGATCCTTAATATTCTGCATCAGCCTCCCATGAGTGATCTTATCAGATACCTTACAAAACTCCATGTAGATAACATCCACAGCTCTACCTTCATCAATCTCCTTTGGCAGCTCCTCGAAAAACTCAGTCAACTAAGATTTGACACAAAGGCATGCTGACTGTCCCTAGTTAATAATGGTTTAACAATGCTCAGAAATCCTATCCCCAAGAGCCTTCTCAGGTAACTTAGTTTCCAGGATTACCCTTATTTCACTTCTTGAACAACAGTAGTTACCCACCAATCCCCGAGGACCTACCTCACTTGAAGACAACAATACTGGTCAAGGTTCCAGCAAGCTCATCTCTTATCTTTCTCAAGAACCTTAGATACATTGCATCAGATACAAACATTGCATCTGGGGATTTATCCACCTTAATGTTCTTTAAATGACTTAATACTTCATCTAATACTTTATCCTTATGCCATAGCAAATTAGCCTACTCCACACAAATCTCCCTGTCCTTTGTAAACATTGATGCCAAGTACTCATTAGGTCTTCTGCCTTCAAGTACATTGTTTTCTTTATCATTGAGTGGTCCTACCTGCTCTGTAGATATCCCCTTGCTCAATGTATAAAAATCTTTAGGATTCACTGTAATCCTACTTGCCAAGGACTTCTTTCATGGCCCCTTCTGGTTTTCCTAATTCCCTTAATGATTTCTAGATTCTTTTTAATCTTAAAGGTCTCTAATTTTAGCTTCCTAAACCTTACATAAGTGTCCTTTTACTTAACTAAATTCACCACCTTTCTTGACACCCAGTGTCTCCTTACCTTGTCATCCTTGTTCTTCCTTTTCACTGCAACATACCTGTCCTGTACTCTATACAGTTGGACTTTAAACACCCTTCAAGTGTCAGATGTGGATTTGCCCATTAACAAACTGTTCCCAATTAATTCTCACTGGTTCCTGATTTCCCTACCACCACAACAGATTTACAGCAGATGCAATCTTACTGCCTCTCCACTCAGCCTTGGACCACATGGACAACAGCAATACCTACATCAGGTTGCTTTTTATTGATTACAGTTCAGCGTTAAAACACCATCATCCCCTGAGTCTCTGTACCTCCATCTGCAACTGCATCTTTGACTTCCTTGTCAGGAGAACACAGATTGGAAATAACATCTCCTCCATGCTGATAATCAACACTGGCACCCCTTAAGCCCACTACTCTACTCTTTCTATACCCTCGACTATGTGGCTTGGCAGAGTGCAAATGCCGTATACAAATTTGTCAATGTCATAATTGTTATTGGCATAATCTCAGATGCTCATAAGAGAGCTTACAAGAATGTGATAGATCAGCTGGTTGAGTGTTGTCACAACAACCTTGCACTATATGGCAGTAAGACTAAGAAATTGATTGTGGACTTCTGGAAAGGAAGTTGGGAGACCACACAGAGGTTTTAATTATGGGGACTGCAGTAAAAAGGGCAATTTTTTCAATTTCTTGAGTATCAACATCTCTAAAGGTCTTTCCTGAGTGAAACATATTGATGCAATTACAAAGGTGGCACACCTGCAGCTATATTAGGATTCGGAGGAGATATGGTATGACCAGAGTCCAGCAGATTTCTACAGATGGACTGTGCAGGATATCCTGACTTATTGCATCACTGTCTGGTATGGAGGTGCCAATGTATAGGAAAGTGGGAAGCTGCTGAGTCAGCTCCATCATGAGCACTAGCTTTCCCACCATCAAGGACATATTCTAAAGTGTTCATTTACACTATTTTTATATATTCCAGTTCCAGTGTGCTCCCTCCTGAACTTATCAAATTCTGCCGAATCTAAGTCTCTTGGACTAAGGAAGTCCCAGTCTTTATTAGGGAATTTGAAGTCATTGCTGATCCATAGACTCCATTGCAGTGATCAATTCTATCAGGGCAAACACAGTTCAAAGCACTTGCCACAGATAGCTGAACAAGGATGAGATGAAGTAGGATCATCTATTTGTCCTGTAGCAGACCCAGTCTGCCAGCTGTACTTGAAGCCACATAGAAATATACAGCACAGAAATATATCCTCACAGCTCACTTTGCTCATGCCTTTCCTGATGCCCTTCTACACTAATCCCACTTGTCTGCATTACGGTCATATTGCTACTTCTTTTCTATCTAAGTATCTGTCTGAATGCTTTTAAGTACTTAAATGTCATCTGTCTCCAATACTTTCTGACAGCTTGTTTCAAATATTCATCATCCTTCACGTGAAAAACCTGCCCCTCAGATCTCCTTTAAATCTTTCCTCCAGTGTTCTGGCACTTAGTTCAAGCTAACAAAGATGCAAAGATCTCCAGAGTGCTAGCAATCTCCTCTCTTGCCACTTTTTGCATTTTGGATTGCATGTTACACCATGGGAGTGTATCACCCCTAATGTGCTCCAAGATTTCTAAAGCTTTGCCCTTCCTTATACAGATGTGCTCAAGAAATCCAGCAAATTGCATTCTCCAGCTGCCACATCATTCTCCTTGCTGAATACTAAAGTGTCCATTTGGGATGTCATCCCCAACTCTCATCCTACCAACCACCACATTATGCTTCATATTTACCAACTGCAATGTGATCCCACCAGCAGTCATGTCTTCTCTGCTCCACCCATTTCTGCTTTCCACAGGACTAATCTCTCCATCACTCACTGGTTCATTCATCTCTCCATCACTAGGCATTTTTACCTGCATCCTTAGTTGCCACACCTGTACCTAAACTTTTCTCATCACCTCTTGTGCACCTTCTGCAATGAGGTCTGTTGTGCTCTGTACTCTCAATGCGGCCTCCTCAGTGCTAGCAAGATCAAGCACAGACTGGACAACCACTTTGGTGAGCACCAGTACTCTGCAAAAGCCAACCTGATCTATTTCCAAACCATCTGAACTCATCTCATTTTCCAAATTGACCCGTCTGTCCTCAGCTTTCACCACAGCCAGCATGAGGCCAAACACAACCAAGAGGAACAGCACCTCATATTCTCATTTGGTCGACTACCTACAACTCAATGGGGTGAACATGGAATTGTCTAATTTCAGGGAACACACAACCTCTGTTCATTTCACCTTCCTGACCCATGCAAGTCTCCTCTCGGGCTCCCTTCTTTCCAAGCTCACTCCCACCCAGCCCCTTGGTTTCCTAGATTATTTCCTCTTCCTCACATGGTCTACCTATGACCCACATACTCTACCCACTTAATCTCTATCCTTACCACTCTTCCCCTGAGCATTCTTCCCTTACTTGATTCCACTCACCAATTTCATCAGATTTCACAATCTGAAATCTATCACTTCCTAGCTTGTCACTATCTCAAGTCCCTTCCTGCCTTCATATCAGTGCCTTCTCATCTGAATCCACCTATTGTTTTCTAATACTGATTCATCAGATGAGGAAAGATTGTAAATAGCAAATCAGGACAGAATGCTCATAAGGATCATAACAGGACTGGTACCTTAACTGAAAGGTATAAATCAATGGAGACTAAATATAAAGCTGTTCCTTGCCAATTTCCACTTCAGACACCATTTGCAGACAGATTGACAAGTTGAATGAATTGTGTATCCATAATCAGTGCTGAGTTTGACATCGAGTGGTATGTTTAGTTTTGTTCTTTTTCTGCTTTAACATAGCTAGCACAATACAACTGAATGCCCTGCTTCTCCATTTAAAAGGCATTAAGTATATCACAGAAATGGCATACTTCCTCTCCTTAAAACAAAATAATTAATTCTTAAATGGATTTGTATTTCACAGTTACCATGTTACAGCTATACAAGGCCTTGGTTAGACTCACTTGGAGTACTGTGTTCAGTTCTGGTCACCTCACTATAGGAAGGATGTGGATACTGTAGAGCGAGTGCAGAGGAGATTCACAAGGATGTTGCCTGGATTGGAGAGCGGGCCTTATGAAAATAGGTTGAGTGAACTTGGCTTTTTCTCCTTGTAGTGACGGAGGATGAGAGCTGAACTGATAGGGGTGTATAAGATGATGAGAGGCGTTGATCGTGTGCATAGCCAAAAGCTTGATCCCAGGGCTGAAATTGCTAAAACGAGGGGGCATAATTTTAAGGTGCATGGAAGTAGGTACAGAGGAGATATTG